>NW_027459481.1:5000-306875 GCF_050624435.1 Tenrec ecaudatus
ACAGTAGAAAGCTTCAGCTTTCTCTCTCAGAGCAGCTGGTAGGATTGAACTGCTGACCTTATGGCTAGCAGGACAATATGTTACCAGGGATCCTTTTCAAGACTGTGCCCTTTCAGAAACAGATCAACAGGCCTGCTTTCCTAGGAACCGGTGGGTGGGTTTGAAGCATCAACCTTTTGGTTAATATGCAAGTGCTTAACAAATGGGCTTTATCCTGGTTTGGAAAACCTAAGTCACTGGTCTTTTGCCTAAAGAGTCACTTTCAATGGCCCTGGCTTGTTTCATGGTAAGGGCCAGTTCAGGGGCTCCCGGACAGATGGTGGGGTAGGATCCTTATTTAGTAGGGCCATATTGGGTGGGGTGGCAGGGAAGTGTGTGTGTGCTGTATGTGTGTGTAATCTGCATCTTTAACAAATGCCCCCCCCACTCAAATGAGAAACACTGGCCCCAATTGTCCTCTGCCTCTCTTGTTGCTGCCTTTTTTGGGATTTTTCTGGCTTTTAGCAGCCATGGAGGCCCCTCCTATCTAGGCAGGAAAAGGAGCCAATAAATAAGTTCACACTAAGGTGCTAGAGAGTGATAACAGCTAATCCCTTCCAAGGGCAATTGCTCTCAGAAAGAAAGAAAAGAAAGAGAGAGCGAGAGCTCAGGGGGTTGGGGGGAGCAATTTAACTCCAATGAATAGTGTCTCCTGGAAGAGTCCTACACTTTGTCGCTGCAATGGGAGTCATATATGAACATGTGTGTGTGTGAAACCCCTCGCATCAGTCTCTTTTCTGCTTTTGTGTAAATTGGACTTTAAACACATTCTCTAGGAAGTGTTTGAATGCCTCTGTTTATGGAAGCTTCTTGACAGAAGGGGGATTTTTGTCTCTTTTGTTCAGTGAGAGAGCCCCAAGGTCTGGCATTTAATAAGTAAGTAGCAAGCTGGTTGAATGAATGAGTGAATGAGTGAGTGAGGTAAAGAAGCCTTCTGCAGCCTTCCAGGTCGTGACTGCCCCCCTCAGAAGCCTGGCTCTTGTCTACAGTGAGTTACACCTCTCCTCCTTCCCATTTCATGCTTCCCCGTGGTCTGCCTGGGATTGAGCTGAAAAATGATTTTTCATGCATGTCATCCTCATTATATCATTATCCCTCACAGCAAAGCTCTCTGACCACCCTGAAGACCTGTATTTAATGTGAGGAAAGGTGATTTAATGGAGTGGAGAGCGCAGCATAAAACAGAAAACCCTTTCAGAATAGCAGAGCAGGCTGTCCCTCCAAGGGGAAAGGGACAAAAAGGGAAAAGAAAAGAAAAATGGCGAGGGAGGGGGGGCAACTCTCACTCTCCTAATAGGTTGAAATAAGAAGTCATTTTGGTCAACTTCATCAGAAGACAAACCTGAAAGGGGCCCCTTGCCCTCCCCGCCAGCGCATAACTGACTTACCATGCATTTTACCGTGGAGCTGATTATGCGCTGAGTTGTGGCAGACAGGGAGAGTTTATTGACATATGGTCTCCCTTCACACCTTTTGTTACAGCCAGACATCAGGGACTGAGCTGCAGGATATTAAAGGATTTGGAAGCGTTATCAAGGAATGGTACATATTTATCAAAACCAGGGTGATATTACAAAGCTGGGTTGCTGCTACACCTGGGTGTGTTATGTGATTAAAAATAATGACAATGCATCCTCTTGATGGATTTTGCACCTGGGCGAATACTGAGCAGGTCTGCTGGACCACCCTTGGTCGAGAATTCACACCTAACAACCCCTTTGGTCTCAGAAGAAAATTGTGGCTGCTAGCTCACACTTGGAATCCAGGTAGGGCAATGTTTAAGCACTTCACTGTTAACCGAAAGAGCAACACTTGGAATTCACCAGCTATCCCGAGTGAGAAAGATGTGACCATGTGCTGCCACAAAGATTACAGCCTTGGAAACCTTCCGGGAGGTTCTTTCCTGGCCTACAGGTTTGCTCGAGTCAGAATTGACTTGACTTCCATGGCATTGAGCTGTTTTGAGTTTTGGATGGCTGAATTGGAGACTTCAGGATTGCAGGAAGATTTGAGAACAGCCTGAAATATGCAGGCGACCAGCCTTGCTTGCTGCAAGGGAAGAGGAGTTGAAGCACTTACTGATGAAGTTCAAAGATGATAGTCTTCAGTATGGATTACAACTCGAGGTTAAAAGAACAAGAATCCTCACCACTGAACCAATAAGCAACATGATAAACAGAGAAAAGATTTAAATGATGAAGCATTTCATCTTACTTGGACCCATCCACAACCAACGCTCATAGAAATATCTGTAAAGAAATCACTGGATAAATTGCTTTCAGTGAATTTGCTGCAAAAGTCCTTTTAAACATTTTTTTGAACCAAGGTGACTTTGTAACCTTAAAAACTCAGGAGTATCCTATCCCAAGACATGATTATTTTCATGTGGAAGCTGGAAAATGCATAAGGAAGTCCCACGAGAAGAATTGATGCATTTGAAATATGGTCCTGGTGAGGAATATTGAATACACCAAGGAATTTCTAGGAGAACAAACAAATCTATGTTGAAAGAACTACAGCCAGATTGATTCTTAGAAGCGAGGATGGTGACATTTGGCTTCATGTACTTTGGGTGTTATCAGGAGGGACCAGTCCCTGGAGTTGGGCAGCATGCTTGGTCAAGCCAAAAGGAGGACAAACCTCCACAAGATGAGTTGACACAGTGGCTCAAATGTAGGAATGGCTGTGAGAAATGCGCAGGGCAGCGTGTTGTTTTGTTCTGCTGTACATAGAGTGGCCATGAGTTAGAACCAAATTGACAGCACCTGGTTACGCAATGGACTAATGGCAAGATCAACCATTCAAAACCACCAGCCACTCCTCAAGAGAAAGATGAGGCTTTTTTACTCCTGTAAAGAGTCACAGTGTGAGAAAGTCACAGGGGGAATTCTACCCTGTCATATAGGGTCACTGTGAATCGGCATCGACTCTACGGACGTGAACGGCAACAACAACAACAAACGCACTAATGGTGTCTGGGTACATGTGCAGACACCCATCCACTCGCACTGGAGCTAAGTTAGTGGTTGCAGCAGGAAGCTTACCTCGGTGGTTTCCAGAACTCCCCTGGGCTGAACCAATTTACACCAGATCTTTCAAATATTCCTGGTACCCCGGGCATCTCTCATTTCCCAGAGTTGGTTGCATGACTTAAGGCTTGATGATCATGGGGCCACATGAAGGACGCCTATGTGCTCCAACCACTGCCTTCCTAGGAGTGCTGTGGACAATTGCCTTCAAGTCAGCCAGCTCCTGACTCATGCGGACTCCATGTGCTACAGAACTCAATGCCCACTGGTCCTGCCCCATTCCTTCAATGGGTTGTAGATTTGACCCCTTGTCAGCTGGGGGGTTTTCAGTGGCTGATGGCTTGAAGGAGTTCACCAGGCCTGTCCTCCTAGTCTGTCTGTAGGCAGAAAACATCGCTAAAATCTGTTCAGCATCATAGCAATATGCCAGCCTCCACTAGCAGTTAGGTGGTAGCTGTAACAGGAGGCGCACTGGCCAAGAATCAAACCCAAATTTCCTGCATGGCTAGTGAGAATTCTGCCATGGAACCACCATTTCATCTCTCCTGGTTTCTAGTGTTTATGTATATAAAATTTCAGTACCTTCTAACAAGCAGTAAGTAAGACTGCACCACGGGTCACCTCTATTTAGCTCTCCCCCAAATTTTTCCACATGAATCATAAAGTGTGTGACAGTTGTAATATGTTTCTCTTTTTAAAAATTGCTGGGTGAACTTAAAACAGCACAAGGAAGTGCCAGCATATCAAAATGATACCCACCTGCTTATTTATCTTAAGAGAAGAAAAGTCGTGAATGCATTCACTCAGGTGAAAATATCATTCATGGAAAGAAGTGCCTAATGGTCACCAGGACCCATGGTTAATCCAGGCGTGGTCATCTGATTCCAATCGATCAGACCTAGCTATAAATCACTTATATGTCTGGGTAATTAAAAGCAAATATAAATTTTCAAAAAAATAACGTTGCATGGGATAGAAAGAGAATACATAACAACGTCAGACATAAATATGCCTCAAGACAAACTCACTGTGCACATCCAGAATACATAATGGCTCTTGCTAAGATGCGTTTCCCACTAGACCCTACCCCAAGCCAGTAAAAGACAGAAACTCTACAGTAAACTGTGGATTGTACTACTCTGAAATGGGAGCTGTGTCTCTAGACCGAATTTGGGGCTGTTCGTGCTGAGGACTCACCAATACCTGCTGCAGTGACAACAGTCCAGGTGAGAATAAGGAAATCTGGATGACAGCCAGGATATAGGAGCACTGAGACCTCAAATTGCTTCTAGGCGAGCATGGCCTAATGGGCTTCCATTTCTGCACCTCTGGCAGGAGGAGTTTGTTCTGGAAAGTAATGGTTTCTAAGGAAGTATTTCTTAAACTTTCACATGCATGCACTTACCCAGGTTCCTGGAAATCGGGCTGGGGGGCAGATTCTGATTTTGTGGGTTCAGGGTGGGGTCTAGGATCCAGCAGTTCTAGAGGCCCTGGTACTCTTGGGCTGTTAACCACAAGGACAGTAGTCCTAAACCACCAGCCACTCCTTGGGAGAAATATGAGGCTGTAGACTCCGGGCAAGAGTGACAGTCTGGGAAACACACAAGGGCAGTTCTACCCTGTCCTGTAGGGTCACTATGAGTCAGCATCAACTCGATGGCATTAGCATGGGAGAAGCTAATGCTGATGTTGCTGGTTCCTTGACCTATCATACTTTGAGTGGCAAAGTCCCAAGGGCCTTCCCGGATGTGATGGCCAAAAACAGTAGTGTTCACCCTTGGTCATACTTTGGAATCCCTTAGGAGCTTTCAAGCCTCCCATTGGCCTGGCCCCATCCCAGACCAATGAAGCAAGGCTTAGTGGAAGCAGGATTCAGGTCACGGTCAGTGAGAAAGCCCCCTTGGCAATGCCAACGTACAGCCAGTGCAGAGTCGAACTGGTCGACGACTCCACATGGTTCCATATACTTTGGTGAAGCCAGCTGTTTGGGCAAGGTTTTCAGCGTTACCACCCATGTAGACTTGTTGGTGATAGTGCATTAAATAGAGCACATGCAGTGCATTGCATGAGTGGCCTATGTCATGCAACCACATCAGGGGGATGTTGAGCCAATTTCTCTGGGAAACCAAGGGTGTTGGCTCCATCCTGAACGTTGGCAGGGTAATGGACTGACACAGAGGAAACTCATTCTCTTTGTGGCGGTGCACTAATGGGTTCTTCACAGAAGGCCAAGTCCATGGCTGCAGATGCAGATGCTCACGGGGCTGAGGGAGCAGGTCAAATCCTAAGTCCGAGGTGGGTGTTTGCATATTTACATGCCCTCACTGCCATCAAGTCCATTCCAACTCACAGGCCCATGGGACTGAGTAAAATGGCCCCCGTGGGTTTCTGAGACTGTGATTCTTTAGAGGAGTAGAAAATCTCCTCTTTCTCCAGAGGAGCGGTTGGCCATTCAAACTGCTGACCTTGAGATTAAAAGTCCAACTCCTGACCACTCTTGCCATCAGAATTCTATTTATATACACAAGTATATATATATATATATATATATATATATCCTTTCCCAAAAGAACTCCACATTTTCAAATCATTCTTGACACTCATGGCCTTTTTTCCTTTATAGCCATGCCTTTGGTTGAAACACAGATATAAGAGAAATATTTATCTACTTATAGGGGTACAAAAGGAGCTTTGGTGGCATAGTGTTTGCATGTTGGGCTGCTAACACCAAAGTCAGCTCTTTGAAACCACCAGCCACTCCGTGGGAAGAAGAGTCTGTCTACTCCTATAAAGAGTTACAGTCTCAGAAACTCACAGGGACAGATCTACTCTGCCTCATAGGGTCACTATGAGTCAGCATCAACTCCCTGGCAGTGAGGTAGATTTTGGTTTCATAGAGATACAAGTCAGTCCTGAGCTGCTAAAGACAAGGTTGGCAGTTTGAACCCACCAGCTGCAGAGAAAGAGGAGGCTTTCTATTCCCATAAGGCGCTATAGTTTCAGAAATACCCACAGGGGAAATTTTAACCTCTCCTGTAGGATCAATATGAGTCAGAATCGACTTATCGGTGGTGAGCAAGTGGAGGGGACCCTAAACAGGTTCCGGTGGACCTTAAGCGTTCTACTCATTGTGCATGCTCTGTAAAATGTAAACCAAGATTTTACTTTTGCAAACATTATTTTTTCTAAACACATCTAACTGTGAAACTATACTCGCATGCGGGTCTTTGAACCTGGTCAGTGGTCTGGGGAAGTGAAGGGCCCTGACATCCTTTGTTGTTGTTAGTGCTGTCCAATCATTCTGACATCACAGGGACCTTCTTTGCAACACAAGGCAGCACTGCCCGGTCCTTTGCCAGCCTCAGGGGTAGTATGTTGGAGCCCATGGTTTCAGCTACCGTGTCCTCCAGTTCACCAAGGAGTTTCCTCTTTGTGCTGCTTACTAAACCCGTTTCTGAGGAGTCCATTCCAACTCACGGTGACGCCGTGTGGGTCAGCACCACGGGACCCCACAGAGCTTTCAAAGGCTGGTCGTTCAGAAGTCAATCAGCAGGCCTTTATCTGAGGGGCCTTGGATTTGAACCGCAAACCTTTTAATCAGCAGTGGTTGAGCGTGCTAACTGTTCACATTACCCGGGGACACCCAACCCTTCTTACCCTCATCGCTTCATAGGTGATCCATCTCCAATCCAAGAGGGCAGAGAAGATAGATAATACAGCCTGAGCTGCGTATGTCAGGTCCAAACTTTTCAGTGTCATGGAACAAATAGCCAAAAACCTTGATTCCAAAGAAATGAGTAGCGGTGCACTCTTGGGAACTTGCGCTGTGACAGCAGCCACCAGGAAGACCCCGGTAGACCAGAGCCTTGCCACCCCAAATATGGCCACAGACTAGCAACATCAGGAGCTTGTTAGAAATGCAAATTCTCAAGCCCTACACAAGGTCCACTGAACCAGCGTGTGCAATTTACCAAGACCACCAACGGATCGGGGTACCTGTGAAAACCAAACCAAACCCATACTCACTGCTGTCCAGTCGAGTCAGACTCAGAGCAGCCCTATGGGCCAGGGTAGAGCTACCACTGTGCATTCCCAAGACTGTAATTCTTTAAAGGAGCAGACAGCTTGTTGTTCTCCTTCAGAATGCCTGCTAATTTAGAACTGCTAGTTTGGTGGTTAGCAGCCCACTGCCTAACCGCTAGGCCACCAGGGCTCCTTTTGTGCTTGTGAGAGGTCGAGCAAATACCATTAGCAACTAGAGAAGAACCTGGAAGAAGAAGAGCAGGGTGGGAACTGTGAGTCAATTTGGTCATTAGCACATTTCTGTGTTCACTTACTCTGTTCCTTCCCTTGTGTATTCAGTCAACAATTCTTCTTTGAACATCACCTCTGAGCCAGGATCTGTGATATGCTAATTAAGCTGGTTTAGGAAAGGGGTCTGCCTAAGTGACTCCTGCTTCCTGGCTTTTCCTGCTTCCAGATCCCCTCTCTTTACTTCCTTCCACATTAGAAGCACATCCTTACATGTGCAGCTGATCCCTAGTTCAGGACCGGAAGTTACGTGTTGGCATGCATGCATGCTCATAGCTCGCTCAGTGGGAGTGCAAAAAGTCAATTCCTTCAAGAGCCTAGCACAGTCTGTAAGTTTGGGATGGTGTTAAAAGTGGTGGGGTTGGTGTTAGTTCCCGTTGAGCCCATTCTGCACAGGATGCCTTCATGTGACAGAGTAGAAATGTCCCCATTGGGTTTCCTAGTCTGTCATCGTTACCAAAGGAGCCCCGGGGGGTACTTTAAGGGAATTGTTGGACTGTCAACTGCAAAGTCAGGGGTTCACACCTACCAGCTGCTCCGCAGGAGACAGATGAGGCCCTCTGCTCCCATGAAGATTTATAGCCTCAGAATCCCATGATTGGGTCGCTATGAGCCAGGGTTGGTTCCATGACAGACCCAAAGCACACTTTCTGTCGAGTTGATTCCAACTCATGGTGATCTTATATACTTGTTGTTGCTGTCGGGTACCATTGAGTGGTTTCTGACCCAAAGTGACCCTATGCACAACAGAACCAAACACTTCCAGGTCCTGCACCATCATCACATTTGTTCTCTGCCAGAGTTCATTGATGCAGCCACGGTGTCAATCCAGCTCGTTGAGGGCCTTCCTCTTTTGTGCTGCCCCTCCACTTTACCAAGCAGGATGTCCTTCTCCAGGCAATATGTCCAACATATTTGGGAGGCAAAATCTTGCCATATATGCTGTCCAGGGCACTCTGGCCTGACTTCTTCCAAGACAGATTATGTTGTTCGTTTAGTAGTCCATGGCAGGGTAGAATTTTCCCTATAGGTTTCTGAGATATTATGTCTCTATAGGAAGAGATAGCTTCATCTTTCTCCCACAGTGAAGCTGGTGGGTTAGAACTGTTGACTTTGCATTTAGTAGCTCTGTGAGTAGCCCGCCATGTCACCAGAGGTCCTTTGCGTTTGATGGCAGTGGGGTGGAATGTTTACAATGGCAAGACCTTTTTCTCATGCATTGCTACTGACCGCGGTCTAAAGCCCAAGTGCTTAGCCATTGGGCCACCAGGATTCTTCGTGGTAAGGATGTGTTCCTGCCAAAGATCATGAACACTACACAGCAGTGGGGTTTTGGAACTGCTAAGTAGTTTAGCTTAGGGACTGAGGCATTCATTACGCATGGTCAGCAGTCTGAGCCTTTGTCCCATGAACGAGTGGTACACTGCGCATGCTCAGAGGCTCAGGTTCCCAGCCAGGAAGGGGAGGTACACCTGGGTGTGTTCTGCACCTGAATTGGCCCAACAAGGCCAGGTGAATTCAGTTCAGCCAATGAGTTCAACCAGGGTCACCAGCACGCCCCACCTCTTGGAGTAATTTAAAAGGCAGGAGCACAGAGCAGACCTCGTGACTTTCAGGGAAGCTTCTAAGGAGATGCACATTTCTGAAGAGCCCTGCAAGTGCCTTTATAAACCTGAAACTTCTTCTAATTCTCATAAAACTCACTTGGATCACAAACTAGGCTTGGAGGTGAATGCTTTCTCGTGTGTAGCCAAGGAGCAAGGTATATCTCTATCCTGAGAGATCTCACAGAACCATTGATTGCCCTGGCATGTTTTGGAGTCCTGATGGTGTCATGGTTATGCTTTGTGCAACAGTTTAAAACCACTAGCCACTCCACAAGGGAAAGATGGGGCTTTCTATTCCTATAAAGAGATACATCCTCAGTAACTCACAGGGGAATTCTACCCTGTCCTATAGGGTTGTTATGAGTCAGCATTGACTCAATGGCAGTGAGTGAGTGCCCTGCCAAGAATGCCTTGCGTATCTACATTGACTCTCAGTTTCTGGTTAGCTTTTCACCACTTCACCCCATGAACTTGAACTGCAGTGGATGAGGGTTGGGAGCTCTGGCTCTGGGGCTGCTTGCTTGAATTTTCACATCAGGGCCCTGCCCGTGATGGGACCTTTGACAGTTGGGCAAATGAGCTCAAGCCCGAGTTTCCTTTTCTGCAGCATAGACTGAGGAAGGAGATGTCTTCCTTCTTGTGTGCTAACTGAATTTTACCAGTTAGTATGAATTAGATCTTTCCACGAGGAAGATCAGGGAGAAGGGGGAAGGATGACGCAACTTGGATAGAGGTGAAGGCAGCGTGAGGGGACAGAGAGAGATGAAAGGACCACCATGTCACCATTGCCTACTCTTAGTGAGGCTGGCTTGGAGTGCAGGAGACGTGGAGAGTGAGGACACAGGCTAAAGGCATTGCTCATTCATTACTTCTGGGCAGAGTTCAGCCT
Organism: Tenrec ecaudatus; assembly: GCF_050624435.1. Classification (NCBI taxonomy): domain Eukaryota; kingdom Metazoa; phylum Chordata; class Mammalia; order Afrosoricida; family Tenrecidae; genus Tenrec; species Tenrec ecaudatus. The sequence continues at coordinate 14,876 of NW_027459481.1, forward strand.
TTGGCATGCTTGTTGGATGCTGGCGCTGTGTTCATCCAATGAAACTTCAAAATTCTGTCCTGTCATTAACCCTTTGTCTCTCCTTTGTTCACGATTTAGAACGTCTATTCTCGGGTTCTCTTTTGAGCCCCAGGAAATCAGAAGTCACAAGTCACTTCTGTTTACAGAGAGGCCCCCAGCATGCAAAGGCAGGAGGGTGTGTTAACAGCACACCGGTCCAGTGGCTGGTCACGCCCATGCAGTACAGTCTCCATCCCTTAGCTCAACAAGAGGAAAATCACCAAAGAAAAAAATTTTTCTTTTTCATGGATATTTACTTTTTCAGTTCCCTCCCCCACCCATACTCTGTGTGAATTACAATAGAACACGCACACACACACATACACACAATTTTCTGCCATAATGTGTTACTCCAGTACATTCTACCCTCCTCCCTCACTGCCTCCTACCCTTTTTTCTCCTATCTACTTTCTTCCCATGACACCCAATGGACAGGTAGGGGAACTCAAAATAGACCCCAGTCTCAAATGTAGTTTAAAGCTCAATCACGCACTGCTATTGTGCCAGTTCTGACCCATAGTTACAGGATACAACTGTCCTTGTGGATTTCTGAAACAACAATTCTTTGTGGGAGTTGAAAGCTGCCCTTTCTACAGGAATGCAGCAGGTGCGTTTGAACTGCCAACCCTGCAGTTAACAGGCCAATGTGAAGGGGTTTTGCCACTTTGCCACCAAGGATCCTAAAGGTAGCATGAGGAGAACATTTATTAAATCTTCCATGGTACACAGGCAAGGGGGAGACCTGAACTACAGCTCTCGGGATTCTTGGTGCCTCGCAGTGGACAGTTCCAGCCGCATCGGATCCAGGCTTCCCAAGATTTGCAGAGCCACCAGCATAGTCTTTGCTCCTCTCCAGGATTCACAATTGCTTCCTGGTTGCTCAGGTATATAGGGGTTTAGTGGTTCTCTAATGCAATCATCCCATTTTGCAAAGAAGATGCTGATGCCCAGACCGGGGAGAAGATTATCGTAGGCCACTGAGAAGGACACCATCACCTCAAGTCCTTCTGACCCCCCACAAGTTTCTGCCAACAGCAATGAGCTCTGGGTTACCTACTCAGTCTTTTGAAGCCTTAGCCAGCTGATGCAGCTGCCAGTTGGATTGATCAGGGTATGTGACCCAGAGCTCCTTAGAACGCGCCCCACCCCCAAATGCAAATTTACTGCCATAGAGTTGATACTGATTCATAATGACACTATAAGACAGGGTAGAACTTCCCCTGCAGGTTTCTGAGACTAACTTTCAGCCTTTCTCCTGAGAAGTGGCTGGTTGTGTGGTGGTTTAGACCTTGCAGTTAGCAGCCTTTTAGCATGAGAGGTAGGGTCTCATTTCTGTTCTGATTATGCTCCATTTTCTGAGATGCCAGTGTCGAGGCTCCCCCCCTGCAGGTAGCAGTGAGATTTTTCTCACTAAACTGCGCTGGATGGGAAACTTGGGGCAAGTAGTGCATCGCAGCCAAGGAAGATCTCATTGACAATGCAGAACTTGAATAAGGCAGGAAGACACAGGAGTGGCCATCTGGCGGTGGGGAAAGTGTTCCAGGTAGGAGACAGTCAGTGCAAAAGGCCTTGTGATTGGGTTCTCCAAGCTTCTTCCTGGAACAGGAAGGAGACCAATGTGAGTGGGGCATGACACTCTGTGTAATGAGGAAAGATGATCAGTGTGTGGGCCTCCTGTATGATTGAGAAGCCAAGGGGAATTTTTAAACCCTAAGCCAGATCAATGCTCAAGGAAGCATCAGTCAAGACATCAAACGACACGTTGCATTGGCTAAATGTGCTACAACAGATCTCTTAAAAAGACTGAAGATCAAGGATGTTACTTTGAGGACACTGCCTGATCTTGTGCCAATACTCGCCATGGTTGTTAGGTTGGAGTCCATTGTTGCAGCCATGGTGTCAGCCCATCTCCTTGATGGTCAGTCTCTTTTCTTGTGGACCTTCAGTTTTACCGAGCATGATGTCCCTTTCCATGGACTGGTCTTTCCTGATAAAATGTAGTAGCTACCAGATTGGATGTCATGCCTTTAGAACAGTGGTTTTCAACCTTCCTAATGTTGTGACACTTTCATATAGTTCCTCATGTGTGGTGCTCCCCCCAACTATAAAATTATTTTTGTTGCTACTTCATAACTATAATATGGCTACTGTGATGAATCGGATGACCCCTGTGAAAGCATTGTTCGATCCCCCCCCCCATGGGGGTCGCGACTCACAGGTTGAGAATCACTGCTCTGGAACATTTTCATCATAGAACAGAGTTCGGTTGCACAGCTCTGAGTTAGAGGGTGAGACGGGTTATTTGACATTCATTTGCTGATGTGTTTGCGAACCCAGTGGAAACACTCGGAAATGAGCATCTTCTTTAGCCATTTTCCTGGATCATTCAAATGCCATCTCCCTGTGAATGCCTCACTCCATCCTTGGCTTTCCATACTTGCCATATGAAAATGGGATAATATTCAATACTTAGCATTATATATAACCCAGTATTTGGTAGTCTGCCTCAAACAGATGCGAGTCTCTCTCTTTTTCTACTAATATTTAATTTTGATATGTGAAAACATACAAAGCAAAATCTGTTCCATTTCAACCCTTTCTGGACACAATGTTCAGTGACATTGGTCACACTCTTCATATTGAATTAACATTCTTGTTCTTTCTATTCTAGGTGTTTCCTTTCTTTTTACTTAATCTCTCTGCCACAACCCTCTCACATATATTTTGAATTATCTGTAGCCCATTTAGTCTTGTGCTTATTTTTTAAAGACTGCAATACTCAAGGATGCAATCCTTTAAGAGCTAAATTGTTATTTAGTTTAAAGATGACTTCAGGGGACAGTTTCAATTCAAGATTTGAAGAGTAACTCAGGGTCATAGTCTCTGGGACTCTTCCAGTTAAGTAAGTCTAGATAATTAAAGAATTTTAAATTATGTTCCACAAGGTTCTCCCTTTCTATCAGCATCCTTAGGAATCATGGTGCTATGGTGCCTGGTAACCTCAAAGTCAATAGTTGAAACCACCAGCCACTCTGCAGGGGAAAGCAAAGGCTTTCTGTTTCCTTAAAGAATAGCAAGCGAGGAAACCACAGGGGGTGTTCTATACTGAGGCAAAATTGACTCCATGGCAGTGAGTTTATGTTGTTATCGAAAAAAGAACACATTTTAATGGGGGCTCTGACAGATAATATAACAATCCATAAATCATTTAGATCAAGCATGTTTGTACATATGCTGCCACCATCATTTTCTAAACACTATCATTCTACTTGACCACTTTGATATCAGCTCCTGTTTTTCCCTCTTTCCTCAACCCTCACACCCTTACTAAATTATATATATATAAATTAATATCTTTATACACACCGTCTTCTGTGTCCCTCTACTCATATTTCTGTTATTCGGCCCCTAGGCTGTGTGTGTGTGTTCCATTGTTATCAGTTCCTTTTTCCTCCCCTTCCCTACACAGCCACCCTGTGCCCTCATGGTATCTGAGTCAGTTCGAGTTGACTAGAGAAGCACATTCATAAACACTCATGTGTCTTAAAAAAGCTTTATATAGAAGAATAATTTTATATTAAGAAAACATCCCAGTCCAGTCCAGACCACGTACATAAGTACGAAATTAACCCATATATCCAATAACAGTGTGTACATTTTTTTCAGACTTATGCAACACATGCAATGACACCAAGGGCTGGAAGATCACAGGGCAGTTGGTGGAATGTCTTATGGACCCAGTGGAGGTGGAAAGTGGCATGGGTCTCCACATGACTCCTCCCGTTCAAGGCTATGGCTGCCGTCAATGTAGATCCATGTATCTTGTCAGCAGGAATATCAAGTCATGGGTGTCTCTCACCCCCAGGAAAGAATACAGGAGTTGCCAGAATCCTCAAGAGAAGGCCATGCCCACATTGAGACCTCACTGGCTATGGCCTGAGTGACAGCCTGGACTCCACTCCTATGCAAGATGATGGGAGATTAAAAAGCTACCACAGTATCGCTACTCCCATTACTGTTCCTGAGGATTTTATCTGTCCTGGGTTCCGTGCGTGGTTGCTATTTTTTATGATTTTACTTTCAGCATCTATCTGTGGTGTCCCTGTTCTGAATGCCCTGATGCAGTATCTGTGAGTCTCCTGTGAGCAGGGACTGTGTTCTCTACATCTGGGTCTTCTTAAAGCTTTGCAAAATGTTGTCATTTGAATAACACTCAATACATATTTGTTGAAGGAATGGCATTGCAGGTGACAGTCAGTACCTATTCTCCCATCAGTTATATGGTTGGCGGTCTTTTTACCTCTCAGACATATAGCTGAATCATTACAATGTGAGGGTCTGAGCCTGGTTATATTATGGGGACATGTAGTCAAAAGACAAAATATGTTTGCCTAAAGCACCTTTTGAGTATGATGTTTCAATAAAATAAATTGGACAGATCCTGGCAGCAGACATGTTTCAGCCGCTCACAAGGTATGTGGCTTTGGGTAGTGTACCCTAAGCTCTGAATTCAAGGTAAGTAATTTCAATGGTCAATATGCATGTGAGAGCTGGACAGTGAGTAAGGAAAACTGAAGAAGAATCAATGCATGTGAATGATGTGCAAACAATACCGAAAGTCGTCTGGGCTGTCAGAAGAACAAGCAAATCCCTCTTGGAGGAAGCACGGCCAGAATGCCCCTTAGAAGTGAGGATGGCAAGTCTTCATCTCACATCCATTGGACATGCTATCAGGAGAGACTGGTTCTTAAGAAAGGACATAATGCTTGTTAAAGTACAGGGGCAGCAAGAGGGAAGAAGACCCTTGATAAGATGGATGTCCACAGTGGCTACAGCACTGGGCTCAACATGGACCAACGACTGTGGTGATGACACAAGAGCAGGCAGGGTTTCATTCCGTTGTACAGTTCCGGTCTCTGGTACAAAGGAAAATAAGTTGCCCTATTCTGTGGGGTCGAGGCTATTGTGCCTGCTGTGTATTTTGTCCTAAGGATTTGTAGTGTTGTTCTTTATACAGTGTTGTTGTTATTAGCTGCTTTTCGGTCCATTTGGACTCATAGCGACCCCCATGCATTTCAGAGTAGAACTGTTCCATAGGGTTTTTAAGGCTGTGACCTTTGGAAGCAGATATTGAGGCCTACCTTCCTTAGGCACCTCTTGGATTCTGGGTGGGATTTAACTGCCGACCTCCTGGGTGCTAGTCAAACACTACCCAGGGAGTCCTCCCACTGAATAGTGTGAGTGTATTCCCACCTAGGGTGCTCCTCTTCCAGTACTTGTTTGGACGGTATTCTCTTTTGGTCCATAGGGTTCCATGGACTCATTTTCAGTAGTACATCATCAGGTCTTTCTTCCCAGTGTGTCCTAGCTTGGATGCTCTGGTGAAGCGTGTCCAGAGTGGCTTGCTCTGGTTATAATCGTAGCTGGTGACACCGCTTACAGCAATCACAGCTAGAGACAAATGACAACATGATGACAAACTGAAAGATGGGAGGTATCCTAGGGAAGGAATGATCAACACAACACAACCTGAGTGGAAATCGAGGTATGGAGTCTCTGAGAGTCCAGGCTCTTCGTCCTGGCACAGCCTGGGGCAGGGCCTGGAGCCAGGAACTGTGGCTGCTGGGGTGAGGACCCCCAGCTTCCCCACCTGGCATTCCCTCCCCAAACACAGCTGGCAGCCTGTGGGAATTGTCTTTCCCCTTGCACATGACAGCACTGACGAGCATAACGCAACCCTGCTGGTGGTTAATGACTGGTGACATTATGAGGCCGCTGCCCACCTTTGGTTGGGGGAATTTGCCAATGCTCGGAAGTTGTTGGGCTCTAACGAAATGCAACCCCTGCAAGCAAGCACTGAGTCAAGTGCACGAGGTGTGGGGCACTCTGACATCCCCGCGTGACCGTGAAAAGCAGGCTGCGGAGCAGTGGTGGCTGCTGAGGCTCCTTTCTCCTGGCAATACTGGCGTGCTGAAATGGTGGGCTGATTTGCCATGGAAAGCAGGGTTTCATGGGAACTTGAGGATTAAGAATCCACATGCCTGCAATCAATATTGTATGTTCATCGTATAATTTACTTTGAAAGGGAGACGACACAGTTCTCCGAATTTTTGGGTGAAGTAAACCACTTTTCCAAAGGAGTAAGTGGATTTCTGTGTGTATAAATCATGCCCAGCACTTGGGAGTGCAGAGGAGGATATGGGAGGATGGTAAAGAAGAGTAGCAGGAGAGGACCTGAAGACCTCCTGTTTCCTCAGGGTCAGGGGCCAGGCAAAACCAATGTCCCTGGAACACTACTGTCTCTCTGGAATGGTATTAGCACAGCTTGTTCTTTGCATACTGTACTGAGTTCATTCTGACTCGCAGCGCCCCTGTAGGGAAGAATAAACATGCCCCAATGAGTCTCTGAGACTATAATTCTTTACTCAAATAGAAAGCCTCATCTTTTTTCCATGGAGGAACTGGTGGATTCAGAACTGCTGACCTCGTGGTTAGCAGGCCAACTCCGAACCTACTATACCACCAGGACATTTCTGTTTAGCCTAGAGACTTTCAAATGGATAGAACAAGACCCATCCCAACCCTGTTCACGGCTATCAACCCCCCTTTCTTTGAAGTCCCCACTACGTTCTGTGAAGTTCACCACTTTCTGTGTGTGTGTGTGTGTGTGTGTCTGTGTGTGTGTGTGTCTCTGTGTGTGAGAGAGAGTTATAAAAACAGGAACTTTGACCTCCTTTTAGAACTCTTGCAATTCCAGGGCTTGCTCTACAAAGCAAGAATCCCCAGTGTCTTCAACCTGACTTGTCCCATGTGGAAATACACATTGGGGTTCCAGACACACTGAGCTAATGAGTGAGTGGACACTACTGTGCTATCTAAACAAACCCTGTGTGACAGGGCTGCACCTGCCTTACTTAATTGAATAACCAGGACCATTTTCTAAAATAGGTAATATCAACTTAATCTCCCTGCCATCGAGTCACTGCTGATGCATAGCGACCTTGTAGGACAGGGGAGAATTGCCCCCATGAGTTTCTGAGCCTGTAACTCTTGACAGGAGTAGAAAGCCTCATCTTTCCCTCACTGAGTGCTGCTGTTTTCGAACTGCTGAGTTTAAGGTTAGGGACACAATGTGTAACCCACTACACCACCAGGAGATGCTTGTGTCAACTTTCTATATACGAAAAGGAAATGTCGCCAGGTTCGATGCCATCTTCATGGTCACTGCTGTATGTGAGTCCAAAGTTGTGGGCCAATACATCTCAAGGAGAATCGCCTGCATATCCAATGACACATCCCCGCACAAAACCCGATTTCCTTTTCTACTGATCAGCCTTGCTTAATGACTTGGCCAAAGTGAGCAAGCATAAATCCTCCCAGCCTCCCTTGCCAGGCACAGTGTGGTTCCCGAGAGCAGTGTTTCTTCTACAATGGGAGTGCTCATGCTTTTGCCACACTGGGCAGATTCTATGAATATTTTGACTTTTTTAAAAACTTATTTGATCATAGAGCATGTTTCCCTTTTCCCTTTGTATGAGATGACAAAATTTCACTCACTTCCTAGTCATCCAAGGAAAGAGTAAACTTCCCTGCCCTGCCAGTGAAGGGCTTGGCCAATAGAATAAAAGTGGAAGGAGTTGTGTGCCACTCTAGATCAGAGGTTTTAAGAGAAATGGTCCTTTTGTTGCTTACCTATCCTTCAAGAGGCAGGAACCCTGGTAATATAGTGGTTATGTGTTGGGCTCTTAACCTCATGGGTCACATGCATGCAAGTCTTTCAATTTCAAAGCCTGATTGTTCCCCTGCACAAAGCTAACAGAGATAAGCAACAACTGCTTGTAGGCTGGAAAGATTGCCTGAACATAGTGTACTTTGGGGATTTCTTACTGCCAGGAGAAATACATTCGATGTGGCAGGTGACGGTCCTAGTATCTCTCAGCTGCCAATCAGAGGCAGGTTCTGAGCCTTCAGTCAGGGCCACTGGAGGAAGTGGCTCATGGTGCTGCTGCCATAGTCCATCCCAGGTCAAGCCCTCTGAGGTGCTGGGTTACAGAGTTTTGGATTGGCACTCAGTGAGGGCTGCTTCAAAGCTCTTTCCTTTCTTAAACTTGCTCCTGCAACCACATTCTTTCTGAAGGTCCTTGTCAGTAAGCCGAAATCCCAACCAATTTGCTAAGTCAGGACAAAATGCAAAGTTGATGGTACCGAGAGACATTAAACCACCTACAACCTTTTAGACCATGTCAACAGATCATCTGTAGCCTCAACTGCAGAAACATTTCACTAAATCCTCTCTGTTTTTCCACAAAGATTAGGAATGCCCTTCTATCTTTTAAAAACAGATATTGGTCTGGCACCACTTCGGTTCCAGCTGAGGTAGTGGATTCACCTGAGCTAAGCTCTAGAGAGGATCACTTAATCTTCATTCAAGATATATGTCATGAGGACTGTAGATCATGCAGGGACTGCACAATCCCTCTGTGTCGGCAGCGGCTGCATCAAGGTCTAGCCCATTGGGAAGACAGACGGACCCATGGCAATTATAAGGCAAGATGCTGAGGGTGCTGGGGTGGTCTAGGGATACAGGAAAGGAACTATTGGGAATGGAGGCAATTATGAAGGGTTCTTTTTTCCCATGGACCAAACCCATGCCAGTTGCCATGAAGTTAACTCTGATTCATAGGGACTCCTTTGGGCCAGAGTAGAACGACATTCTGTTGTTTTTTTCTATAACTGATTTTGTTGTTGTTGTTTGAAATGCAGCACCAGGCCTTTCTTCAGAGACACTTCTGGCTGGGCTTGAAGCTCCAACCTATGTGTTAGTAGCCCAGTATGTTAGCCAACTGCACTACCCAGGGACTCCTCCATGTGACTAAAGAATGACTTAAGGACTTCCCCCACAGACCCAAACCAAAACCAAATCCACTGCCATGGGGTTGACCTCATATATGGCACAATAGACTGGCTCTGCTGATTTTCAGAATTGCACATCTTTACTGGAGCAGAAAACCCTCATCTTTCTCCCAAGGAGTAGCTGGTGGGTTTGAACCATTAACTTTGCCATTAGCAGCAGCCCAACTCTTAACCCATTATACCACCAAGAGTGGTTCAATTTGGAAAAATAGTATGTGATCACCTATCTATGAAGGGAAACCCCTCTCATAGAGTGCACTTACACAAATGAGAAAGAAATGAGTCCCCAAATGCCCGTCTTAATCAACAATCTGGGGAAGGGTGTTCTGGGAAGCAGCTTTCAAATGTTCCTGGAGATTTTAAAATTAATCAACCTAATCCCTGTTTTAAAGAGCCCTGGTGGTACAATGGCTAAGGACTGGGTGGCTAAACAAAAGGCTGGTAGTTTGAACCTACCCATGGGCTCTAAAGGGGAAAAGACCTGATGAGCTGGTCCCATAACGATCTCAGCCTAGGACACCTTTGGGTGCAGTTCTACTCTGTCCAGTAGGGTCACTATGAGCTGACATCAACTTAAAGACACACAGCACGTTTGACTCTGCGTTATTTGTTGATAGAGTTTGTGCAGAGCATTCTGAGTAGAAAACAGACTCGGGCATCTGACATCAACCAGCAACAGTCTCTTTCCTTGAGAAAGACTGTGGAAAGGATGAGGAGGGAGCTTCCAAAAGCGTGTGGAAAATGATATGAAAAAATAATGGAATTTTGCCATGAGCTTTTTGAAGTTCTCTTCATGAGAGCTAGTCCTCCATGGAGGTTTCTAGAAAAGTGAAACACGAAGGAAGAGGCTGGTAAGTCCCACTGAACAATTCCAGGGGAGATTGGGTCTTGACTCAGAGTACTTGAGCATTCTGGCTTATTCCTCCAAATAGCAAATCAGACTAGACCAGGTTCTGAGACTCAGGGAAGGCAAATAAGACACACCAGGCCCATGCTTCAGACTTATGGGGAAAGTCACACTGGAGAGGGAAGGCCTCTTTACCTTGTGTGCCTGACAAGTGTCTCATTTGCCTCATCTAAAACCCAGCCCTGGAAAAAAAGCTAACAGTACCAGCTTCAAACTTGTGTTTGAATCTTGTCTCTGTCACTTATTAACTTAGCCACCTTAAATCCCTTCCTCTAGTTTTCCATCTGTAAATGAAGCACAGTTCCAATCATAGGGCCTTCAGTAAATGGCTATTATTAGCTAGGCATGCACTCCTGTGTTCTAGGCGAGAGTTCTCAGCCAGGTTTTTGTGGGAGCTTGTTCTTCAGGGTATTGTCATAGATGAGTGTGTCACCCAGATTCCTCTCAGGGCCAAGAGACTGATTTCCCCAGCTGCTGAGAGAGCCACTGATAGAAAAGGTCCCAGCTGTCTGGCCCCTATCGGGATTGCCTCAGGTGATGAGAGCTCATCCATGGTCTGCTCCTTCCCAAACTAACCTTCATCCAACGACTTGTCAATGTAGGGGTATAAATGGCATAGTGGAGGCATTTGACCCCCCTGTAACTTCACAAAAGGCAATGGAGGAAAATCAAGATAAACAGCCCAAGGCTGATTCCTATGAGACAGAGATCAAAATGCCTCCACCCTCCTTTCTTTTCACAGTTTCTGACACCAACCATCCGTACCATGACACTCTCTTCTTCTCTGCTGTGTTTGATAATCCTTAAGTGGCAATGGCCACACAGAACTCGCAAACAATACTTATTTTTCTGGGGTTAATTGGGGACCTAGCAGGTGACAATTCAGGATCAGAAATGACTGGGGATATAGTTCTTCAGTCAGGACAGTCTCTTCCCAGTGGTGTCCAGAGGCAGAACTTTTTCTGGTCCTTGGCCTGTGCCCTGCAGCTCCTTGACCTCTGCTCTGCTTGGGACTGTGTGCAAAGTTCTTTCAGCTCTGCTGATAGGTGCGTTGAGGCAGCCCGCTTTGTCTGGAAGCCTTGACCCAAAACACTCAGCTTTCTCATTCTGTGTGCTGGCGAGCTCCCTGTTCTGGGGTCTTGGTGCTGCTGCCTCTGCTTCCATGAGCTATTTATCTGCCACTGTTTTTCAGTGTCTCCTGATGCATCCAGTGTGAGGGATCTCTGTCTCCTGGACAGAGGTGGTGCTCAGAGTAATAATCCTGGGTCCAAAGAGCTCACTCCACTGCTGGCTCGTCTTTCTCGGTGCTCTTGAAACTCCACTTTCTGATTCTGAGTTAACTCACCCAGGATGACCATACCGACCAATCCCCACATTAGGGGTCTACAGGTCTTATTTGAATGGTCTCACCTCTTCGAGGATGCCATGCACTTTACTGATATTATTAGCATGCTATCTACTTCCCTCGGTGGCATAGTTCCACCCTGTCATTGGTAGGCGTTACAAAGACTATAGCTAGAGGAGAACTAGTAAGCAATTTGCTGCAACACATTAGGCTACAAAGTCCCAGGCTACTGGTCACCACTTGGCCAGGTCCCAGTTACAGAGCTCCCTGTGATGGCTCCTTTTGCATATCAATGTGGCGAGGCTATGGTGCCCAGTTTTTTGGTCAAACAAGCATTCATCTATTTGCTCTTGCTTTTTAAACATTTTATTAGGGGCTCATACCACTCTTATCACAATCCATACATATACATACATCAATTTTATAAAGCACATCTGTACATTCTTTGCCCTAATCACTCTCAAAGCATTTGCTCTCCATTTAAGCCCTCCGCATCAGGTCCTCTTTTTTTGTCCCCGCTCCCCATCCCTCATGAGCTCTTGATAATCCACAGATTGTTATTTTGTCATCTCTTGCCCTTTCCGGAGACTCCCTTCCTCCCTTCTCTGCCGTCCATCTCCCAGGGAGGAGGTCACATGTGGATCCTTGTAATCAGTTACCCCTTTCCAACCCACTCACCCTCCACTCTCCCAGTATCACCCCTCACACCCCTGGTCCTGATGGTATCATCCACCCTGGATTCCCTGTGCCTCCAGCTTCCATATGCACCAGTGTACAGCCTCTGCCCTATCCAGTCCTGCAAGGTAGAATTTGGATCCTAGTAGTTGGGGAGAGGAAGCATCCAGGATCTGGGGGAAAGCTGTGTTCTTCATCGGTAATACATCGCACCCTGACTGACCCATCTCCTCTCCTAAATCCCTCTATGAGGGGATCTCCAGTGGTCGACATTTGGGCCTCTGGTCTCCACTCTGCACTTCCCCCTTCATTCTCTATGGTATATATATATATATATATATATATATATATATCCATATACACACAGAGATATATATACATATATATATTCTTTTTTTTTTTTGCATGATGCCTTATACCTGGTCCCTTTGGCACCTCATGATCGCACCGGCTGGTGTGCTTCTTCCAGGTGGGCTTTATTGCTTCTGAGCTAGATGGCCGCTTGTTCACCTCATCTATTTGCTCTTATGAAGGAGTTGGTCTCAAGCAAAATAGAATACCTTCCATAATGTGGGAAGGGGTAAACCTATCAGCCAAAGGCCTTCAGTGCAGAAAGGGAGTTTCCCTAGGGTGTGTTCTGACCATTCTTATTCTTGTCTTTTCCCATCACCTAACCTATGGATTTTAGGATGAACATCTACAGAGTTCTTTAGGCTGTTGCCTGACCTATGAATTTGGAACTTGCCATTTCCCTATGTGAGCCAATTCCTAGAAATAAGCCTCACTCTCTGGGGCTCTGGTGTCGTAGTGGGTGGCCCATTGGGCATCCAACAGCCAGGACATCAGTTTGAAAACACCAAGGGCTCCTTGAGGGAAAGATGAAGCTTCATAATCTCCTGAAGAGTTACAGTCTCCAACGCCCAAAAGGTCAGTTCTATACTGTTTTACACAGTCACTTTGAGTCCACCTTGATGGCAATGAGTGGCCGGTGCAGTGGTTAACCATAGGAGCCCTGGTGGATATATCGATATCTCCAGTTACAGCTATATAACTGGTTTGGTTTCTCTAGGGAACACTGACTATGACACTCTCCATAGGCAGGGCTGAGACCTCTGTTGAGATTTCCCTCTTGTGCCCTTCCTTGATTCCCCCCACAGGTGCTTATTCCCTGAGCATTCCTCAATAAATGTCAGGAATCCAGAGCTAATTCCATCACAGTGTCTCCTTCTTTCAGGGAGTCTGAATGGCTTCCGGGGAGTAGGAACTGCAGTCTCCATCCAACTTCCTCCTTCTATTTCTATGATCTGGATCTTATTTGGGGCTCATTTGGTTGTAAACAGGTAAAGAGACCAATACTTGGAAGAGAGAATCCTAGGAAAATGGAAAGGTGGGGAGAACAAGAGGACAGCTGGCTCTGTCGACGGTTCCTGACCACCACTGGCATGTTCCTGTGTTCTTTGTGTCTGTCTCTCAGGGCACATGCTGTAATCTCGCAACATAGACTGCCTCCTCCACGTGGCGGGACATGTGCTTCTGAATTATGCTTCTTAGATGCCAGGCCACTTGCAAAAGCGGGACTTTCTTTTTCGTTTTTTGTTTGGAAATGCTCCAGAAAAAGCGTCTAGTTGACACATCTTATGTCAGTGTCTCCACTGGGCCAATGAAAACAGCATTGTGACCGTATTGAAATGTGATGTCTTCCCCAGGGAACTGATGTTTCAGCCAGTGAGGTAGTTCACAGGGACAGATAAGAAAGGGGGTTGGGACAGATTAAAATAATAATAATGTCTATTTGCAAAGAATAGGGCCTTATTATTTTTCGGATGCCCCCATCTGAACACCCTACCACTGAATATAGGCAGGAGGTAGGGCCCACCTGTCACTCAAGCAGCTAAAAATGTACAGCACTTGCTGTAGCAGCTGCTAATGTGCCCATGTATTAGCATTTGGCACCCACCACTCCCATAAATGCCAATGGTCTCACAGGAAGCACATGTAACTCCCCACACAGGGAACAGTCATTGAGCAGACAGGGGAGTTGACATCCTCCAGGACCTAATGCCACTTTAACCAATGACACATGAGGATAGGTGGAGCCACACTCCAGTTCCCTCAGCCTTTGGGTGGGACAACGACAAGAGGATTTATACTGTCTCTGGGAACCTACTCAATGACATTTCTTTATCGGCCTCTTCCCTTTGCTCTATCAGTATTACCCTTCTCCACTGGTCCTTCCTGGAGGCACCTCCCAAGGAAACAATAGTCTAGCTGCTATTCCAATTCTAGTGGATTCCAATTCTTGGTGACCGCATTCATGTGAGTCAATCAGAACTGTGCTTTCTGCAGATTCTTTCTCTCCCCTTTTTAAGAGTAGTTTTAAGGACACTGTGAAAGCTTTCCACCATCCAGTTCCAGAACATTTTCATCGACCCTGCAGCCATTAAGCAGTCATTCCCCATTGCCCCTCCCACCCCACCCTGGGAAACCACCAATCTACTCTATGGCTCTACAGGATTTACCTGTCCAGCATTTTTGCTCTAAATGGACTCACAATACATGGCATTTGGTGTTTGGCGTCTTTCACTACATGTCTTGCGTTCACCTGTGTTACAGAGTCTGTCTGAATCAAAGGCCTTAGTTTTCTTGTGGCAGACTATATGTATATCCCATTCTGTGTAGATCATATTTTCTCTATTCTTCTACTGATGGGTATTGTTGACTTATTGTTTACCTTTTGCCCATAGTGATTAGTGCAGCATCCATCTGGGTACTCGTCTTTCATTCTTTTAGATATGCACTTGGGAATGGACTCCCTGGATCAGCTGGCAAGGGTTCATGACCAAGTGGGTTATGTTGGGCTGCTAACCATAAGGCCAGCATTTTGGACCCTTTAGCTACTGCGAGATAGAAATGCTCTCATAATGATCCACAGCCCCCCAGACCCACCAGCCGCAGTTCTACTCTGTCCTTTTGGGTTGCTGTGAGTCAGAATCAACTCGATGGCAGTGGTAGTGATGAAGCCAGCGACTTGAGAGTGGAACCAGGGACCGTGGAGAATTCTGGCAGTAGCCATGGTGTCCTCACTACCCAGATGCCAGCAGCCACCAGTGAACAAAGGAGGCACAAGCAACATTCTCGCTGACTTCATGCTGGTGACCCAGCTGCCCCTGCTTCCTCAAATGCCATTTCCTCAGCTTTACTGGCAAGGGGGTGTACTCCCTATTATCATGTCACCAACTCTTTCAATGGTCCACCTAGCCAGGTGTGATTCCAGACACTGTGCAGCCACCATCAGCGCAGGTGGCTGCCCACCTCATTTGTACACATGCAAAGAATGTGATCATTCTAGGCACTGGTGTCCTTAGTCATCCTGGTTGGTATATTTACATCCTTCGGGAGCTGGGTCAGTGAGCAAGCACTTCTCAAGGTGCCCATATGATCTGTTTACTGAGAGTGCCAGCCCAAGGATCTGACTTGCCACCCACAGTGAACGCACCTCTGAGGCAAAGGGGAAGGCTTCTTTCTAACTGGGAGACCAGCAGGTCTTCTGCAGACATCACTCCCCTGCAGCACTCTGATCCGAGGCCTTTCATATTCCAAAGAGCAGCATTAAGATTCCCATCTGTCACCCAGTCAGACTCACATGTGCGAATTCTCTTTTCAGAGCAAGACAGCCAATGCAGTGAGCTGGGTAAAGGGGCAGTCTCACTCTGAGGAGACTCAGCCAAGAGTGTAGGGACAGGCAGTGAAATGTGCAGCTTCCAGCTGCCACCCAAGCCTCCTTAGTGCAGTGGCATGAGAGCAAAGAGATAGTCCTTTGTGACTCTTTGATCTCCTTCCTGGCCTTGGTGGAATTAACACTGCTCAGTGCCAGTCTCTTCTGAATATATGGAAAAGATAGCTCAGAAAAGAGTAGAGTTAAATAAGAGCAGGACAGAGTAAGGTGGCTTCATGGTGTTGCATTTGTGTGTCTCAGAGCCCATCCTGGCTCACAGTGACCCTCTGTGACAGAGAAGAACTGTTCCACAGATTTTTCTAGGCAGAATTTTAGGGAAATGTACCTAGCAGCACAGTGGTTGCATGTGCGGCTGTAACAGAGAGACTGGCAGTTTGAACTCACTGATCCCCATTGAGAGAGTGAAGACGTGACTGCCTGCTCCCATGAAGACTCCTATCCTGTTGTTGTCTGTCCATTTGTGGTGCTGTGGTGAGTTGTGTGTTACTGTGATGCTGGAAGCCACGTGACTGGTATTTCAAATGCCAGCAGGGTTACCCGAAGTGAAGAGGTGTCAGGGAAACTTCCAGGCTAAGAACAGAATACAAAGAAGGGTTCCACTGCCCACTTCAGAGGAAGTAGCCGCTGAAAACCCTTACACTATAGCACAGTGTGCCTTTCCTTCCCGTCACAGGGAGTCAGAATCGCCTCAATGGCACATAACAACCAACAACACCTTTGAGGAGGGAAATCTCCTTCACAAAAGTTCAAATTCTTTAACAAAATATTTTGTTCATTCACATTTTTAATTATGCATAAATTTATGTCTACTTGCATTACATCTCATAAAAAGGCATAAGAATTGTTTTTGCACTGTTTAAAACTAAATAGAAGATAGTGAAGGTGAAAAATAGTTTTCGTGAATGTTGCTTTGAAATACAAATGGCATTGTCCTAAGAAATATAAATGAGTTAATTTTTTTAAATCATTTTATTAGGGGCACATACAACTCTTATCACAATCCATACATACATCAGTTGTGTAAAGCACATCCGTACATTCATTGCCCTCATCATTCTCAAAACATTTGCTCTCCACTTAAGGCCTTGGCATCATGTCCTCATTTTTCTCCGCCCTCCCTGTTCCCCCCTCACTCATGAACCCTTGATAATTTGTCAGATCTTACATTTTTTGTCTCCCTTCACCCACTTTTCTGTTGTCCATCCTCCAGGGAGGAAGTTATATGTAGATCCTTGTAACTGAGGTCTCAGAGCAGCTGGGTGTGATGCAGGGGAGGCTCTGGAAGCAGCTGAAGACACTGTGTGAGTTGGCAGCCCAACAGTGAGGGTCACTGCATCCGGGGGTACGAGAAAACTGGCTGGGGTTGCTTATTCCCCTAGATGCTACCCCTGCCTTGAAGAGAACCGTGACAGAGGCCTGTAGACATGTGTCAGGAATAGATGAGTCCTTCACTGTTTCCTCTACCCACAGACCTTTGAGGAGAGCCTGCAGGGCAGGGGCTCGGCTCCCTGGATCCAGTCACCTGCCCTTCCCCACAGCCACACCCTCGCCAGCCCCAACTCCCCCTGCCCTGGGTTTGCTTCTTGAATCCAGAGGAGCAGCCTGGGCAAAGACCATGAAGAACCTTGTCCTTCACGCAGCCCCTTTGATTGGGTCCCTTGTCCTGCAGAGTGTGGACACATGCACACTAACTGTTGGGGGACTCAGCTGTCACCACAGGGGCCAGGATCTGAAGAGGATGCAGGCACTGCAGGGCTTCCTGAGGGAAGCCGAGGACTTGCAGAGCTGGCTGAGCAGCCAGCAGCTGGTGGCCAGAGCAGAGAGGACTATGAGCACACCCTAGTGAGGAAGGGGCTAGGGGCAAGGAAGGTGCCCTGGAGCCGAATGAAGACGGGTGGTGGAGGGGGGGCTGCATGCACAATGGGCTGATGGGGAACATCAGTCTGGACTGAGGACAGCTGTGGCTTCCTATTCCCCTCTCTGCGTAGAGGGGCAAGTTCTGTGGCTGTCCAGTCTTGCCCTGCCCAGTCACTCACTGAGGTGTCTCACAACCACACCAGCCAGTGCCCCCTGGGACCCTTCTCCTCTCTTCTCAGCTCCTCTTAACCAAGTTTGCAATGTTTCTGCACCAAGTGAAGATGGGTGGCCACCAGGGGGCAGCCTGCCCCACTAGCGGAGAGCCTGCTGGAGTGGCGGCCCAGCACTGCCCCCAGGGCCCAGCAGTGGTGACAGGACCTACAGTGAGTACCAGCAGCCTGGAGCAGGGGTGAGTTTGGGGGAGGTGCTGGGCATGGGCTGGAAGGGCTTCCAGGGAGACCCTTGCTGTGCTGCGGCTCTGCCAAACCGCTGAGAGGTGAACTTGCTTTCTGTGTGCCCACATTGGGGGCCCGGGCCACGTGTTCCAGGGAGCAACTTGTGCAGCCTGTAGCTTGGGACCCCTTACTTAAGCTGAGAGGCCATGTCAGATGACCTTCAGCAAAGCTCAGCCTTTGAGTTCTGGGCTTCTGGCTTCAGGGCACGGTGAGGGCAGCTGCTGGTTCTGGCCCAGCTGCAAGCAGCCTGGCTGTACCTGGCCCTTCTTGGGACTCCAGGTAGCACTGGGGAAACTGGGTGCACCGAGAGGCTGGGTTACTTGCTAGAGACCACAGCTAATTAGCAGTGAAGTTGAGACCCGATATGGCCCTCACCATAAAAAGGAAGTGTTTTCTGCCCTGGTGACCCTTGGCCTTCCCTGAGGTCAAGGGTGACCATAGCAGCCATATGAAGAGTGTCAGAAGCAGGGCACAGTGACTGCCTCAACCTCCCCACTCTCCCCTGCCGGGGCTCTTCCAGTCTTGGCCTAGTGCCTCTATTGCTGGGGAGCAGACTGGAGAGTCCCCCACCCCTGCAGGACCCACAACCTTCCTATCAGTGCCAGCGGATCTGAGAAGGCACAGTCTGGCAGAGTATGACCAGGCTCCCTGGAAATGGTCCCATTGAAGATCTGGAGAGCAGACCGATTGTTTACCTTTGATTGTGTTACAGACACCTTACAGGAGAGAAGGACGTTTATAGATCACTGTCTACAGTTTCTGACCTTCAAAGCACTCAAATCATTGCCATCGAGTCGATTTCTATCATCGAGGCCCTGTAGGACAGCACACGACGGCCCCTGTGTCGCTGAGGCTGTCACTACGGGAGCAGACAGCCGAGCCGCGTCTTTGTGATGGGTTTCAGACCACTGACCTTGCCATGAGCAGCAGCCCAAGGCATGCCTTTTTCTGACCTTGGGTTTGACTAATATATATATATATATATACACACATATAATGCACATATATATGAATTTTAATATAGAGGGTTTTGTTTTTAGTGGAAACATGCAGAGCAGTTTAACAATTTATACACATTTTGTTTGCAGCCCTCATAATATAACACAGCACTCTTCTTGCCTTCTCCCTGGCCCCTCCCTCCCTCCTGAACTTTGAGGGCAAATGCTCCCCTTTGCTCTGGGAAGCACTTGCCTCACAGGTGCCATGCGTTCACTTTATCAGCTCGACTATTGCTTGGGCAGGGGTGATTCCCGGAGCTGGGCTCTGTTTTGAATTTGAAGGGCCCTGGTCTCGGGGTTCCAGCAGTCCCTGTCAAACTTGTAATGCCCTCTCTTCATGAAGTCACCTTCCATTGGCTTTCAAGCTGTGTACAAGTTGCCAGTTTGAGCTCAACCAGAGCAGTTTGAGGCGGTGGCTGGGCACCATCTAACTCTCCTGGTCTCCAGGACAAGGATGGAGGGCTGTGGTGTTGGTGGTCCGTTAGTCCTGTGGACTGCTTTGCTTCAGTTTTTGATTTTCTTCACTCGTCAACTCCAGATGGGGAGAGAGGGGATCCTAGTTGCTAGAGGTGGCTTTGCAATGGAGACAAACATTTTATACTAAAGTGAGATTCTTACGTGACATTTGCGTGACTGCAGCAGCCCCTGCTCATCTTCCTCCGTACTCACCCTAGCTGACCACCTTCCTGCCTCAGAGGATGGGGCACTCCCTCTGCCTGTCCACCCTCAGGTCCTCACTTTCAGTCCCACAGGATCCTGTGGTGTCAATCCCCCCCTATCAGCCCCACCCCCAGCCTACACAAGGATTACAAACCCTTGCTCCAATCAGATTCTCTGTAGCTAGTGTCACCTCCCCTGTGTTCCTCAGAGTGTGCTCTGCACCCATGAGATTATTGATTGGTTTCCACCCATAGTGACCCTGTGTGTCCCACAGGGCTTGCTCTGGGGGCAGCTCTCAGAGGGCGAAACCAGGAAGAGGAGGGGAGGGAGCAGTTGGGCAGAAGAAGCTGTGATGGACCCCACAGAGCCAGACTGCCCATGGAGGACAGGACCCTGTGGCTGTTTCCCCGAAGGGGTGCCCCTCAGGGTAGATAAATGCTCTGGAGACCCCACCACAGGTGGAGGCCCCTCGACCCCTCCTCAGTCCCGCCCTCCACACCCTCACCTACATTTGGAGCTGGGTGAGCTTCTCCTCATGGGCCGCCAGCTGCCTTTCCAAGTCCTGGTGCCAGGTATGTGGCCCTCTAAGGGGCGGATCCCTGCTCACTCCACAGTCAGGGTCTAGCAGGAGGTCCTCTCAGGAGGCCAGCCAGACCTCGGCCTGACCCAGCATTCCACGCAGCTCCTCCTAGTCCTGGCTCACCTGGCAGTGCTCCTGGTGAAGGGCCTAGGCCGTCCGGAGCTCCTGCAGCTGCCTGTCCAGCTCCCGGAGACACTGAGACCTGGGGGGCAGAGGGCTGTTGGGAGGGGCGCAGGGTGTCGCCTGGGTGGGGCAGGGCTGGGTTACCATGGAGCAGGGAGCAGCAGGAAAGGGAGCTCTGGCCACGCACCACCCTGGCCCTAGCCCTCAGCGCGCACATCTCTGGGGCCATGACGTGGCTGGTGTCCAGCAGCTGCTACCCCGCCGGCCGCACTGCCTGGGCTCTCAGGCAGAGCTCCTGCCCCAGTGTCTCCTTGGCCCCAGCTGGCCTTTCTGAGGATATAGACTAGCGCCTGCTTCTCTTGAGCCCGAGTACTGGGTGGGGGACAGGGCATGGGAACAGGTCTCAGGGCCAGAGGGCAGAACAGGGAGGAGGCAGGGAAGAGCTGGGTGCCCCCACCCGCATGGAACAGAGCGAGCCCCCATCCAGGTGGGGTGGCACATACAGCAGTTCCTGGCAGTGCCTGAGGAAGGTGTTGCCATGGGCTACCCACTCCAGCTGCTGGCCCTTCTCCCAGGCCTTCATGTTCAGGTGGCCCAGGCCTCGAGCACCTCAGCCAGCTGCCCGGCCAGGCCCTCCTTGACCGCAGGGTGTACCTGGATGGCCTCCATCCCCATCTGAACCACCACCTCGTCCACAGCCACCAGCTCCCTCTGCAGCTGGCAGAGAGCAGGCTGAATGCTCCTCCACCCAGGACTCTGCAGGCCATCCTGGCTGTACCCCAGCCTAGGTCAAGCCCAGGCCCGTCACCCCCCATCCCAGAGGGGGAAGGGGCGGGCTGCAGTCCTGCCTGGGGTCAGCTGGGGGTGAGGGTTCCTCATCCATCCATTGCCTACAGAAGAGGGGTTCTTGCGGGGGGGAGGGACTGGGGCCCTCCCCTGCAGGAGGCGGTGCTGGCGCTGCAGGACTTCCACAGACACCAGGTCGTGGCCAAGGACAGCACCCTCCACCAGGACCACCTTCTGCATGTGGCCCCACAGCTCGAGCGCCGCCTTGTGGAAGTCGAGGGCACAGCGGGAAGGAGGGCCAGCAACTTTCTCCCTGAGAACAGGGCCACCTCCTTTTGAGCAAAGACTGTGGCTTGGGGATTTGTGGGGCTTTAACACGGAGGGAAATAGGACGAAGACTCTATTCCCTAACATAACAGGGAGAATCTGGAAAGCTGGTATTCCACGGTAGGAAAGCCTCTACTTTGGTAAGTTAGAGGTAAAGTCCAAGTACATTATCCTGCTTTAAAAATCATTCCCACGGATTCTCGTTAACAGCTAGGCTGCCATAATGTGAGCACATGGCTGATTGTATCTCTGTGTAGAAGCAGATATGATCCTTTTGCCCTCTCTTCCCACCGTGACACCCAACCCCACTTTTAGCTTCCCCCAATGCAGGTATTAGCTTTCCTCACCTTGGTGAGCTCAAGTACAGGGGCCTTACGATAGATACCGCCCACCTTGTGACCATGTCACTACTGAAGATGTGTGTCTCCAGGCTCCCTATACAAGTCCCAAGATAGCAAAGGTTCCACTTCTCCCAGTTCCACGTGGTCCATCAAAGGAGCTGAAGTGAGCATGCCTAATAAAACATGTCTGACTCTGTATTGTATTCTCTCGCCCCTGTCTTTCCTGTCCTCTGTGACTTTACCGTGACCTTTACCTATTATCATCGCTGTACATTCGCGCCATCTGGCCCTTAGGTAGTTAGAAGATGGATGGTTTCCTCTGATCACAGCAGGTTCCTGATGATGCCCGGGGGCCACAGGCAGGGCCCGAGGGAGGCAAGGGTCTTGACACGCATGTTGGGTGGAAGGCAAAAAGATGGGGAGCCCTGAGCACATGAGGACGGCGGCTCAGGGAGCGAGTGGGCTGCCTGTCAGGGGGTCTGCCTGTAGCACCTCCAAAAGTCAGTGAGGAGAGGGCTGGCCCCGGGGCCACCCAGCCCCAGGATTTCGGTTGCAGGACCTGTCAGGTGCTCTGTGCACTGAGACACCAGATCCCGAGCAAGGAGGGTGTGGGGAGGGGAGGCAGGGAGCTCTAAGAGTGGCGGTCAGCAAGAAGACCAGCAGGG
The DNA here is from genome assembly GCF_050624435.1 of Tenrec ecaudatus. Taxonomy (NCBI): domain Eukaryota; kingdom Metazoa; phylum Chordata; class Mammalia; order Afrosoricida; family Tenrecidae; genus Tenrec; species Tenrec ecaudatus. The sequence continues at coordinate 37,304 of NW_027459481.1, forward strand.
CCTGTGCCCCCAACGAAACTGCGGCCTGTGCTCAGGGAGCATTGGGAGAGCCCACTTCGTGGTCCTGCCACAAGGAGTGACCTGCGCTGAACGACTCCAAACTGGGGGCAGGAAGGAGCGTGGTTGGACGGGGAAGGCTGATTGATGCTGGGAGCTGGAGTCAGCCATGCCCCTTCATACAAACATGTGCACACGAGAATACACACAGAAGTATGCATGCACACACCCACAAGCCCAGCCCTACACATGAGCACACACACACACGCACACACATGCACACACATCTGGGGTAGGCCCCTGTGTCCCGAACCCCTTGGCTGTCACTGGCCTGTTCCTCTGGGCACCCACCTCTGTGCGGGCTTTCATTGCCTTGTCCAGCCTCACCCATGTGGCCTCAACGCAGCTCCTGTGGACTTGACTCTGGGCCATGGAGCTGGGTAGGCGAGTTCCAGGGCACCTGCCAGCTCCCTCAGGGCCTGCACCCTTGCTGCCCCACACTCTGCCCTTTCTCCCGGAAGACCTTGAACTTCTCTTCCAGCATGTGCCAATGGTGGGGCTGGAGAGGGTCAATGTGGATGGAATTCAGGCAGCTCCTAAAACTCACGAAAGGGCCAGCTGGCCCCAACAGCTCCCACATCCCTCAGCCCTGGTTCTAGAACTCTGCAGGGCATCTCCTGCCCCCTCAGCCCACCCAGCATCTACCCTACCCTCCGTTCCTCCATCCACTTTCCCAGCACGACTCACTTCCACACCCTCCAGGTCCTGCCCACACTGTCTCTGGAGAGGACCCGGGTTCAGGAAACCCAGGGCAGCCCCTGCTGTCTGCAGCCTGTGGAGGAGGCAAACCTGGGTCGGTGGATCAGGGAGCCTGGTTACAAAGCCCACTTAGCAGGGTCACTTTCCCAAGCCAGGGGCTCCCTACAACTGCAAGGGCGTTCTGGGAAGAGTTGAGCTGGGCTGAGGATGCCCTGCACAGCCCCAGGCTGACCCAGGTCACAGTACAAGCTACTGCGTTTCCAGCCCAGATGGAGCTTAGGCGAGATAACGATTTGCCCATGATCCTAGCCCAGAGGCTGGCCCGGAGTCTCAGGGTCCCTGCATTTGCTGCATGCAAGAACCATGGAGGGGTGCAGCTTCTACCTTTGAAGGGTGTGCAGTCTCCTCCAAACACACAGCATGCCTGGGTGGCACACAACGTGGCTACCTGCGGAGTGCCGGGCTTTAGAATGACCCCACCTGCTGACTCATGGGGATCCTCCAGAGGGTTTGCAAGCCAGTAAATCTTTCCAAGAGCAGGGAACCTCTTCTTTCTCCTGAGGAGCAGTTAGTGGGACTGAACCAGGCAACAGCCCAACACTTCCCAAGCAGGCCTCCTGGAGCATCGTTAGAGCAAGGGGTAAACTTCTAGTGATAATGGGCTCCTGGGAGGAGAATTTGCAGAAAGGCCTGAAGCGCTGAGCAAGATCTCAGGACGTTGGCCCTCTGGGAGCTTAGGACAAGTTCTAAACCCAGCCAGGAAGCTGAAGGGCTGACCAGACAGAAGCTGAGGGGGAGGAAAGAGAATGCTGGGATAACTGCTGACCCCCGGCTGGGGGCAGGGCTTCCTGGTTGGAGCTGTGGGAGCTGACTCAGGCCAGACTCCACCTGCTCTGAGATGCTGAGGCCACCCTCAAAGTTCACAGCCGACTGTCTCACGTGCTCGTCCATATCCAGGTGGGTGCCTGGGGGAGGGGGTGGCTTCGGCAAGTGCTGCCACCCCAGGCCCAGAGTCCCACCCTCAATGCCCGGGCCCTTGGCCACCATGCTGTCTCAGGAGAAAGCCACAAGCCTCCCAGATGCTGTGTCCCACTGGGTGGAGGCCCCCCTGAGGAGACATGGATCGCACCAATGAATCACACAATCTGCCTCTGACCCCTTGAGGCCTCGTCACCCCCCACTATCATCACCCTAGTGCCTCTTCCCACTCTGGACTAGAGTGCATAGGTATTAGCAAGAGATAAAACTCACAACACATGGAACCCAAGAACAGGAATGGGAATAGAGATACCAAAAGGGTAGGGGGAATAGGGGTAGAGGATGGGAGGAAGGAGAACCGATAGCAATGAATGACATATAACTGCACACCCCTCTCAGGGAGAGGAGCAACAGAAAGCTGAGGATAAAAGAGACAATGGTCGATGTGAGATATGAAAATAATAACAATCTATAATCTATCAAGGAACCACGAGTGGGGGAGGAGGAAAAAAGGGGGAGCTGATCCCAAGGGCTCAATAGAAAGTAAATGTCTAGAAAAGAATGATGGCAATATACGTATGACTATGTCAGATACAATTGGTGTATGGATTGTAAAAAGAGTTGTAAGAGCCCCCAATAAGGACACACTGAGGATGATGAAATACACCACTGAAAACCTTATGCTAATCATTGATACACTGTCAGGTAGTGGAGGACTAGTAAAACTAGGCAGAACCTTGTCAGAGAGAGGACCAGATGACGAACACTTTTGGTCAGATTAAAGGGGAGGATCAGTGACAAAGAGCCAGGCCGTTTGCAGGATGCATGGCCACGGGAGCTGCAACGATGGGTTCAAACATCAGAAAGAAATGAGGGTGGTCCAGGACTGGCAAGCCTTTCCTTGTCCTGTACATTGGGGTTGCTTTGAAGCAGACCAACTGGACAGCACCTACCAACAAGACCAACCAAGGAAGAGGAAGCCACTATGGTCCCAGAAACAGACATCACTAGGACGTGTCAGGAGACTTTTATAAAGGTAACCAATGGCCTGGCCCTTCATCACAGAAAGCTGGGGAGGCACCATTGTCCTGGTTTACCAGACGTTCCCCAGATAAATTACTGTCCAGCTGCCCATAGGCACGAGAAATACCTATAGACATGACGGAAGGGAGGTTCATTCCGCTATGGGAATGTGCTAATCTGTGCACTGAAATGTTGAAATCCACAGACACACGTGTATAAAAGAGAGTTGTAATTAAATATTAAATGCACATCAAGAAAACTTCCTTAAAAGATCTTTTTAATCTCATAAGCCCACCATTATGCCATAGCCCCCCCAGAATTCACAACCATCTACAAAGGAGATGGAAATGAGGCTGACTGCTATTAAGAGCAAAGTCAGAGAAAGCAAAATAATCTCATATTTGGTGGGCATCTGCATATAGCTGGGGAGCACCCAAAGCTGTTTCGCATAGATAATGTGGCTTCTGCTCAGATATGTCTGAGTGTACGTGAGGTTTGGAAGGAGAAGCATTTAACTGGATAAGGCATCATCTCACTTTACTGAATTTCAAAATCAAGATGCTCAAGAACTTGCAATGCTAAAGTGACCAATGCATGAATCATTCCGCCCTTCAATTAACACCACCTGTGCAACTTGGACATTTGGCGTGATAAGCTAAGAATATGAGTGAGCATAACCTGTTGTGAAAAACAGGAAGATACAGAAAGCTCCACTGTTTAATGTAATTATTGTATACGGGAACCGGCAGGATGTAAAATTTCCCATCAACAACTGATGATGGAAAATGATAATGCTCCTTAACCCACCCCCCCAAAAAAAACTCATGTGGAGGCACTCTAGAAATGAAAAACGTAATCTGCGTGAGGCAACACTGAAGTCAGCCTATGAAACGCGGCATGTTAAGATTTCCTTCACATTCAAATAGTTGAAAATCTAAGGCATGAGCTGAGAATAGTAAAACTGTTTGATGCTCCATAATCGGTGCAGGGGAAACACCAGAATAATTGCCTCTTCCTTAATATACTTGAATCTGCTGGAGTTACATTTGGAGGTGAGATATGGGAAACTGTTTGAATTACAATAGTATGGAAGTAAAAACAATTTTACACTGTGAGAAGCTCAAGTGTTTTCATTGGAATCAGTTGTCTGAATGACACCCACCTGGAGCTTTTTCTTTTTTCTTCAGTTGTAGCTTATGATTCTGTGTCTTCTCTTCTGCAGGCTAGGTTTTCAGGGTATTGACTGCTCTTTCTAGACTTTTGACAAACCTTTAGTCTGCAGGTTTAAGGTCTGGTGCTGGCTGCACTTTTGCCTATGGGAAGGAGAGGGACACAGAATCAAAGGGTTTATTCAGATGGTCTATGTGTCCTAACATAGAAGTCAGACAGAACAGTCTGGTTACTGTAGTTGCCATCCGCCTGGGACTGGGTTTTGCCTGCAGAAGAATGATAGGGATAAAAGTGATGCAAACAGAAGCAAGCATCTTTAATATTTTGATGCGTTCAGACTCCAGCCTAGACACTGATCCTTTCTGGGGACATTATATGCAGTCTCCCCTGACTCCAAAACAGTTCCGAGGAGTCGGTGATTGTGACTGAGTAGGAGGGCTCACTGTCTAGATATCACACGTCGTAGGTTCACATGAGGGCTATTCCACATCAAGCGGTGTCTTAGTGTGCCTCAATCAATTTTTCCACCCAAATCCCTAGGATTCTGAAGTTCCTAGTACCCTGTGTCCTGCAGTCCCTTTTACCCAATAACCCTGGTGTTTATACTTTATAACCACATTTTCATTTGTGGAGATTAAAAAAAATTTTGTTATTAAATAATGTGGTTTATGGAAATTGAAAAAATAAGCCATTAGAAACTTATTTGTCTGAAAAAAATAATGCCAGTTTGCAAGGAAATGTCTGGATAGGCTGAGTAGGCAATAAAAGAGCCGGCTCAAAGTTGGCAGTCAAGCACTTGCTTCATTGAATGTATGTCACTATCCACAGTGTTGGAAGTAAATTGGCGTCATGAAACAGGTTCCAGAAAGGTCCCCAAATCACTATTCCAAGGATTTAAACCATACTTTCCCCATTCCATTTAACCTCCAGATCATTCAAGCTTTTAAAAAACAGGTCAATTTCACATTCAGTTCATCAGCCCACAGCTCAATTGGCTCATATCAGTTCAAAGACCCAGAAAACACAATCTCTGAGTTGTTCTGTATTATAGTTATGATGAGCTGCATTATGACCATCTGCTTCTCTTTCTTTTTTTAGATAGTTTACCATAAGTAGCATGCACTCATGCTATACCACACACCTCTGATGCCATTGTAGCTGTAAGTTTATATCCAATGTATTCAAGACCCACAGACTGATGACGGTGAGATATGTAAAACCAGGGGGTGGGAGTCACCCATCCAGAGATTTTTCATTTTTTTTAATATTAACTAAGACACTCAATATTGGTTTCTCTTGTTAGTTTTTTAAAATTTTTTAAAAAGATGCTCAGTTACTGTTTTGTTGGGGTTTTTATATTTTGTGTTTGGTTTTATATTTACCTCTTTTGTATAGGTAGGGAATTTATAGGGAAATATGTACTGTATGGAATAAATTTTAAGAACTAAAATATATTTTATTTTAAATAAATTAACGGATCTTTGATCTTACAGCTAAATCACTGATTATATATTTGCAGAGCCGACTTAAAGGATGAAAGAAAATTCTATCAAGGGTGTTACTTTTGACTTCAAAGCCTTTTAAATAAAGTCTTTTAACTACCTGTGGAAAAAAATATAAGAAAAAAAAAGCTAGAATCATGAGGTATTTGACTTCGGTCAGGACTGCCTCTTGACAAAATCGTCGGGATGGGATCGGACATAACTGAGAACTGAGTACCTTTCATCCAAACAGTTACTGTGGGGTAGATTCCAAGTCATGGAACTACCAGGTGTGCAGAGCCAAACTGAACCGAGTGATATAGGGCCTGCTAGGCTGTGTGAGGTTACAAAAGCAGACCACCAGGTCTGCCTTCTGAGGTACCACGATATGGGTTCAGATGATCGTTTATGTTATGAATTGAGCACTTAACTGTTTGTGCCACCCAGAGATGGCATGGAGGAAAATAGCTTTTCACTGTTTAGTGTCTTTCCCAAACGGAAACGGGTGCTTACTTGTGTCCTGCCTTTTCTTATATTACTTGGGTTAGTCTGAGTACATTAGAGAAATAAATCCACTGAAACTGAAATGTATAAAATAGAGCTTTAGATAAAGGGTAAATGCACATGGAGAAAAAATCCCAAACCTGTGCAGCCCAAGTCTACAAGTCCAACATTAGTGCATATGTCACACCCCAATCCACTATGTCCTCCTCCATCTTAACAAACACATGCAGTGATGGTAGCTGCAGGTGGAAAGAACTGCCCATCTGGGTTTCTGAGGTTGTTAACTCTTTACTGGAATTAAAAGCGCCTTTGGTGCGCCTGGAGCGGCTGTTGTTTGTAACCACTCAGCCACGAGGGCTCCATCTCCTTGTGCAAGACTACTCGTGATTTATTATCTACTCCAATGCCGATCAAAGGGTGGTACATGGGTCGGTGATAATCTGTGACCTGTTTAAAATCTGTCCATTTGTGGCTAGGTACAGAAAGGAAGGTCAGGGTGCAGGTCACTGCTCTGTCATGTAAAGGGCAAAGCCGCAGCAGAGTTTCTAGAGTAAGGACACACTGAGGATGATGAAATACACCACTGAAAACCTTATGCTAATCATGGAACCACTGTCAGGTAGTCGAGGACTAGTAAACCAAGGCAGAACCTTGTCAGAGAGAGGGCCAGATGACGAACCCTTCTGGTCAGATTAAAGGAGAGGGCCAGTGACAAAGAGCCAGGCCGTTTGCAAGACGCATGGCCACGGGGGCTGCAAAGATGGGTTCAAACATCAGAAAGATATGAGGGTGGCCCAGGACTGGCAGACTCATAGTGACCCTATAGGACAGGGTACAACTGCCCCTGTGGGTTTCCCAGACTGTCACTCTTGACAGGAGTCGACACCCTCATATTTCTCCCAAGGAGTGGCTGGGGGTTTAAGACTACTGTCTTTGTGGTTAACAGCCCAAAAGTACCAGGGCCTCTAGAACTGCAGAATCCCAGGTCCCACCCTGAACCCACAAAATCAGAATCTGCCTCCCACCCTGATTTCCAGGAACCTGGGTAAGTGCATGCATGTGAAAGTTTAAGAAATACTGCCTTAGAAACCATTGCTTTCCTGATCAACTTCCTCCTGCCAGGGGTGCAGAAATGGAATTCCATTGGGCCATGCTCCCCTAGAAGCATATTGAGGTCTCAGTGCTCCTATATCCTGCCTGTCGTCCAGATTTCCTGATTCTCACCTGGACTGTGGTCCCTACAGAAGGGTATTGGTGAGTCCTCAGTATGAACAGCCCCAAATTAGGTCTAGAGACACAGCTCCCATTTCAGAGTAGTAGAATCCACAGTTTACTGTAGAATTAATGACTTTTACTGGCTTGGGGTAGGGTCTAGTGGGAAACGTGTTTCAGCAAGAGATAATATGTATTCCAGTGGTAAACAATGAGTTTGTCTTGAGACATATTTATGCCTGTAGTTGTTATGGAGTCTCTTTATATCCCATGCAGTGTTAATCTTTTTGAAAATTTATATTTGCTTTTTATTACCCAGATATATATGTGATTTATAGCTAGGTCTGATGGATTGGAATCAGATGACCAAGCCTGGATTAACCATGGGTCCTGGTGACCATTAGTCAGTTCTTTCTGTTAATGATATTTTCACCTGAGTGAATGCATTCAAGACTTTTCTTCTCTTAAGATAAATAAGCAGGTGGGTATCATTTTGCTATGCTGGCACTTCCTTGTGCTGTTTTAAGTTCACCCAGCAATTTTTAAAAAGACAGACATATTGAAACTGTCATACACTGAATAATTCATGTGGAAAAATGGGGGGAGTGCTAAATAGAGGTGACTCGTGGTACAGTCTTATTTACTGCTTGTTAGAAGGTACTGTGATCTTGTATACATAAACACTAGAAACCAGAAGAGAGGAAATGGTGGCTCCATGGCACAATTCTCACTAGTCATGAAGGAAATTTGGGTTTGATTCTTGGCCAGTGTGCCTCCTGTTACAGCTACCACCTATCTGCTAGTGGAGGCTGGCATATTACTATGATGCTGAACAGATTTCAGCAATGGTTTCAGCCTACAGTCAGACTAGGAGGGAAGGCCTGGTGACCTCCTTTCAGACATCAGCCACTGAAAACCCCCCAGCTGACAAGGGGTCAAATCTACAACCCACTGAAGGAACGGGGCAGGACCAGTGGGCATTGTGTTCTGTAGTGCATGGAGACCGCATGAGTCAGGAGCTGACTGACTTGAAGGCAATGGGCCACAGCACTCTCTCGGAAGGCAGTGGTTGGAACACATAGGTGTCCTTCATGTGGCCCCATGATCATCAAGCCTAAGTCACACAACCAACTCCGGGAAATGAAAGATACCCAGGGTACCAGGAATATTTGAAGGACCTGGTGTAAATTGGTTCAGTCCAGGGGAGTTCTGGAAGCCACCGAGGTAAGCTTCCTGCTGAAACCACTAACTTAGCCCAGTGCAAGTGGATGGGTGTCTGCGCATGCACCCAGCCACCATTAGTGTTTTGTTGTTGTTGTTGTTGTTGCTGCTGTTCACGTCCATAGAGTCGATGCCAATTCACAGTGAGCCTATATGACAGGGTAGAATTCCCCCTGTGAGTTTCTGACACTGTGATTCTTTATGGGAGTAAAAAAAGCCTCATCTTTCTCTTGAGGAGTGGCTGGTGGTTTTGAATGGTTGATCTTGCTGTTAGTCCATTGCGTAACCAGGTGCTGTCAATTTGGTTCCAACTCATGACCACTCTATGTGCAGCAGAACAAAACAGCACGCTTCCCTGCGCCATTCTCACAGCCATTCCTACATTTGAGCCACTGTGTCAACCCATCTTGTGGAGGTTTGTCCTCCTTTTGGCTTGGCCAAGATGCTGCCCTTCTCCAGGGACTGTTCCCTCCTGATAACACCCAAAGTACATGAAGCCAAGTGTCACCATCCTCGCTTCTAAGAATCAATCTGGCTGTAGTTCTTCCAACATAGATTTGTTTGTTCTCCTAGAAGTTCTTTGGTGTATTCAATATTCCTCACAAAGACCGTATTTCAAATGCATCAATTCTTCTCTTGGGACTTCCTTATGCATTTTCCAGCTTCCACATGAAAATAATCATGCCTTGAGTCAAGATGCTCCTGGGTTCTTAAGGTGACAAATTTTCTCAATGCAATTTGTCCAGTGATTTCTTGACAGATGTTTCCATGAGCGCTGGTTGTGGATTGGTCCAAGTAAGATGAAATGCTTCACCATTTCTATCTTTTCTCTGTTTCTCATGTTGCTTATTGGTCTAGTGGTGAGGATACTTGTTCTCTTAACCTCGAGTTGTAATCCCTACTGAAGACTATCATCTTTGAACTTCATCAGTAAGTGCTTCTACTCCTCTTCCCTTGCAGCAAGCAAGGTGAGTCGCCTGCATATCTCAGGTTGTTCTCAAGTCTTCCTCCAATCCTGAAGTCTCCAATTCAGCCATTCAAAACTCAAAACAGCTCAATACCATGGAAGTCAGGTCAATTCTGACTACAGCAACCCTGTAGGCCAGGGAAGAACCTCCCGGAAGGTTTCCAAGACTGTAATCTTTCTCACTTGGGATAGCTGGTGAATTCCAAGTGCCGTCCTATTGATTAGCAGTCATGCTTTACCAAGACCCTACCTGGATTCCAAGTGTGACCTAGCAGCCACAGTTTTCTTCTGAGACCAACGGGGTTGTTAGGTGTGAATTCTCGACCCACGGTGGTCCAGCAGACCTGCTCAGTATTCACCCAGGTGCAAAATCCATCAAGAGGATGCATTGTCATTACTTTTTTAATCATGTAACACACCCAGGTGTAGCAGCAACCCAGCTTTCTAATATCTCCCTGGTTTTGATAAATATGTCACATTCCTTGATAACTCTTCCAAATCCTTTAATATCCCGCAGCTCAGTCCCTGATGTCTGGCTGTAACAAAATGTGTGAAGGGAGACCAAATGCCAATAAATTCTCCCTGTCTGCCTCAACTCAGCACATAATCAGCTCCAAGGTAAATGCATGGTAAGTCAGCTATGCGCTGGCAGGGTGGGGAAGAGGGTGGGATGAACCCCCTTTCAGTTTTGTCTTCTTATGGACCTGACCAAAAGGACTTCTAATTTCAGTCTATTAGGAGAGTGAGAGTTAGGGTTTCCCCCCACCCCCATTTTTTTCCTTTCCCTTTTTGTCCCTTTCCCCTTGGAAGATCAGCCTGCTCTGCTGTTCTGAAAGCGTTGTCTGCTTTATGCTTCACTCTCCACTCCATTAAATCACCTTACCTCACATTAAATACAGGTCTTCAGGGTGGTCAGAGAGCTTCGCTCTGAGGGATGATGTTATAATGAGGACGACATGTATGAAATATCATTTTTCAGCTCAATCCCAGGCAGACCACGGGGAAGCATGAATGGGGAGGGGGAGAGGTGTACCTCACTTTAGACAAGAGTCAGGCTTCTGAGAGGGCAGTCTCAACCTGGATGGCTGCAGAAGGCTTCTTTACCTCAATCACTCATTCATTCAAACAGCTTGCTACTTACTTATTAAGTGCCAGGCCTTGGGACTCTTTCAGTGAACAAAAGAGACAAAAATCCCTCTTCTGTCAAGAAGCTTCCATACACAGAGGCATTCAAACCCTTCCTGGGGAATGTGTTTAAAGTCCAATTTACATGAAAGCAGAGGAAGAGCCTGATGTGAGGGACTTCAGACACCCACACACACAAATCATCCAGGAGACACTATTCACTGGAGTTAAATAATTTTTTATTTTTTTCCCCATGAGCTCTCTTTTTTTTTACTTTCTGAGAGCAATTGTCCTTGGAAGCGATTAGCTGTTATCACTGTCTAACACCTTAGTGTGTATTTATTAATTGGCTCCTTTTCCTGCCTAGATAGGAGGGGCCTCCAGGGCTGCTAAAAGACAGAAAAATCCCCAAAAGGCAGCAACAAGAGATGCAGAAGACAATTGTGGCCCGTGTTTCTCATTTGAGTCTCTGGGGGGCCATTTGGTAAAGATGCAGATTACACACACACACTGCCCCGCCGCCCCCACCCAATATGGCCCTACAAAATAAGGATCCTACCCCACCATCTGTCCGGGAGCCCCTGAACTGGCCCTTCCCATGAAACAAGCCAGGGCCATTGAAAGTGAATCTTTAGGCAAAAGACCAGTGACTTAGGCTTTCCAAACCAGGATAAAGCCCATTTGCTAAGCACTTGCATATTAAAACCAAAAGGTTGATGCTTCAAACCCACCCACAGGTTCCTAAGAAAGCAGGCCTGACAATCTGATACTGAAAGGTCACAGTCTTGAAAAGGATCCCTGGTGACATATTGTCCTGCTACCCATAAGGCCAGCAGTTCAAAACTACCAGCTGCTCTGAGAGAGAGAGCTGAGGCTTTCTACTGTAAAGATGTATAGTCTCAGAAACCTACCAGGGCAATTATACTCCGTTGCCATGAGTCAGAATTGACTCAATGGCAGTAAGTGAGTGGATGGGCTGGAATTGATTTACACCAACTAACACCAAGAACAACTATTTTGGGCAGCAGTGCCATTCTTCTCCTTTATCTAGAATCTGAACTCTCAGCGTCATTAACAATTTAGACAACAGACAAATAATAATAAACTACAGAAGGATAAAGAAAAGCTAACGAAGTTACTTCTGTTTGAGGTTTAGTTGTGTTTTTAGCAAAAAATATGAAATATGAAGGGACTTGCTGAAATTAAATATAAACCTATTTTGCAACCCCAAGTCTTTCTTGCCAAAAAATAATGTCTCACAATAGGAATGGCCTCTGCACTGCCAAGAAAGCATGGCTTCTGTGTTGGATCAGATCAAGATAGCTATAATACCCTGTATTGAGATCACAAAAGAATGTAATGCAGTGCCTTGTAGACAGTCTCATGTACATACACAAAATATTTTCTAAGAGTCTTCAGGAGGCTGTGCTACAGCCTAAGTAGGCTGAATTGCAGCCTAAAACAGAGAGAGATCCATCTCAAAGAGATGTGGGGATAGGCTTTCATAAAATGGAGTGCATCATGTAATCCAGTGCAAGGGAAACCCAGTAAGTTTGGGAAGGAACTGCATTGGCTTGGACTAAACAGCCAGAGATTGTGCCACATAAAAAGAAGGAAGACAATTGATAAAGCAACCCAGACATTATTGTGGAAAAGGAAAAGAGACTTAGAAGACAATCAAAAGCTACAAGGGAACCTCTCTCAGGGAGAATGTCCTGTGGCTTCAACTTGTGTGCTCTGGGGGATATTCGGCAGTCACATATAAAATTGTGTATTCAATTTAATCCCTTTAAGGGATTTATTCATGGGCCGTCACCCCAACTATCCTGACAAAAAATCTATCTTGAAAATCACCCTGCAGTGAGGAAGTTAAAGGTAAGAACATGGTACGATCACATGGAGGAAAATTGGGGAGCCAATGCAACAGCAAGAACCAAGGCCCTAGACCTATGAACCAAAGCAAACCCGTCTTGCCCGGTCTTGCTGCCTTAGCAGCTTTGGTCAATGCCATGTGGAGCGGAGTTGAGCTGCCCTGGTCAAACCTTCCTCAAATTACAGAATTGTGAGCAAATAACACACTGAGTGGGATTGAAAGTCACTAGGCAGCAGTAGGTAAGTAAAACATATGGGTCTACTATTACCTATCTGTAAAAAGTCTTTGGCAACTGGTTTATGGAAGACCCAGGCCCTGATTACCTCCCATAAACGTGTATTCTTTATCATAGCCACGGATGCTCATGAAAACATGACAGTTGTGCTCAGGAGAGTAAAAGGCGGGATAAGAACTGAGAAAGACGGTCATGTGACCTGGATATTGCTCGAACACTCCATTCTCCTCGGTGTCTTGGAAGAAGTAGAGGGATGAGAACCTAAAGCTGTAAACATTGTGTGGATTAGAAACATGTTAAGTTTGGGGTGAGGGCAGAAGGTGCAGTTTTAGTCCTATAAAGAGTTCCAGTCTCTAAAACCCACATGGGGAGTGTTACCCTGTCCTATAGGGTCACTGTGAGTCTAAAGGGATTCAACAGCAGTGAGGTTATTTGTTTTTAGATTCGTTGGCTGATTTGTTTCATGGCTGAGGAAAGTGGAACCCAGAGAGGTGAGATGCCTTGCCAAGGATATACAGTGAACGACTGGCAAAGCCAGGGTGGGAACCCAGGCCACCCACTCTGGAGTCTGGCCCTCCCCGACTTTTGACCCAGCCTCTCAGGAGCTCTGATTTATCACAAGTAATTTTCCCCGATGTATTTCGTCATCCTCAGTGTGTCCTTAGTCTAGAATCCCTGCTACGCGCTTTGCCCTTTACATGACATTGCTGGAATTGGAAATAGCAGTGACCTGCCCTCTGACCTTCTTTTCTGTACCTAGCTACAAATGGACAGATTTTAAACAGTTCACAGTTTATCACCGGCCCATGTACCACCCTGGGAGCAGCATTAGGGTTGATAATAAATCACGAGTAGTCCTGCACAAGGAGATGGAGCCCTCGTGGCTGAGTGGTTACAAACACCAACCGCTCCAGGTGCAAAAAAGGCGCTTTTAATTCCAGTAAAGAGGTAACAACCTCAGAAACCCAGATGGACAGTTCATTCCGCCTGTAGCCAACCTCACTGCATGTGTTTGTTAAGATGTTGGAGGACACAGTGGATTGAGGTGTGACAAATGCGCTGATGTTGGACTTGTAGACTTGGGCTGCACTGGTTTGGGATTTTTTCTCCATGTACTCTAATGTACTCAGACTAACCCAAGTAATATAAGAAAAGGCAGGACACAAATAAGCACCCGTTTCCGTTTAGGAAAGTCACTAAACAGTGAAAAGCTATTTTCCTCCATGCCATCTCTGGGTGACACAAACAGTTAAGTGCTCAATTCATAACTTAAACGATCATCTGAACCCATACCGTGGTACCTCAGAAGGCAGACCTGGTGGTTTGCTTTTGAACCCTCACAGAGCCTTGCAGCCCCTATCTCACAAGGTTCAGTTTGGCTCTGCTCACCTGGTAGTTCCATGACTTGGAATCTACCCAACAGTAACAGTTTGGATGCAAGTATACTCAGTCCTGAGTTATGACCGGCCCCATCCTGACGATTCTGTCATGAGGCAGTTCTGACCGAAGTCAAATACCTCATGATACTAGCTTTTCTTTTCTTATTTTTTTCCACAGGTAGTTAAAAGACTTTATTAGGAAGGCTTTGAAGTCAAAAGTAACACTCTTGATAGAATTTTCTTTCATCCTTTAAGTCGGCTCTGCAAATATATAATCAGTGATTTAGCTGTAAGATCAAAGATACGTTAATTTATTTAAGATAAAATATATATTAGTTCTTAAACTTTATTCCATAAAGTAAATATTTCCCTATAAATTCCCTACTTATACAAAAGAGGTAAAAAATAAAAACAAACACAAAATATAAAATCCCCAACAAAACAGTAACTGGACATCTTTTTAAAAATTGTAAAAAACTAACAAGAGAAACTAATGTGTGTATTTGTTAATATTAAAAAAAGTGAAAAATCTCTGGATGGGGGACTCCCACCCCCTAGCTTTATATATCTCACCGTCATCAGTCTGTGGGGCTTGAATACTATGGATATAAACTTACAGCTACAATGGCATTAGAGGTGTGTGGTATAGCATGAGTGCATGCTACTTATGATAAACTTGCTAAAAACAGAAAGTGAAGCAGACGGTCTTAATGCAGCTCATCATAAGTGTAATACAGCACAACTCAGAGATTGTGTTTTCTGGGTCTTTGAACTGATATGAGCCAATTGAGATGTGGGCTGATGAACTGAATGTGAAATTGACCTGTTTTTTAAAAGCTTGAATGATCTGGAGGTTAAATGGAATGGGGGAAAGTATGGTTTAAATCCTTGGAATAGTGATTTGGGGACCTTTCAGGAACCTGTTTCATGACGCCAATTTACTTCCAACACTGTGGATAGTGACACACATTCAATGAAGCAAGTGCTTGACTGCCAACTTTGAGCCGGCTCTATTACTGCCTACGCAGCCTCTCCAGCCATTTCCTTGCAAACTGGCATATTTTTTTAGCCAAGTAAGCTTCTAGTGGCTTATTTTTTCAATTTCCATAAACCACATTATTTAATAACAATTTTTAATCTCCACAAATGAAAATGTGGTTATAAAGTATAAACACCAGGGTTATTGGGTAAAAGGGACTGCAGGACACAGGGTACTAGGAAATTCAGAAGTCTAGGGATTTGGGTGGAAACACTGATTGAGGCACACTAAGACACCGCTTGACGTGGAATAGCCCTCATGTGGACCTACGACGTGTCATATCTAGGCAGTGAGCCCTCCTACTCAGTCACAATCACCGACTCCTCAGAACTGTTTTGGAGTCAGGGGAGACTGCATATAATGTCCCCAGAAAGGATCAGTGTCTAGGCTGGAGTCTGAACGCATCAATATATTAAAGATACTTGCTTCTGTTTGCATCACTTTTATCCCTATCATTCTTCTCCTGCAGCCAAAACTCAGTCCCAGGCGGATGGCAACTACAGTAACCAGACTGTTCTGTCTGACTTCTACGTTAGGACACATAGACCATCTGAATAAACCCTTTGATTCTGTGTCCCTCTCCTTCCCATAGACAAAAGTGCAGCCAGCACCAGACCTTAAACCTGCAGACTAAAGGTTTGTCAAAAGTCTAGAAAGAGCAGTCAATATCCTGAAAACCTAGCCTGCAGAAGAGAAGACACAGAATCAAAAGTTACAACTGAAAAAAAAAAAAAAAAGCTCCAGGTGGGTGTCATTCAGACAACCAATTCCAATGAAAACACTTGAGCTTCTCACAGTGTAAAATTGCTTTTACTTCTATACTATTGTAATTCAAACAGTTTCCCATATCTCACCTCCAAATGTAACTCCAGCAGATTCAAGTATATTAAGGAAGAGGCAATTATTCTGGTGTTTTCTCTGCACCGATTATGGAGCATCAAACAGTTTTACTATTCTCAGCTCATGCCTTAGATTTTCAACTATTTGAATGTGAAGGAAATCTTAACATGCCGCGTTTCACTGGCTGCCTTCTGTGTTGCCTCACCCAGATTTACGTTTTTCATTTTGAGAGTGCCTCAACATGGTTTTTTTTGTTTGTTTTTTTTTGGTCAAGGGGCATTGTCATTTTCCATCTTCAGATACATATGGGAAATTTTACATCCTGCATGTTCCCGTATACAATAATTACATTAAACAATGGAGCTTTCTGTATCTTCCTGTTTTTCACAACAGGTTATGCTCACTCATATTGTTAGCTTATCATGCCAAATGTCCAAAATGCACAGGTGGTGTTAATTGAAGGGCGGAATGATTCATGCATTGGTCACTTTAGCATTGCAAGTTCTTGAGCATCTTGATTTTGAAATTCAGTAAAGTGAGATGATGCCTTAGCCAGTTAAATGTTACTCCTTCCAAACTTCACGTACACTCAGACATATCTGAGCAGAAGCCACATTATCTACGTGAAACAGCTTTGGGTGCTCCCCAGCTATATGCAGATGCCCACCAAACATGAGATTATTTTGCTTTCTCTGACTTTGCTCTTAATAGCAGTCAGCCTCATTCCATCTCTTTTGTAGATGGTTGTGGATTCTGGGGGGCCTATGGCATAATGGTGGGCTTATGAGATTAAAAAGATCTTTTAGGGAAGTTTTCTTGATGTGCATTTAATATTTAATTACAACTCTCTTTTATACACGTGTGTCTGTGGATTTCAACATTTCAGTGAACAGATTAGCACATTCCCATAGCGGAGTGAACCTCCCTTCCGTCATCTGGTCCCAAGTATTCTTGATATTGGTCAGGAGTGTTACCTAGAGTTGTCTCAGCAGGTTTCCTGCCATGGGCAGTAGAGCTACCACAGTGGTCAGCACAGCAGTTCTCGCTGACCAGGCACTGCAGTCCTTATCCATCTCCTGTCCTCACTTCTTTCTTCACTTGGTCCAGAGCTGATGGGTCCTTAGCATTCCTGCAGGTCAGCTTTCTCCCTGAGGTTAGTTTTATGTCTGGACTCACACTGACTCTCCCTCACTGTGAAAAACTTTGGAGGTAGAGAGTGCTACAACTTGAAGACAATCTGAATTGGGTACAGTGGAAGGAAGTATGATCTATAGATATAGATAATTATATAGATATTATATTGAGATATATTCCGCAATAAAATACTGATTAAGAAAGAAATCTGCCTGAAAGACAATGAAGGTATTTAACAGAGTGTAGGCTTCACTCTTTCCACATGAAGAGAAAGATACTTAAAGCAAACTTCTATTCAAAATAATTGAAGCAAGAAAGTAAAAGTTATTTGTCCCATGTAAAGGAGGGAATTGTCAAGTCAATTCTTTTTGATGGGTGTCTGTGATGTGTGTGATAGGAAAGCTTACAGCTGTTGGCAATTGTTGAACATGATGATAATCTAAGGCCACTGAATCATTCATGAAAAGAATTGTTGAAAATTTATTTTGTTGCCTATGCATGTACCATGAGAAAAATAAATTAAAAATGAAAGATAATTTCTTCATGCATAATCAGAAACTGATGGAAAGTCTTGCTGGTACAACACTTCAAAACACTAGCTAAAATATTGAGCTGGAAAAGAGATTATGATATAAGCCAGAAATTTGAAATTAAAAAATTGTTAGCAATGGAATAGTCTTTATTTAATATTTAATTATTTTCTCATTTTTTTCTCCAAAACCATTTTATTTGGTGCTTATAATCATATCAATTCTTAGTTTAAGTGCATCAAGCAGCATTGAACAATTGTTACCAGAATCAGTTTCAAAACACCCCCTTCCTTCTTGAACTCCTTGGCATTAGCTCCCTTTTATCCCCGCCACCCCCTACTGTAGGCCCCAGAATCTCTTATTCTCTTTGCTATCTCGATGTGTTCATCAATTCTGGGTGTCATCTAATGTAAAACAGATAAACAAAGAACAAAAATTCAAGAATGTTACCGCCCATGACAAAAATACATCTGAGATAAACCCAAATAGGAATTGGAAATTGAAGAAGCAGGCAGTCCAAGTGCAGTCTGCTGCCCTTCCCCAGAGTCCATCACAGACCCAGGTGTGCTTAGGACCAAATGTGTCAGGCTGGCTACTGGAATGTGATGACCTTGCTGTCTGACTGCCTTTCCCAAGGCTTCTGGATCTAAAAATACTCTTTAGTAGCTGGCATCCTACAACACACCTACCTTCTTCTGAACATAAGCCAACATTCCCCAAACTGATTGTTACATAAATTACATGGGATATACAAAACAACAACAACAAAACCATATCACTGCCTTCCAGTAGATTACACCTTATAGCACAACCTTATTTCTCTATCTCTGCTGTTGAGGAGGGAACACTGTTCTTCACTTTCAGCACAAAGGAGGGATGCTTGCAAACCTCCATTCCTGCACTGGCCACAGTGTGAAACCACTGGCTGTGGAGACTGGTGCCCATTCCTGATGATGAGCCGGCTCTGTCTCTTCTCTCTGTGAGAAAACTATTGCATCCAATGCCTGTGAATAAGGTGTGCTTTTTCTGGTGACCTCAGACATTGGTTGAACGGAAATATTCTGTTAAGTCGTCCTTACACTATAAAAGAAGGGGAAAATGCAAATGGATGGAAGAATAAGGTTATTTTTATCAAGCTACTTTGTAAATTGAAGCACAACCAGAAAAAATATCTTTAAAAGGAAAACCATTAACATGTTAATAAATATAAACAATATCATAAATGATGTCACAGAAAAGATGAGATTATTAACCTAAAAACACAATGTAGGAAATTCTATGAAGACCATGGTAATGGGAAAAAAAACAATTCCTGACAATAGTATTAAATATGTTTAAACAAAATACAGAAAATAAACTAATGGACATAAGCAACCAAAATAAGATTCAAATTGGAAACACAATTAACGTAACTCACTGGCACTGACTCATAGTGACTGTCTAGGGTAGAGTAAATCTGCCTCTTAGAGTTTTAGGCACTGTAAAACTTTTTTAATTGAGAAATTGGCAATTTTATTATGAAATATATAATAGATAATATTATATCGATGTTAGATTTCTTATTTAATTTTCAATATTATTTTGTTAAAATAATTTTTGAAAGTATTCAAAATAAAAATATTTTAAAACATTTTTTCAAAACCAATATGTTTTAACATTTTATTTCTTTCAAACAAAAACCCTTTTATTAAGACCTAATCCAGACATTATCCCATTCTACAGTTAAATTGTATCCAGCAGTGTTTTAGAGTTAGAAAACATGTTTTTTCCTTCTTCAACTCCTATTAACTCCCCCATCTCTCTTGCTGAAACCCCCAGGAACCCTTATTCTGTAGAGTCACCCACCCTGTGCTTCATACATTAAGAAACATATAAAAATATATGAGGATCAAAAGTGCTACCAACAATAACAAAACACAGCAGAAATAATCCCTTAAATTTGTAAAAATCACATAAAATGTTAAAACCCAGATTCAGCACAAAATTCATAAAAGGAGAGATCAAGTGAAAAGTTTTAACCATCAAAGTCAGATGTGTCACTCTGAAATTCTATAGTCATCTCTCCAAAACTCTCTGATCACCAGCTTTTTCCACCCCTCAGTTATGGTCAGAGGGAAATCACAGGAGGTGTATTCCCTGTGGAGATCCTGCAAATGTATTTTGAGCTTCCACTGTCATCCATGGCCTTCTGCATGCCAGAATCTCACAAGTTAAGCTCTGATACTATTTAAAAATTTTTGTTTTTAAGCTCTGATACTATTGGCTTCTTTGGATTTGCATTATATAATTTACATTCCTTGTAAATCTTTTTAAAGCCTCATCTGTCTCCCTTGGAGTGGCTGATGCTTTTGAACTGCTTACCTTGTACTTAGCATCCCAGTGTGAAATCCACTATGCCACCAGGGTAGTGGAGTTGTAAATAACCTTTATTTGCATATATTATATATTAGTTATTTATTATACTTTGTTCTCCTGATTGAAAAACATATAGCTGTAATTTAATTAGGACTGGTACATTTATTAAATTTTAAATGTTAAATAATTTTAAAATTATTTAACATTTAAAATTTTAAAAAACGGTTTCAGATTATTTTAGGTAATTACACTTAGCTGACCATTCTGCACCTCAGGCCATCAAAGATGCTGGGTGTTTTTGAGTCACTTTTACTCATGAAGACTTACAGCAAATAAGTAAACTTCCAAGTCCTGAACCATCCTCACTTGCTCTTAAGTTTGATACCATTTTTGCAGCCACTCTGTCTGTGCTTCTAACTGAGCGTTTTCCTCTGTTTTGCTGACACTCTACCAAACAGGATGTCCTTTCTCTAGGAACCAGTTCCCCTGATCACAGATTCAAAATACGTGTGAAGTCACACTATTCTCAGTTCTAAAAAGCATTCTGAGATATGAGTGTGGAATGTCCTCCTCTTATGACACATTTGCTTTCTTTTGGAAATCAAAGTTTTCATTCCAACAAGCGTTCACTTCCTTGGGACTCCAATGAGTAATCTTACAAAGGAGTCCGCGAACCAGACAGCTCATTCCAGTTCACCTGTTCCCCTCTGTGCCTGGAACACTTGTTTTTGCATCAAGGGAGACAGTGGAGAGCAAGCATTATGAAGGATATGCCACAAGTTTAACCCCAGAAGTCACCCATTTATTTTCTCAGACTTAGAGATATTTAGTCAATTATCACACACAGTGCACAGGGAGCATTGTAGAAAGAACTCCAGAGGCCTGCCCAGGCTGTAATAGATCAGCGAGCTCAGGACATTTGAAATCATGCTTTGCACTCATGAATCTGTGCATGCCTGTATTTCATTGTCAACAGATTTTGAGTAACAGATAGGATGAGAATGACCATGATAATCAGTTTGTAGAGAAGGAAAATCGGTCATACAAGATGAGTATGAAGGATCAGAGTAACTTTAATATTTGTTCCTCCGTTCACGTATGCAGGGAGGAAATTAAAAAGCCTGTAAATTTAGAGGTGAGTGGAGAGAAAAAAAATTGTCCCTGGTGTGGCTGAGAGGTAAGAGAGGAAACCCTCATTCCACAGGAAATCCTCCCTGTCATTCATGTGTCTGTCTAGGACTGGGTGTGTGTGTTCAGTGGGTCCTGCACGCCCCCTGCTGCCCAATGTGTTCCCTGCAGGGGAGGCTTGTGTCGGCTCACATTGACTTCCCTCACTGTTCCTTGCACAGGAATACATGGCGGTGTCCTTAGCAGTCACGGAGCTCAGCTGCAGGGAGAACTGATTCCTCCATGTGTCTCTGGTGATGGAAAGTCGGCTCAGGAATGACGGGTTATAATCTGTACCACCATCATAATCTCTGTATCTCATCCACCACAGTCCTTTCTCTCAGGTCTGGCAGATCCAGTTCCAGTCGTAACCAATGCTGGTGATGGAGACACCAGAGACAGTGCAGGTGAGGGACAGCTTCTGGGAGAGTTTCACCAGTGCTGGCCCTGACTCCTGAGGCGGCACCTGGGACAGGACGCCTGTAAATAAAAATAATTGGAATATGTCAGTCACTTGCAGTTACAACCATCCTCATAGAATCAACACTGATATATGAGACCCTCAGGTTGGGGAAGTGTCAACAGGCACAGAACTCACAGAAATGGCATCTTTAGACCACAGTTCTGCTTTCCCAAGGGACCCACAGCCCTGTCAGAAGAGAACTGATAGCTTTCAGTACCCAAGGCTGGGATTTTAACCTAGTGCCTGCAGAATGATTTGCATAGGAGGGAACCCTGTGTTTATCAATAGAGGTTCTTTTGTTTCTTCTGAGGCCATTGTAGGGTAATTCTTCTTTTGAACTTATTTGTGTGTTAGGCTGCAGTGAGAGATCTCTTTTCCTAAGAGGTGTGTGTGAATGGCCAAAGGAAAACCCAGCATTTCTGAGCCCAGTGTTCTCTCCCTCCAGCCTTCATTGCTCCTGCCCTGACTGAGGCTCCCGTATATCCTGTGTGTCGAGGACTGGACAGTATGGAATTATCCTGTGTGTCGAGGACTGGGCAGTATGGAGTTCCTTGAAACCATCAGGTCCACCCGAGAGTATCATCATTGCCCCACACTCTCCAACACCCATGTCTTCTTTAGACACTGATGCTGTGAGGCAGAACTATGGGCTGTCACTCTACGTGCCAAAGCCTCTCTCGACCCTTACAGGAAGTTGGAAGCTGCTTAAGGCTAAAGGGCATGCTCACATTCAGGTCTTTGTGAGAGGAAGCCGGCACACCTGGTTGAGACACCATCTAGGTCAGATGGGCTTGATTCAGCCAATGGGTTTAACCAGTATGGTCGACCACGCCTCCCAACTGGGGCCCTGAAAATGCCAAAAACTTTGAGACTACGCCTCTCTCCCAGCAGACACTCTGCAGTTCAGTGCCTCCCGGCACTTAATAATTTAAGTATAAATTATTTCAGGAATTGTAAAATCATGCTTTGTTTTGAGTTGTTTTCTCTTCAAAAGATATTTGGCGTCAGATGTGCACACATACAGTTTCAACCAACTGGCATTTGGGGAAAAATACAACAGTGGAGAGAAACGGAATGTGTTGAAAGAAGCACATTGAGGGCAGAATTTAATGACATTGAGAGAAAACTGGGCCTTCTGGGATTGATTTCAACTTATCCCAAGTTTGATGTGTTTCTCCCTGTCTTCTCAGGAAGAACGATGGATTTTCATTTTCAGGGCAGGAAAATAAGAGATATTTGAACTGCCCTTCCGGAGGAGTTCCCGGAGAGGCTCTCGGCTTGGGTAAATTGGGAAAGTCTAGACACAAGAGGAAACAAGCACTCAGCACCCCTGTCCTTGCTCCCATGGCAAAAACTGTGTCCCCTGTACCCTGAGCTCCCTCTGCTTCCCTCTTGGTCTCCTGACGCTTGAGATGTTTGTCCACGTTCCTTTCACCGTGCCTCCTGGTACTTTTCCCACATAATACATGCCAGTGTCTCCAGGTTTCAGATTATTGCTAAAACATGCTTAGCTGGCTGAGCTATCATGGTTGCAGTGTGTTGATTTTGAAGACGGGGCTGTTGCTAAAATTGTCATCACTAGGCTTCTTTGCCACATAACACACGCTTTGTTTCCCAGAGCCTGATAGATCTAGAAACTTGCTATCTGCAGACATGGCAGTGAGACATAGCCCTCTGAGAAAGCTTTCTGAGCCCATCACTGGTCTGTAGCAGCTCTACCTGCACTATTACACCTAGGAGTACAGAGGAGATCTAATTTAAAAGAGTTCTAAGATGAAAAGCACTGTGTTTGATGTTCAAGGTGCTCACAGGGTAAGACATCCATGTCACCAAGAAGAATCCAGAAGGGTGTCACCGCCACAGGTATCTCTGATCAACATGGGAAGAATATGAGTTTGAGTTGTGCTGCCATATTTTACACTGCAGGTGATCCACGTGTGCTGTGTTTGTGGAAGCAGAAGGTTGGCTCCGAGTAGGAAAGGCTGAGCAATGGCG
Organism: Tenrec ecaudatus; assembly: GCF_050624435.1. Lineage (NCBI taxonomy): Eukaryota > Metazoa > Chordata > Mammalia > Afrosoricida > Tenrecidae > Tenrec > Tenrec ecaudatus. Next base: position 60,751 of record NW_027459481.1, read on the forward strand.
CCTGGAGGGGATGTTCCTGACCCGCGTTCTGTGATTCAATCTCTTCTCTTCATCATTCACACTGACTGTGGACAAACAAGTCCTCCCTGAAAACCATGGGCAGTTTGGTAGAAATGCACGTGGTTGGCCTGAGCTGTGAGCCACAATGAAGGAAATTCCCGAGGATGCCATTTTCCTTGGTGACCTTCTTTCTTGGTAGCTCCATCCTATCCTAAGGACAAGGTTAGTCTATGAGAGATTCAGGCTATTGGGTAAAGTGAGGGTAAAATGATGACTATTTCTGAGCATCCACTTCTCTTAAAAAATAACAAAATGACATTTTATTGATAATTTATCCACATAATATACAATTCAGTAATTCAACCATATCAAAAGGGTTGTATAATCCTTACCACAATCAATTTTACATTATTTTCTCCCCCATAATCATTAATGTAACTTTTTATTTTGCAAAAATATACACAAGAAAGCAGTTACCAATTCAACAACTTCTACATGTGTGCTTCGGTGCCACTGACCATTCTTTTTATGTTGTACAACTATTATTTTTATTCTTCTGTGAATTGCTACACACCCATTAAAATGAATTCACTGTCCCCTAAGCAAAAATTCTTCCTCCTTCACGCACAGTAAAAAGTTTGGTTTCTTTTTAAAAATAATTTTCTTGATATAATTTTCACACTTCCCTTGTTAAACCAGACCTAAAAAGAGTTCCGTATGCATCATCACAATCAGCTCTAATGTTTCCTCCCTCCTCCCGCACCCTCTGATCACTCCCCAATTACCTTCTCCCTCCCCTTCCAGATAAACAATTGCCTCAGTGGTTGTCTTTATGTATCCACTTCTTCTGTGCTCCAAACAGGAAACAAATAACAGAAACTATAAACAAATACAGAAAGATAGAATAATAGCGCTGGAGGCTCAGGGAATCCAGGGTGGACGTTACCTTCAGGACCAGGGGCGTGAGGGGCGAGGCTGGGAGAGTGGAAGGTGAGTGGGTTGGAAAGGGGGAACTGATTAAAAGGATCCACATATGACCTCCTCCCTGAGAGATGGACTGCAGAGAAGGCGGGGAAGGGAGACTCCGGATAGGGCAAGATATAACAAAATAACAATCTGTGGATTATCAAGGGCTCATGAGGGAGGGGGAAGCAGGGACGGAGGGGAAGAAAAAGAGGACCTGATGCAGAGGGCTTAAGTGGAGAGCAAATGCTTTGAGAGTGATCAGGGAAAAGAATGTACGGATGTGCTTTATACAATTGATGCATGTATATGTGTGGATTGAGATAAGAGTTGTATGAGCCCCTAATAAAATGTACAAAAAAGAAAGAAAATGATTAGGGCAAAGAATATACAGATGTACTTTATACAATTGATGTATGTATATGCATGGATTGTGATAAGAGTTGTATGAGCCCCTAATAAAATATTTTAAAAATAAATAAATAAAGCATACAAAAAAGGGGGGAGCACCCACTTCTCTTCTCATTTCGTCCTCCTCATCTACCTTGGTGGTTGTGGAGTCTCACCTGTCACTTTCCAGGTACTCGATAGAAGTGCCCATGGTTTGTGACAAGATTTAGCTAGATCAGTGCTCTAGGTGATCTTATTCTGAGGACAGGATCTTATAACATGGCTCTGCACAATCCTCGCCTTCATGGGGAGATCACTAAAGATAAGGGCATTAGAGCAAAGTGTGGTGAAGAAAGCAAATGGCGCAAGGCTATCGATTATCTGGGGTCTTAAAGGTCTTGTCATCAAACAAGCACCAGTCTAAGTGAGGCGTCAAGTAAGTCTACACTGAAGAAGCACATCAGCCTGTGTGATCCAAAGATGGTGACAACAAAATACAAATATGATGAAGGGAAAAGTTTCAGAGCTACAATTGTGAACCTCCAATTTGTTAAAGGCTAAGTGGACAGTGGGAACTCAAAGTCCATCTGGAGAATATCTATTCATATTAGGCATTTGGCAGATCCTCTTGACAAGCTTTATTATCAGACAGAGATGACTGCAAACTTGATCATAGTGGATCAGACCATGGCATAATATGATACTTGGTCAGTTGACCTACCTCTTGACCCAACCTGAATTTGCTCTAGGGTCAAGTATTTCTCACTTGTTCTACAACAGATCCCCACCCACCTCTGGACTTTAAAATACTGAAGGTGAACTTTCCTTTCTTACTCTTTACTTTCATTTTTATAATGTTTTTATTCTCTTCCTGCTGTTTTGTTTTTGTGTTTTATTGTTTCTATGTGTTTTATTGTTTCTATTGGGTTTCCAAGTGTGTTAAGCACAGAAGGAGTGGATACTTAGAGACAATAACTGATACATTGTTCTGGGGCATGTGGGGAGCAAAGGAGTCAGGAGGGTGAGGGGATTTGGGGAGCAAGCAATGAATGCAAGAGGGGGAGGGAACATAAGAATTTGTTATGATATAGGTATATATATATTTACAATTCTTTTAAAAAGTGATTTAACTATGCAAGTGTATTACATGTGAATATTATATTAAAAACCCCTACATTAAAAGCCATCAAGAAGGCAAGGCCCAGGATGATGTAGAATAGCTGCTGCTTCAGAGAGGGGTTCCTGCATAACCGAGGATGAGGCTCCCAAACCCAGTCCCAATGCCGGCTCCAGAGACACCACTCCAACTGTTCCAGTCCCGGCTCCAATGAGCTTGGCTGCTATGTCAATGTCCCTTGAGATGGTGCTGACTAGAAGCTTCGACAAGGGATCAGTGAGGTCAGGGAATGTGGGACTCTCGAGCTGATGAAGTGCTCATCTGTCAGTGTCTCCAGTTATTTCGGCACCTACACAGACAAGGGTCGAGTCAACAACTGGGAGGTGTTCCTGACCAGGGAAAGGGTGGAGATGAATTTGGTGCAGGCATACATTTTCAGGGGATGAGGAGTAGTGTCAGGGGAGTTGCTCTTGGTGCAGAGAAGATAGACAGCTCTACACCTATTCTTGATATGACTGAATTATTGAATTGAAGCATATGTACATGAAGTTCCAATAAAATTGTTTTAAGGAAGAATGTTGTCTGTTACTTATGCAGACCTTCAGATAGGGCTTTGGTTAACAGGCTCATGGCCAAGAGTCTCTCTTTGTGAATAAAATTCTATCAGCACATGGCTATGTCCTTCTCTACTGCTTGCTGCTATTTTCACACTCCATCAGTTGGGTTCAGTAATAGTCTCCAAGAGTATATGACCAGTGGAATCATAAAGTATGATTTTCAGGCCTTTTTCAAAAAAGAAATTTGCTGATCCTTGATCTAGGGGAAGAGTCAGGAAGAAAAACAGCAAGACTTTCAGAAATATATAATTTTAAACTATAATGATTATTTGACAGAATATAATATTTTAAAATTTTCACTTGAATGGATAGGTAAGAACTACCTACCATGGTTGTACAGTGGTGACTTGCCCAGTAGTTAAATGAAAAGTCAATCATTCAGACCCAGCAACTGCTCTGTGGGAGAAATTTTTGGTAGAATAACCTCATAAGGAACTACAGGCTTGGTATTCTTATATGAGAAGTTCTCATCTGTCCTATAGGATTACTAGGAGTTGGAAATGATCAGTTTTAGCAGACTTTTAGTTTGGGTGAAAAGCAACTTTTTTCAATATATTATACTTGAATAAATGACACCAATTTTCAAACCACCAATTTTAAAGCCATTAGTTGAGTCCTTAACAGTTAGCACTACCCAGGAACTTCACTGAGTCTGCCTGAAAGCTATTCGACTGTGGCAGTTAAGTGATTTCCTGTCAACTTGCAAAGGAATGAACTCTAGCCTGTCAATCAGTTTGCAGCTAAATGACCTAATTTGGAGGTGCAAATAAGATAAACATCTCACTAGAGGCCACATACATTCTCTCCATGCGAGGCATTCCTGTTCACAAGTCACATGGAGCTACGCAAATAGCAGCCAGAGCCTTGGAGCTGGAGGAGTCCCATGGAAACCCATGTTAGCACTAAGATGCTTTCAAGGCCACTGAATCCACAAGACCTTCCACCCACTAACTAGCCTGTGATCTGCCTGTACTCAGCGTTGTTGCATATGTTGCATGAATCGAGAGGAATTTACAGATTGGTGTCAGACATATGGACTACTATTGGACTTATAAGTTTGATCTGTCCTGGGCTGGTATGCTTTCTCAATTTACAATTGCTGCTTCTATAAAGCTCTTTCTATACACATAGAAGTGCCTATGAATTGATTTCTACAATCCACCCAGACTAACATACTGACCTCAAGACATATGCTGATCACCCCTGACAGAGTAATATACACTCCCTGTAGAACAAGCTCATTTGTTTGTTTTCCTCTCCAACAGAATGTTTTCTCTTCTTACAACTTTGAATCCACAAATATTAAGGGTAGGCACTGAATCATAAACAATATAGATTCCAAGTGGGAAACTATGAGATGAAGAACCCTGGATCAAAGTAAGAAACCTGACTTGAAACTCCCTCTCCAAATGCTCCAGAGTCAGAATGCTTCCTTCTTTTCAGGCCCTTACAGCACCCTACAATACACAGCTCCCTCCCTGCATGGGTGGTTCATATCTGTACTCACACTGACTTCCCTCCGTGTGTCTTACCCACCGTAATACATGGAATTGTGATTGACTTTTAGACTGTCCATTCGCTGATACAGTGTGTTCTTGGCAATGTTTCTAGAGATGGTACACCAGCCTTCACGGAATCTACATAATATGCGATAGCAACAGTACTAATATGTGAAACCCACTGTAGGCCTGGAGCATGACTGATACAGGTCACAGCAGTGCTACTGAAAGTGAATCCAGAGATTGCACAAAAGAATCTCAAAGACATCTTAAGCTCCCTCAAGTCTCCTTCAGACCCAGCCGGTTGCACATTAGTGTTGACACTTGCAAACACAGAATATGCTGGTCATGAAAACCATGACATATTTCCAGTCTCCTGCTCCACACACTAGCTCTCAATAAAATGACTTGTTAAAATACCTGAGTGAGACAAGTCTGTGTTCATACAAACTACTGAATGGGCTTACCTGGGGACTCTGGTACTGAGGATCTTTTCCCAGAGCTGTATGGTTGGGAATGGTGTGGATTTTATTAGCAGAAGGGGGGGGGCGGTATTTGCATATCTTCCTAATATACAGTGGCAACTATGGCTGAATATTTTCAAAATGCTCACTGTTCCACCTTAAATGTAAATGAGTCTCCCAGAAGGATTCATTGGGATTATTACTTGGAAATGGTTCCTTATTATGTGATTGCGATACACAGAATACAGTCCTATTCATATTGTTTCATACACAATAAGCGATTTATATATAGCTGATTTAAGACAGTATGTATGCTCATTTGCTTAACATATTTCACTCAATTTATTTCATTTATGTGGCAATAGACCCATAAGTTTATATCTAGTCAGCATGAATTGATTTTAATGCTTAACATCTTAGAGAAGGAACACGCATATACTACAATTTATCTCTTTTTAGACATTTAGGTTATTTCTCATTTCTGGTTTTATAATGAAAGTTACTATTTGGGTTGAAATAAAAGAGAAGAGAAAAAAGCATTCACATTAATATTACAAGAAATCACAGTAACAGACATGGCCTTACAGTAAACTTTTCTTCAACACAATTGTAATATTAACTATAAATATCATATTTTTAGTGAGAGCGTTCCCATTAGGACAGAAACACACCAAAGTCTTAACTTTGCTAGAGAAGATGTCTTAGATGACATTGGAACTGCATAAAGATTTTTCTAAAATATTTAATAGTTTAAAGCCTCTTGTGTCAAAGTCAATAGGATCTCCCAGAAGCACAGACTTACGACAATACTTGTTTTATTGCAGAACAGAGAGTATGTTGTAGGACAACAGTTGCTAAAGGATGGTTTTGGGTCCAGAAGCCCTGGGAAAGGTAGTCAATCTGCAAGATCTTCACGTTCAAGTAGCGAGGATCCCACATTTGGTCCTAAAATAATAGTAGAATTTCCAATTCTACTTTCACATCCCTTGTCCTTTGGTTAATCTCTTCATTTTTTCATATGCTATAATTATATAATAATGTATGGCTAGTACTCTTGTTTTAAGAGTGATTTTAGTGCAATTAAACAAATAATATATTGAATATAGACTTTACTTATTCCATTGATAATACTGTTCATATTTCAAGGCTCTGAATTATATGAAAATCACTTTTCCTTTTCAATATTTTAAAGTGTAATTTGAAATGTTGCTGTACCCACAGATTTCCATCAGTTGTGCCAGGCTATCAAAAGAGATAGTTACTGGGGTCTTAAAGGCTTGAAGATAAACAAGCGGCCATCTAGCTCAGAAGCAACAAAGCCCACATGGAAGAACACACCAGCCTGTGTGATCACGTGGTCCCAAAGGGATCAGTTATCAGGCATCAAAGAACAAAAAATCATATCATTGGCTGCACATCTCCATGATACAATCGCCGAAGACAAACGGGTGCATAAGCAAATGTGGTGAAGAAAGATGATGGTGCCCAGCTATCAAAAGAGATAGTGTCTGAGGTCTTAAAGGCTTGAAGGTGAACAAGCGGCCATCTAGCTCAGAAGCAACAAAGCCCACATGGAAGAAGCACACCTGTCTGTGCGATCACGAGGTGTCAAATGGACCAGGTATAAGGCATCATGCAAAAAATATATATATACCATAGTCAATGAAGGGGGAAGTGCAGAGTGGATACCCTAAGCCCATTTGTCGGCCACTGGAGATCCCCTCACAGAATGGGTTAAGGAGAGGAGATGGGTGAGTCAGGGTGCGATGTAGTACCGATGAAGAACGCAGCTTTCCTCCAGATGCTGGATGCTTCCTCCCCCCAACTACCATGATCTGAATTCGACCTTGCAGGACTGGGTAGGGCAGAGGTTGCACACTGGTGCATATGGGAGCTGGAGGCACAGGGAATCCAGGGTGGATGATATCTTCAGGACCAGGGATGTGAGGGGCGATACTGGGAGAGTAGAGGATGAGTGGTTTGGAAAGGGGGAACCGATTACAAGCATCCACATGTGACCTTCTCCCTGGGAGACAGACAGCAGAGAAGGGGGGAAGGGAGACTCCGGATAGGGCAAGATATGACAAAATAACAATCTATAAATTATCAAGGGCTCATGAGGGAGGGGGAGTAGGGAGGGAGGGGAAAAAAAGAGGACTTGATACAAAGGGCTTAAGTGGAGAGCAAATGCTTTGAAAATGATTAGGGCAAAGAATGTACGGATGTGCTTTATACAATTGATGTATGTATATGTATGGATTGTGATAAGAGTTGTATGAGCCCCTAATAAAATGTGAAAAAAAAGATTTCCATCAGTTTCTGACGATGTGTGAACAAATATATCTGTCATTTATTTTAAATTTTTCTCATTGCACATATATATTCAAAAATATTTTCAACATATGTTTCATGCATAATTCAGTGGCATGAGATTTATCATTGCTTCAACGATTACCAACATCTGTTAATTTCCTGTCACACTTAACAGAAATTGCGGAAAGAACTCCGACTTAACCCTTCCACACTACCATGGAATAAATTACTCTATCAATTTCTTGTTTCACTTGTTTTGAATAGAATTCTGATTTAAGTACTTTTCCTCTTCCTCTGGAAAGAAAGCAACCTAAACTCTGTACAATGCCCCATTGTCTTTAAGCCAGATTTTTGAAATCAGTATTTTATTGTGGCATATCTCTCTATCTCAATCTCTATATAAACATCTATAGATCATACTTCCTGACACTGGAAACAATTCATAGAGCTTGAAACTTGTAGCACTCTCTACATCCAAAGCTGTTCACCGTGAGGGAGAGTCAGTGTGAGACCAAACATAAAACAAAACTCCGGGAGAAAGCTATCTGCAGGCATGCTAAGGACCCATCAGCTCTGGACCAAGTGAAGAAAGAAGTGAGGACAGGAGCCTGGATAAGGACTGCAGTGCCTGGTCAGCTAGAACTGCTGCGCTGACCACTATGTTAGCTCTACTGCCCATGGCAGGAAACCTGCTGAGACAACTCCAGGTAACACTCCTGACAATAGTCTGAACACTTAGGGCCAGAGAAAATGTTGATGTGCGACCCACAGAAGTTGGAAGACAGTGTAAGCCCAGCAAACACCTATCCTGTATGTGATGGGATGCTGTCAACAGGGGGTTCTCAGAATACATTGACCCAAAACCCACCCCGGGTACTAATTCATGGGTGGAAAACTGAGCTTCTTATTTCTGTGGTTTCTTTTAGCCTCACAAATAGCCCTGTTGTTAGGAAACCTTTTCATTCCAACTCTAAATATAGAAAATAACATTGAAGTATTTTTTACCTCTTTCCAAATATTGTAAAATGTATTGGGGGGAAGAAGAATTTGGGATGATATACACTTTTTCCCCTGTGTGTTCAGATGTACAAAAAGATTCAGGTTGACCTGGTCTTGATTCCAAAGCATGGTGAGGATAAAGATTGTCTTGAATTTCAATAGATCATTTGGGTACTTTTGATGGGAATGCACATGAAGTTACATTGAACATGAAATCTGCACAGATATTCATGTGATTGGTACAGTGAAGACCTCAGAGAGAAGACTGTGTTCTCCCAAGGACTCCACCAGCATCACTTTAATAGTCTGAGTCCCAGAGCTACAAGCTCCATTGAAACCTTTCCACCTTTAAATACAAGTGCACCTACCACATGCAAATACCAGTTCCATAAAATCACAGCATGCATGTACTTAAATTCATATTCCTTCGCAAACTGGAGAGTATTTTCTGGGTGTAACGATTCTTATCCACATGATCATGAATTGTGTGTGGGTTTTCCTCTTTCTGGTGGCGACGCCGGAAGGTAAGTGCTTCAGGGATTCACACATGAAGTCTGGGGATGCAGCATCTGACCACATGACTCACTGTGTTTCTCTTTATCCCCAGGTGTCCTGGCCCAGGTGCAGGTACTGGAGTCAGGCCCTGGACTGGTGAAGCCCTCACAGACCCTGTCTCTTACCTGTGCCATCTCTGGATTCTCTTTAACCAGCAATAATATGCACTGGATTCGCCAGGTTCCAGGAAAGGGACTGAAATGGGTTGGGGTGATGTGGAGTAATAGGAGCACAGACTATAATCCAGCTCTGCAGTCCCGAGTCAGCATCACCAGGGACACATCCAAGGGCGAAGTTTATTTAAAACTGAGCTCCGTGAATCCTGAGGACACAGCTATGTATTACTGTGCTAGAGACACAGTGATGGGAATTCAGTGTGAGCCCAAACACAAACCTTAGTACATCAGGCATGGTTTCAGCAGATGTGAAAGACAAGTCAGTGATGTTTTCCTCTCAAAAGCTGTGGTTTCCCCACCTTGTCAGCACCTCTCTAGGGACCACCAAGCACAGATTCTAGGGAACCTTCATGTATCTGAACCTGCCATCTTTTCAGTGAAATAGGATTTGTCTGTTTCACCTTTCAATAGTAATAGGTATCAACGAGATCTCAGTGTACAATTCAGAGGATTAGCAAGAGCTGTGTGTTGTCAAAGTTAGAAATAATAAAAAAAAAACCTCACTGTCATCGAGTTGATGGCAATTTATGGTGGCACCCTGTGGGTTTCTGAGATTCTAACTGCTTATGGGAGTAGAAAACCCTGTCTTTCTTCTTTGGAGTGGGCATTGGCATGCAGATCTCAGCGCAACACACGACCACTATGCCACCAGCCTTGTTATAAAAATATTAATGCAGGAAAAATTCTCATGTGAGCCCAAAATTGTCTCCAAGCCATCAGGTAGATGTTCAATGTTTTCATTCCAGTGAATGCTCTCAAGTGTACATTATGTAATGATTTGAACTTACAATGATCTGGACCATAATTGTATACGTTGATATTGTTAGGCACCCTTGAGCTGGCTTCATATCAGAGACCCGTGTTCAACAGGATGAAATGCTGCCCGGAAGTGCACTCAGAATCATTCCTCTGTTTGACTCATCGTTGCAGCCTTTGTGACAATCCGCCTCCTTGAAAGTCTCTCTCCTTTTCATTGACAGTCTAATCTACCAAGCACAAGACCATTCTCCGGGTTCTGGTTCCTCCTAACAACATGCCCAAATAAGTGAGATAAAGTCTTATCTGAATGCTTCCAAGAAGCATCCAAGATGTGCTTATTCCAAGATAGACCTGCTTGTCCTTCAGGCAGCCTGTGATATATTTAATATTATTCTCTAGCACCAAAACCCAAATGCATCAATTCTTCTTTGATATTTCTTATAGGGTAATTGGCCTTTATTAGAGTCACTCTTGGTTATCACAACTGTGGTTGCTGTTTCAGGCAATAGAGATAACGTTCAGGTTGTTACTAAAATCACACAATGTATAGCACAGCATCCGACAATAAATACTCAAGGATCAAAATTCAGCAGTAGTGCCGACATTGAAGAAATCTATATAATCTTAACTCTGGTCAACATGAAGAGAAATGTTCATCTTCAGAAAGTAAAGGTCGGTACGTGTAAATTATACTTAGGTGAACCTGGACCACAAAACTATGTAGCACAATGATTAAATGCTCAAGTTTTAGCCAAAAGATTGGCAGTTTAAAACCACTCAGTGAGTCCGTTGACTAAAGACCTGATAACTGTCTCCCATCAGTATTACAGAAAAGAAAATCCTATTTGGACAGTTCTTTTATTTGATTCAGGGTCTAATAACCACCCTGCACCCAAACAACCTTGGATGCTTATAGTCATATCATTACATAGACAAGACATTTACAAGAGTAATTACCCGAGACAAAGTGAATGGCAACATAAGAATTATTATAAAAACAGTGTATTGTTACATATTTCCCTTTGCTAGGTGTGTTTTCCAACATAAAATATATACCTTTTCCCCAGCACTGACATTCAACATGGGAAGAATGTGGTGTGTTTGAATATGTTAAGTCCCATAGAGTCAGTTCCAGTTCTCAGTGATGCCATGTACAACAGAATGAAATAATGCCTTCTTCGGCACCATAATCACAATGAATATTTTTGAGCCCATTGTTACAGCCAATGTGTCAATCCATTTCATGATGCGCCTTACTCTTCATTGATCTCCTGCTTTATCATGGATGATGTCTTTCTCAAGGGACTGGTATCAAGAGTCTCACCATCCATGATTCTAAGGAACTTGCTGGCTGTTCTCCCTTCAAAACAGACCTGATTGTTATAGTGCCAGGTCTCCCCACAGCACTTTCCTCATTCTTTTTCAGCATCACAAGTCAAAGGCCATCATTTATACTATGGCCTTGCTTATTCATAGTGCAGAGTTCATATGTATATACTAATGTTGAAAATATTATGATTTGGATTCTAAAAGTGACATTTAGGAAACCCTGTAATATGGGTCTGTTGGTGCAGAGATATAAAGGGTGGTGCTGTGGGATAAGATTTGGTTGCTCAACACAAGGTCAGGGATTCATACCAGCCAACATTTCCCCTGAGTAAGATGACTTCTATTCCTGTATATAATTACAGTCAGAGAAAGCCTAACGAGCAGTTCCAATCAGTTTTCTAAGTTTCCTATGAGTCAGAATAGATGCAATCACAGTGGGATTGGTTTTGGAGGAAGAGATTGCTCATTTTGTCGCTTAGTTGCTTGGTCTACCAAGTGTCCCTCATCCAGACACATCCAAGAACCAGTTCTCCCTGCAGCTGAGCTCTGTGACCCCTGACAACCACTGTGGAAGGAGCCAAGGAGAGGGAAAGTCAGTGTGAGCCCACACACAAACAACCCTGCAGGACAGCTGGGGTGTGTGGGGGGGTGGCTATTGGAGGGGCGACTGATGTAAAGATCAGCAGGGGGAGGTCAGGTCCAAATTAACAGGCCCAGGAACCAGAAGCAGGTGTGTGTGTGTGAGCACAGATGAGATTTTCTGCTGTATCTTGGTTTGGCTTTTTTCCCACCGCTAAGCAACTGATTGAGAGGAAACTCCAGTAGAAAAACTTCTATTTTGTCTTAACTTAGAAGAGGAAAAACTATTGTGAAAGCAAATATACAGAAAAACAGAAATATACTCCACTAAAATAAGTGATAGAAAATGGGTAGGGCTGCTGTTGAGTCAATGAAGACTCATAGAAATCATACAGGAGAAAACATAAGGTTCCTTTGGATTTCTGAGACTAAAACTTTCAATGATCAGAAAGTGTCATCTTTCTCCTGAGGAGTATATGCTGCTCATGAACAGCAGAACTTTCAATTAATAGTCGACTGTGTAATCCACAACACCACAGGATCTCTGAGGTATGACGGGTGGGTAGTTCTGACCTTGCTTATCATGGGTCTGTTTCATTTTTTTTAACTTGATGAGTATTTTCTTTTAAAATTTGGTCAGCAATTTCCATGCCCTTAAAGACCGACGCTGTATCTTGTTCAGAAGTGCATTATAATTATAGATCACTTAGAGTGTATTATTTTCACATACGTAAGCCTTCATCTTCCTGAACATGGTCCATTATTCTAATTATTTGTGTGTCATTTGGTACCTTGGAAGTGTTTTTCTTTTAAATTTTCTTTATTGTGGTGGTGTTGGGGGGGAGTAGTATTTTTCTTATAGTTTTCTTTATGTAAGACTTTTGTTTCTCTGCTTAGGTTTATTTCAATTTATTTTAACTTTTAGGTGGCTATTGTAAATTATATTATTTTTTAAACATTTTATTAGGGTCTCATACATGTCTTATCACAATCCATACATATATATATATATATACATCAATTGTATAAAGCACATCTGTACATTATTTGCCCTAATCATTTTCAAAGCATTTGCTCTCCACTTAAGCCCTTTGCATCAGGTCCTCTTTTTTTCTTCCCCCTCCCTCCCCATTCCCCCCCCCCTGATGACCCCTTGATAATCCATAGATCGTTATTTTGTCATATCTTTCCCTATCCGGCATCTCCCTTCACCCACTTCTCTGCTGTCCATCCCCCAGGGAGGTCACATGTAGATCCCTGTAATCAGTTCCCCCTTTCCAAACCACTCACCCTCTACTTTCCCAGTATCACCCCTCACACCCTGGTTCTGAAGGTATCATCCACCCTGGATTCCCTGTGCCTCCAGTGCCCATATGCACCAGTGTATATTTTATTTCCTTTTCAGAACTTTCTCTATTGGTATGTGGAACTCAAACTGATTTTCTATGTTGACCTTATAACCTGTGAAAATTTTTAATCTTTCAACTACTTTCAATAATTGTCTTCCATGGCTTTTGGCTTTTCTATGTTTAGAATGATGCCATCAGCAACTATAGAAGAGTTTTACTTCTTTGTTGCCGTTTTGGATGCCCTTGTTTTACATGTGTTAATTGATAGCTGTAGTTAAGAGTTTGTGTTAGTTAGGGTTGACTAGAGAAACATGTGTTTAAGAAAGAGCTTTATATAAAAAGAGCAAGTGTAAAAAAAAAGCTGAGAAAACATCCCAGCCCAGTCCAGATCAAGTCCCTAGGCCCGATATTAGCCCATATGTCTGATACCAATCTACAAATTCCTCTTCAGACTCATGTAACACATGTGATGACACCGAATGCAGAAAGATCACATGCCAGTGGCTGGGCAGTCTTGTGGATCCAGTGGCGGTGGGAGCATCTCAGTGCTGGCAGGCGGTCTCCAAGTGGTTCTCCAGTTGCAGGATTCGAGTGTAGCTCCATGTTTCTTATCAGCAGGATTGTCTCGCAGGGAGTGAGTGTGTATCCTGCCTCCAGCAAGCTATTTATCTCCATAGCGCCCCAAAATGAGGTAATCAGTCTACGATCTGATTGACTGGCTAAACTCCACGCCTTCACTTTTAATAGTCTTAAGTTGACACCAGATTATGTAACTATCATAGAGTTTCAGCACAATATGAAATAAGTTTGGTATTTAATGGTATCCTTATCTGGTTTCAATCTGAAAGGGGAATGCTTTCACTGCCTCTCCACTGAGTACAATATTTGTCACTGGCATTGCATTTTGCTGTTTAAAATCATATTAACTCAGTTTGGACTCACAGCAACAATCGAGAAAACAGAATGAAAAACGGGTCATGCTTCATTTTCACAGATGTCATGTATGAGGCCTTTGTTGCAGTTACTGTGCCAATCTATCTTGCTAAAGGTCAGTTTTAAAAATAACTTTGTGCTTCATCAACCATTATGTTCTTTTCCAAGTTCTGATTTTCCTGATACATGTCCAAAGTACTTGAGATGAAGTAATCACCTCCTCACTTCTTTCAAGTAAGCATTATAAGAGTACATCATCCAATATACATTTTTTTGTTTTTCTGGCTGTCCATCCTACCATCAAATTATTCACCATTACCATAATTCAAATACACCGTTTAATCTTTTATTTTTCTTTCTTTTTCTGAGTTGCACGTGTATATGAGGCAATTGGAAACCACATAGGTTGGGCCAGGTACATCTCAGTCCTCAAAGAGTCATCCTTGATCTTCAACCTTTCAGGAGTTCTGTGCAGCAGGTTTACTCAATGAACTTCATCATTTGATTGACTGTGGCTTCCATGAGTATTGATTGTAGATAAAACCAAGATGAACTCCTTCACAACTTCAATATTATCTCCATTTATCTTGATATTTTCTATTGGTCCCTTAGTGGGGAGTTAATTTCTTTACAATGAATTTTAAACTAAAGTGAAATCAGCAGTCCCTGATCTTCATCAGTAAGGTTTACAAGTCATACTATCTTACAACATGTAGTACTATGTTACTTGCATGACAGATTATTAATACAGCTTCCTACAATCTTGATGTCATTGTTTTCATTTTGTACCGCTTCTCAGTTTATTTGCTCAGTATAGCATGTTGCATAAAGAACCTGCTGAAGTTATCAAAGATTCTGTATTACTGTGATGAACAATGAAAATCAGTGGAAACAAGAAACAAATCACACTATAGATTGCATTGAACATGTTTTTTTTTAATTCTATGAAAGTACTTAAAATGTTTTCCAGAAAATATGGCCAGGCATTCTGTAACCATTCCAAGAAATGATCTCAAAACCAAACAAAGCCAACCGACCACACAATAACAGCACTAATAAATAATGGGAGTTAATATCTTTGTATGTGTTTTTTTGCAACTTGAATGTTTCCTTTGGTCAAGTTCATGTCCTTTACCCACTTTGAGTCTCAAAACTCTGTACATGTTTCACTCTCCAAACGGATGCTTAGTGAGATGTTAGGAAGAAGAAAGAGGAGAGAACTCTCAAGAGAATATGCAGAGAACTGAGAAAACATGGTAGAATAAATATCCATTATCAATTGCGGGTCTTAATATAATCCAAATTTCCTAACACTCTCTGTGCTTTCTGTGTCCCAATAGTTTCTCTGGTCTTCTGCTTAAGAATCTTGATTTCTCAATAAACAGCGGTAATCCCAGAGAAAAGGAAGGCATTAGACTTTCTCATTGTGATTTATGAGAAAAGATGGAAAATTTCTCTACTTTTCTCTCCTGGGATTCTAATATGTAGATCACCCCTTCAATTTCCAGATTAAAGTTCAAAACTTGGTGCAAGACACCACATAGTGGTCAGAGTTCTGTAGGAACTACATCACTTGTTCGTCAGTTTTTATTTTCTTTTGGGTATTCTTTGGCCTGATAGTATCAAGAGATTCTAAAAATGGGTTGACATAAAAGAGGTTTGCATTAGTTGTTATCATGGATTTTTTCCATGCCCTGAGTGTCCTGTTACAGGAACAGCATCAGGATTTGAGCCCAGGAGTGACAAATGCACCACAAATCCTCCCCCTTAAGATTTTCTGTCTCTGGTGGATCCATATTTTTGGAGCTGGATCTACTACAACCTGCAAAAAAGTTTTCAGTGGTTGTTATCAGTATGTCTGAGCAGCAGAAAACAATTACCCGCTTCAATAGAGTTGACTCTCAAGCGCCAAAAGAATGTCCACCAATCCGTTCTCCCGGCAGCTGAGCGCAATGACCACTGAGGGCACAGCTGTCCATTACTGTGTGAGAGGAACAGTGAGAAGACTCAGTACCATCCAGGCACAACCTATCCTGCAATAATGACCTCAGTCTACAGAGATCTCATGGCCTGCACAAAGCACAGGAGCCAGACTTCTGGGCAAGGGCAATGGGGGAGGGATGGGAGCAAGGAGCTTCCTGTTAGTAACTAGGGTTTCCTTTCCCTCCAAAATATTTTCTCTGAAAATCTTGTCTTCCTAAATATTACAAAACACCACATCAATTTAAATATTAATTCATTTATATGTTGTATGCATAAACACATTTAAATACATGTATGCATAAATAAACCCTGGTGGTGTTTTGGTTACTCATTAAGCTGAGACCTGAAATTTCAGGAGTTCTTAAGCACTAGCTGTTCCACAGGAGAAAAACGGGTCTATTTTCTCCCATAAAGAGTTACAGTTTCAGAAGTGCTCAAGGACAATTCTACCCTGTCTATAGGGTCATTATGAGTCTGCACTGGCTCATGGCAGTGAGTGTGAGTGATGAATATATGGATATATACTATTTGTATCATGAACATGTGTTTAATGATTTTCACATCCTGGATGGCTGTACTGGATTAAATGAAAATTAAATCACAAGATCACAAACTGTGGGGTTCATCTGAAGAGAACTTAATGAGGAATTCATAGCAACACAGAATTGTATAGTATAGAAGTAAAACTGAGATGGATTAGTTCAGTTTCCAAGTAATGGAACTAGAAAAAGATGAGCATGCATAGGTAATATCCATGGCATAGGTAGCACACGCCTGGGAGAGGCAATAAAAAAGTAACCAAGATAAATGAAATAACAGGAACACAACCAGTAATCTGATTATATGAAAAGTGACTTTTTTAGAAGATGAACAAAAGTGATCAATAGCCAGGTTTCCTGATCATCCCAAGAGCAGGAGGGCAGGAATCTCAGATCAGAAACCAGAGAGGAGACACCATTCTGCATGTTTTGTGGACATGCTTTATGAAGAACTTCCTGTCCACACTGTACAAATATCACTGAAATATGGAAATGCCTTAGAAGGAAAGAAAAATCAGTAAGGTTCCCACACAAGAAAGAGGTAATAGAACGGTCTACTATCATGTGTATCCAGTCCGTAAGGTGAACAAGAGAGGATGCATTGTGAATGCTCATACGACACAGGAAGTCTGTTATGTATGTAATATAAAGTTCACACATTGAAAACTATTTTTAAAAAGATTGATAATACATAACAATTAAAGCAATGCTTGATAAACAACCTGTTTAAGAGCTGTTTTCTGTTGGAGGTGCTCGTGTTTCTCTCAGTCCGAGGGAGAACTCTTGTCCATATTCTCTACTCATCTGCTTCTAAATATCAGGGGACATGCAAATGCAGCTCTCTGCCTGCTGATAAAACAACCACAACCTCTGATGTGGGACATCTCAGAGGACAGTGCCAGTTTCAAGGGTCTCTGCTGTTAATATTTTGAAATCAGGAGCTAGTCCAGAGGACACATAATGAATTTCGTACCAAACTTGGCTTTCATTTTGGCCATTTTACATGGTAATCATTGTAGAGCTTGCTGTGTGTGTGTATAATAGTGTGTGCGTGTGTTGGTGTGTAAGTCATCTAATCAGAGTGTCTGTTTGCAGGTGTACAGTGTGAGATGCAGCTGGTGGGGTCTGGGGGCGATCTGAGAAAGCATGGGGTCTCTGAGACTCTCCTGTGCAGCTTCTGGATTCACCTTCAGTGACCACTGGATGACCTGGGTCCGCCAGTATCCAGGGAAGGGCCAGCAGTGGGTCGCAGGCATTAGTACTGGGGGTAGTACATACTATACAGATTCAGTAAAGGGCCGATTCACCTACTCCAGAGCCAATGCCAAGAACACGCTGCATCTGCAGATGAACAGCCTGAAAGCCAAGGACACGGCCATGTATTACTGTGCAAGACACAGTGAGGGGAAGTCAATAAGAGCCCAAACACAAACCTCCCCTGCAGGGAGAATACTGGTCTCCAGGGGGCACTCCAGATGCACAGAGCACAAGATTCAGACCCAGGAGCAGCTGGAGCTTCAAGGCTGATTTCCTGTGGTTATATGTGGATTCTTCTAAATCTCACAGTTCCTCACAGATCTCTAATTCAAAAAAAATAATTCTTCTGTGCCTACTCCTGGCATCTATGAATTAAAAAGTTATATTGTAACAAAAGAATATATTCTGTCCTACAGCAACAATCAGCTTCTTAACCTTTTTTTTTTTTAACAATTTATTGGGGCTGATACAATTCTTTTCACAGTTCATACATATACATACATCAATTGTATAAAGCACATCTGTACAGTCTTTGCCCTAATCATTTTTTTCTCTTTTCTTCTTTTACATTTTATTAGGGACTCCAACAACTCTTACCACAATCCATACATATACATACATCAATTGTATAAAGCACATCCATACATTCCCTGCCCCAATCATTCTCAAGGCATTTGCTCTCCACTTAAGCCCCTTGCATCAGGTCCTCTTTTTTTTTCCCCCTCCCTCCCCTTTCCCCCCTCCCTCATATGCCCTTGGTAATTTATACCTCGTTATTTTGTCATATCTTGCCCTATTCGGGGTCTCCCTTCCCCCCTTCTCTGCTGTCCCTCTCCCAGGGAAGAGGTCACATGTGGCTCCTTGTAATCAGTTCCCCCTTTCCAACCCACTCACCCTCCACTCTCCCAGCATCGTCCCTCACGCCCTTGGTCCTGAAGGTATCATCCACCCTGGATTCCCTGTACCTCCAACCCTCATATGTACCAGTGTACAGCCTCTGTCCTATCCAGCCCTGCAAGGTAGAATTCGGATCATGGTAGTTGGGGGGAGGAAGCATCCAGGATCTGGGGGAAAGCTGTGTTCTTCATCGATACTACCTCACACCCTAGTTAACCCATCTCCTCTCCTAAGCCCCTCTATGAGGGGATCTCCATTGGCCGACACTTGGGCCTTGGGTCTCCACTCTGCACTTCCCCCTTCATTTAATATAATATATATATACACATACATATATACATATACACATATATACACATACATACACACACTTATATCTTTTTTTTTTTGCATGATGCCTTATATCTGGTCCCTTGGGCACCTCGTGATCACACTGGCCGGTGTGCTTCTTCCATGTGGGCTTATTTGTTTCTGAGCGAGATGGCCGCTTGTTCACCTTCAAGCCTTTAAGACCCCAGACACTATCTCTTTTGATAGCCGGGCACCATCAGCTTTCTTCACCACATTTGCTTGTGCACCCATTTGTCTTCAGCGATCCTATCATGGAGGTGTGTAGTCTATGATATGATTTTTTGTTCTTTGATGCCTGGTAACTGATCCCTTTGGGACCACTCGATCACACAGGCTGGTGTGTTCTTCCATGTGGACTTTGTTGCTTCTGAGCTAGATGGCCGCTTGTTTATCTTCAAGCCTTTAAGACCCCAGTCACTATCTCTTTTGATAGCCGGGCACCATCAGCTTTCTTCACCACATTTACTTGTTCACCCACTTTGGCTCCAGCCGTTGTGTCGGGAGAGTGAGCATCATAGAGTTCCAATTTAATAAAAGAAGGTATTCATGCATAGAGGGAGTGTTTGAGTAGAGGCCCAAGGTCCTTCCGCCACCTTAATACTTGACCTATAAATATCGACACAAAGATCTATTTCCCCAACCTCCTATATATATTTGCATGTACATGTCTTTGTCTAGACCTCCATGAATGCCCTTTGACCCCTAGCTCTTTCCTCCATCTCCCTTGACCTTCCTCCTGCCCTACTACCATGCTTCATCGCCACCTGGGCTAGAGTATACCTCTTCTCTAAGCAACCTTACCCTTGATCATTTCCCATCAGGCCTGCCACTCCCCCTTCTCTACCCTTTGGTGTCCCACGTTTTTCCCTTGTCCCTGGGTTTGTTAACACCACTTCCTTACCCCCCCTACCCCCCACCCCAAGTCCCCCCGGAACTGTCGGTCCCGTTGTTTTTCATCCAGATAGTTCATCCAGCCTGTCCTATTCAGACAGACCTGTGGAGTCACTAACATGCACGAAAACTAGACAGAGGAACACAAAGCAACAGTATACAACCAGACAACAAAACAACCAAAACAAACCACTGAAAAAGAACAGAACAAAACAGTTCACAAGAGAAAAGCTTGTAGTTAGTTCAGGGATCTTTGCTGGCCCTTAGGAGCGTTTTCCAGTCCAGTCTGTTGGGGCACCACGCCCTGGCCCCAAAGTCCACTTTCAGCATTCCCTGGGGACCTTGCCACTCCATTCTCTTGCTGTTCTGCTTCACTCCCCCAGTGATTTGCCTCGGTGTGGTGGGATCAGGTCAGGTGCAATTCCCACACTGTGTCTCCGGTGCTGTCCCCTGTATCGCCCTTAGTCACTGAGGGGCATCATGTCTCATAGTAAGGCCAGCCATGTTGTTCTCTCTGTGGACTGGCTGCTCTACTCAGGAACATCATCATCACGGCCTGGTGGGCCAGGCTGTGCTCCACTCTCTCCTCCTGCCCCTTCATCTGCTCCCGTGTGCTCTGATCAAATATGTCCATCTCCCATAGCTGCAGGGTCAATGTCGTCCTTTGGAACAAGTTCTTTTCGGGGGAGGGGCAGGAATCCACTTAATTTATGGTGCTGGGGCCAGCCTCCCAGACCTCTCCACCGGTTCCGTCCTCCACGCCGGGATATTGCATTCACACCTTGCGACACTGGGTTGAAGTCTGGTCCCACTTTCCCTGTGGAGATATAAACCATACCCTCCCCTTGGGTGGATTAATGCCCCATTTCTGTCATGCTGATTGTACTTACCTCAGGGGACTCATGTTGTACCTGTCCCTTTGGGTCTGGCTTACCTCGCTTAACATAATTCCTTCCAGCTCTTCCCATGAAATAACGTGTTTCATGTGCTCATCGGTGCTTTTTAGTGCTGCATAATACTCCATTGTGTGTATGTGCCAAAGTTTGCTAATCCACTCGTCTATCGATGGAAACTTAGGCTGTTTCCAAGTCTTTGCTATTGTGAATTGTGCCGCAATAAACATTGGAGCGCATATGACTGGTAGTGTTTTATTTGCTGCTTCAACCGGGTATATGCCCAGTAGAGGGATGGCTGGGTCGTAAGGTAGATCAATTTCCATTTTCTTTAGGTATCGCCAGATTGCTTTCCACAGTGTCTGTACAAATCTGCACGACCACCAGCAGTGGAGGAGGGTTCCTATTTCACCACAGCCCCTCCAACACTTGTTGCTCTCTGATTTACTGATCTGAGCTAGCCTGAGGGGTGTTAGGTGGTATCTCATGGTTGTTTTGATTTGCATTTCTCTTATGGCAAGGGACTTCGAGCACTTTCTCATATATTTATTGGCCATATTGATCTCCTCTCTAGTGAAAGTTCTTCTCATTTCTTTTGCCCACTTCCTTAGGGGGTTAACTGTTTTCCTCTTTTTGCGGGTCATGATGGTGTTGTAGATTTTAGTAATGAGCCCTTTGTCTGACGTGTCATTACTAAAAATCTTCTCCCAGTCTGTGGGTTGCCTTGTCACCCTCTTGGCAAAGTCTTTCGAGGTGCACAGGTATTTTATTCTTATTAGATCCCATTTGTCGATTTCCAGATCACCTGTGTGTGTCCCCTTCCCTGTTGCAGGGAGCCTATGTGCTCCCTGGGCCAGTGCTCTGAGATTAGTCCCGATTCCCTCCTTAATGGTCCTGATGGTTTGGGGTTTGACTTCTAGATCTGTGATCCACCTTGAGTGTATTCTTGTGCATGGGGTGAGGTAGACGTCTTGTTTCAACTTTCTACATGTGGATATCCATTGTTTCCAGCACCACTTATTAAAGAGGGCATCTGCTTCCCACATGACGTTTTTGGGACCCTTGTCGAAGATCAGTTGTCTATATGCTGATGATTTTACTCCTGGGCTTTCTATTCTTTTCCACTGGTCTGAGTGTCTATCATTGTGCCAATACCATGCTGTTTTGACCACTGTAGCTATGTAGTAGGCATTAAAATCAGGTAGGGCGAGTCCTCCAATTGTGTCCTTCTTCTTGAGGAGTTCTCTGCTAATTCTGGGTTTCTTCCCTCTCCATATGAAGTTGGTGGTCAGTTTTTCCAATTCTTTGAAGAAGGTTGATGGTAATTGGATTGGTATAGCATTGAACTTGTAGAGTGCTTTAGGAAGAACTCTCATCTTTACTATGTTCAGCCTACCTAACCATGAGCAGGGGAGCTTCATCCATTTGTGAAGGTCACTTTTGGTTTCCTGTAATAGGGTTTTATAATTATGCTTATATAGGTCTTTAGTATTTTTTGTTAAGTATATTCCTAGGTATTTCAGTTTGTTCTTGGCTACTGTGAAGGGTACTTCCCTCTTAATCGCCTCTTCCATGGCCCTGTCCGATGTGTATAGAAACCCTACCGACTTCTGTTTATTGATCTTGTATCCTGCTACTCTTCCGTATTCCTCTATTGCTGTAAGTATTCCAACTGTGGAGTTTTGGGGGTCTT
Organism: Tenrec ecaudatus; assembly: GCF_050624435.1. NCBI lineage: Eukaryota > Metazoa > Chordata > Mammalia > Afrosoricida > Tenrecidae > Tenrec > Tenrec ecaudatus. Next base: position 83,297 of record NW_027459481.1, read on the forward strand.
CAATGTATAGGATCATGTCATCTGCAAATAACGATAGTTTCACCTCCTCCTCTCCCAACTGGATCCCTTTGATGTCCTTCCGCTGTCTTATGTTGTTAGCCAGAACCAAAACGATATTGAATAGAAGAGGGGACAGGGGGCATCCTTGTCTTGTACCCTTTTTCAGTGGTATTGTTCTTGTCTTTTCTCCATTGACTATGATGTTGGCTGTTGGTCTTTCATAGATAGCTTGTATGAGCTTGAGGAACTTACCTTCCAATCCTATCTTCATGAGTGTTTTGATTAGGAATGGGTGCTGGATGTTGTCAAATGCTTTTTCTGCATCTATGGATATTATCATATGGTTTTTATCCTTTTTCTTCTCGATGTGGTGTATGATATTGATGGATTTTCGGATGTTAAACCATCCCTGCATCGCTGGGATGAATCCTACTTGGTCGTGGTGAATGATATGTTTGATGTTCCTTTGTATTCTATTGGCCAATATTTTGTTAAGGATTTTTGCATCTATGTTCATTAGAGATATTGGTCTATAATTCTCTACACTTGTGGGGTCTTTTCCCTGTTTGGGTATCAAAGTAATGCTGGCTTCGTAAAATGAGTTTGGGAGCTTGCCGTTCTTTTCTATGTTATGGAATACTTTGTGGAGGATCGGTGTCAGCTCTTCCCTGAATGTTTGGTAAAATTCTGCTGTGTAGCCATCTGGCCCTGGGGCCTTTTTCCTTGGTAGGTTTTTGATGACACTCTCTATTTCTTCCTTCGCTATGGGTTTGTTGAGGTTCTTGATCTCTGTCTCAGATAATCTAGGGATAGATTGTTTTTCTAAATATTTATCCATGTCTTCCAGGTTTCTGAATTCATTAGAATACAAACCTTCATAGTACTTTGTGATTATCCTTTTTATCTCATTGGGGTCTGTTGTTATTGCCCCCGATTCATCCCTCATCCTGGCTATTGATGATTGTTCCTTTCTATCTTTGGTAAGCTTTGCCAGGGGAGTGTCAATTTTATTAATTCGTTCATAAAACCAGCTTCTAGTTGCGTTAATCCTTTGCATTGTTCTTTTGTCTTCCCACTGGTTTAACTCCGCCCTGATTTTTATTATTTCTTTTCTCTTGCTATTGGAGGGGTAGTTCTGTTGACTCTGTTCTAGTTGTTGGAGGTTTTGTGTTAACATATCTGTCATACGCCTTTCTTCTTTTTTCATGTATGCATTCAGTGATATCAAGCTACCTCTGATAACTGCCTTTGCAGTGTCCCATAAGTTTTGATATGTTGTATGCTCGTTCTCATTAGTTTCTAGAAATTTCCTGATATCCTCTCTGATCTGGACCTTAACCCATGTCGCAGGAGATCGTTGTTTATTCTCCAATTGGTGGCCCTTGCTTTTCTGGGTGCCCTCCTATTAATCTCCAGCTTTATGGCATGGTGGTCTGAGAAAGACGTCTGGATAATATCTATGTGTTTGAATTTACTCAGGCTGGCCTTGTGCCCCAGCATGTGATCTATTCTTGAGAAAGATCCGTGTGGATTGGAGAAGAATGTGAAACCTTTTGCTTTTGGATGAAAGGCTCTATAGATGTCTATCAGGCCCTGTTGCCTGATTACATTGTTTAGCTCTCTGGCCTCTTTGCTGAGCTTCTTTCCCTGTGACCTGTCTTTCTCTGATAGTGGAGTGTTGAAGTCCCCCACTATTATTGTTGTTTCCGTGATTTCTTCTGTCATTTTTTAATAGTTTGTTTGACGAAATTTGCCGCACCATTATTAGGTGCGTAAATATTCAGTATGCTTATTGCTTCCTGGTTTACTGAGCCTTTGAGCATTATGTAATGTCCCTCTTTGTCTCTTTTTATGTTTTGGATCTTGAGATCCATTTTGTCGGAGATTAAGATAGCCACTCCTGCCTTCTTGGAGTTACCATTTGCTTGGTAAACTTTCTGCCAGCCCTTTATTCTCAGCATATGCTTGTCTGCTTGCTTAAGGTGTGTCTCTTGCAGGCAGCAGATTGATGGGTTATGTTTTCTAATCCAATCCTCCAGCCTCTTTCTTTTAACATATGAATTGAGCCCATTTGTATTCAAAGTGATTATTACAATCTCTGGCTTCATGGTTGCCATATTCTGTTTTGTGTTTTGGGTCTTTGCCTATCTTCCTTCATATCAGTGTACTGCGTTTGAGTGGAGGGTTTCTATCCTGTCCTCTTTTCCATCTGAGACCGTGTTGTCCTGGTACGTGTTGCTGGCATGTTGGCTTCTAGATGGAGATGGGCTATATGGTGGTCTCCTGGTGGTTCTAGTTGGAGCTTGATCTTCTGGCCATAGTGAGTCAGCCAGTACGTTCTGCAGGGTCGGGTGACTTGCAGTATATTTTTTGAGTTCTTCCTTGTCCTGGAAGACCCTTATCTTACCCTCTATCTTAATGGATAACTTGGCAGGGTATAGGATTCTGGGGGAGGCATTTTCATCTTTCAGTTTTTGGAAGATGTTGCTCCATTCTCTCCTCCTCTTCATGGTTTCAGCTGATAAGTCTGAGCATATCCTTACCTGCGCTCCTTTGTATGTGACTGTCTTCCTTTCTCTTGATGCTCGTAGAATTTTCTCTTTTTCCTCTAAGTTGGATAATTTTACAATTATATGCCTTGGCGTGTTCTTCTTGGTGTTTAGCTTAGCCGGCGTCCTCTCTGCTTCCTGTATGAGAGTCGGATTCTCCTTTGTTAGGTTGGGGAAATTTTCTTCCAGGAATTCCTTTGCTATCTTGGCGGTCGATTTGTGTGTTATGTTGTGTTCCGGTAGACCGATTATTCGAATATTATTCCTCTTCATAGCATCTGTCATTGATCTCAGGCTGTCTTCTGTTTCTTTAATTTTCCTATCTGATTGTTTTTCTCGCTTGCTTCGTTTGGTTTGAGCGTCCTCGAGTTCACTGATACGGTTCTCAGCCTCCTCAAGCCTAGATATAGCTTCTGTGACCTTTTGTGTGGCCTCTGCTACCTCCTCTGTTAGTTTCTGCAGTTCCTTTTGGTGGATAGTATTCATCCCCTCTATTGTGGACTTCATCCCCTCTATTGTGCATTTCATCCCTTCTATCGTTGCATCCTTATTTTGGTTTGCTTCTCTTAGCTCCTGTATTACTGCAAGCAGAGTTCTGAAGATTTCCTTTTGTGGCTGATCTATATCTGTTTCTTCTATGAGTGACGTTAGGTCTGTTAAAGTGCCTCGTTTTTCTGATTTTTTTGTTGGGAGTGATGTGGTCTGTTGATTTTTCCTTGATCCTTTAATAGGCCCCATGCTTCTGGGAGACAGGAGTAACCTTATTGTGTGGAGGCTCAGGCCACTGTGCCGTCTCCTGGGGTGGCTGGGGCGGGCTGCGGCAGGCTTAGGGCTGGCACTGGGGACCCAACAGGGCCCCAGGTGGTGAGAGCTGGCTGGAGCTCACTGACGGCTCCTCAGGGACTGCAAAGCCGTGACCCAGGCTCCACTGCAGGTGGAGTGTTTGATCTGCCCGGGCTGTGAGCGGGCGCGGGGAGGCCCCTTGGATAGCTGCGCAGGCAGCTGCGGGACACTGCAGGGAACAATGGTGTTCGCTCTCCGCCCTTTTGGCGCGAAACCGCAGGGGGTAATGGCGCCGGCAAAGGAGGCTTGGCGCGAAACCGCAGGGGGCAATGGCGCCTTTCCTCTGCTCAGGCTCAGAGTCGCGGCCGCCAGGGTCCCCGCAGCACCCTGGGGAGGGCACCTACTCTTGTGCCTTGCGCAGGGGGGGGCCCTTGGTGGGCAGACTCAACAGCGTGGGGCGCGGCGCTCCGCGGAAGCTCAGGGTCCGGGACAGGCGCGGGTTGAGCTATGGCTCCTGTTGGCGGGAAGTGCTCAGCGCAGGGTCCCCGCCAGGAGTGGAGCTGGCGCTAGGCTGCCAGCGGCTGGCGGGGGCAGGCAGGGGTGGGAGGCCAGCGCACGGAGGGCAGGTGGAGAGGTCCGCGGCGGTGCGGGTGGATGGTCCCCCGTGGGGGTCGCCAGACAACCCGCGGGTCTGCTCCCCTGAGCTTGGATGAATGGAGGGAGGGACGTGGGCCCGAGGGCAGATCGCTGCCCTGCGGGGAGAGGGGAACTGCGGGAGAGGAAAGCTTCTCTCCCAGTGGAGATCCGCGAGTGGGGAGTGGGGAGTGGGCCTCTGGAGTAGGCAGGGCAGGCAAGCCGCTCTGGGCTGGCGTCGGGTTTGGGGATGGAGCCTAAGCCGGTAGCCAGTGAGCTCACGGCAGCTTAGTGGCCAGAGATGTCCCACTAGTCCGGTCCTCTTTCACCTAGACCCCTGCTCCGGACAAATACGTGGGGTAGGACTGGGGTGCTGTCCCAGGGGGATATTTCACTCACCAGACTCTTACTATTCAGCTACCTGGTCGCCAATCCCGCTTTGTTTGGAGGAGCTCTCAGAGTATGCGGGTGTCCCTGTCGGCCATCTTCCCCCTCTCACACCAGGTTTAAAGAGCAGCTTCTTAACCTTTAAGGACAAGAAATGACTCTGCCAGTGGTCCCTGCATCAGAGTTCTCATGACGCTCAGATAAAATACTTTCCAGTCAGACTTCAGGAAAATGGTGCTTGAGTATTGGCTGACAGTCTTAACAGTATGTGCTTCCATCACACTCTGTGGGGAATTCTGGCAATGATCTAGCTAATGATTTAATTAAAAGGTAGGCAGTCTGCCTATTTTATATTGAATTTCTTCAAATGACACAATTTTTGTTGTTGCTGATTTTTGCTTTTGTTGTTTTTCCTTTTATTCCCCCCCAGGGGAGAGCGCAAACTCAGGGCCCCATTACCACAAATTTTGCAGTCAAGTCTCCAAAATTTGGGAATCTCAGGAGTCAGCACAGCTTTGGTTGTTTTTCCTAACATTCGTGGCCTAATGTTTCTGTGTGTGTGTGTGTGTGTGTGTGTGTGTGTGTGTGTGTGTGTCTTTTCTGCAATCCCATCTGAAAAACACATAAATTCACCAATTGCATTTTATTACCTGGGTGCTAATATCCTCTATCAGTCTATCCTTCAGAACCTGCAGGCCATGATAGTCCAGGAAACATACTAACTTTTGTGAAAATTCAGGATTCGGGGAGAATTCTAGGGCCAAACAGGATCATTCAGTTCTTCATGCTGGATGCTGTATCTTCATCTTCACAGCCGCACAAAATGTCGGACACTCTTTCTGGTTTCACCCAGAGAATCCACATTTGTCCTGTTAAGCAGCTTCTCATCCTCCTGGTGGCTTTGCTAGTTAATTTGCTGTTTGTTACCGGTAACATTCCCAGTATGCAGTGACACACAACTGTAGGTGAGGAATTTCAGCTATTTTGGTATAAGATCCTGTATAAAATGTAAGATTATGTGTGAATAACTTTATCAATGATGACTTTGTGGACAAGAAATGTCTTCCTGTGCCAAAGGTAAATTTTTCATTGTTGCAGGTACTCTTTTCACCTTAGAATGACTCTTGAGCAGATGTAAGAGTATAGTTGTCAAAGGAAAGCTCTTCCTTCTTAGTGACTTACAAAAGCCATTCCTATTTACAGCATACATTGAATGGGAGCCACTTTGGGCTGAATTCAATGAGATTTCTAGATTTAGCTGACCTTCAAACTTTTGAGTATCTAATGATTTTCCATAATCTATTGCAGAAGAGAAAATGTGTATCTGACAATTTAAGTATTCCTGGTTTTGTTCTGAGTGTCTTATAAAGATGTAAGTCCCCGAGAGAAGAATACAATTGCCTTTATTCCTAAAGTCATCCTAGTCATCCTCACCTTTCTCAACCATCTTCTTCATCACTTTCTGTGGCCTGAAAGAACAGGAGCTTGGTCTTGGAGAATGGAAAAATCATGGAAGGGAATGTGTTCTCTGAGGAAGCAGTCAAGGTTCTCATCCCAGATTGATTCCTTTTAAACTTTATTACAAACTTACAAATCGCATGCATACCAACATAGCCCATCAGATATAGTCTCATGATGTATTTATTCAAATTGAGGTCTTACTCACTCTGAATAATACACTTGGGATAATAGGCCTCATTGCCAGTATGTCAGTTTCTTCCTCTTCTTGGGGAAACTCTGAGGTGAAACGCTCAGGGATTGAAGCATGAGGTTTTGTGACTGCTTTATTTGTGAACCTGGCTCTTTCTCTCAAGGAGAAGCATATGCAAATAAAGGCCCTCCTTCTGCTGATAAAAAAAAAAACACCCCAATCCCAACAATACAGTTCTTGGAGAAGATCCTCAGTACCATAATCTACAAGAGTCCCTATTATGCAATCTGTATGAACACAGACTCATCATGGAGTCTGTACTAAGCTGTGTTTTTCAGGCAGCTATTTCAATAAGTAATGTTATTGAGAGCAAGTGTGTGTGAGTGGGCATGAGTTACAGACAGTTGACATGTGTGATCGTTTTCATGACCGGCATATACTGTTTGAAAATGTCAACTGTAATGTGCAACTGGATGAGTGTGTAATGTGCAACTGGATGAGTCTGAAGGAGACTTGATTGAGCATAAGACATCTTTGAGATTCTAATGTGCAAACTCTGGATTTACATTTAGTAACTTTTCCATGACCTGTAGCAGCCAAGTTCAAGGCCTGCAGGGTATCTTATCAGTACTGTTTATATCACGTATTGTACAGATTCCATGAAAGCTGGTTTACCATCTCCAGAGACATTGCCAAGAACACACTGTATCCGCTAAAGGACAGTCTAAAAGTCAATCACACATCCATGTATAATGGTGGGGAAGAGACACAGAGAGAAGTCAGAGTGAATACAGACACAAACCTCCTATGCAGGGAGGGAGGGAGCTGTTTTGCAGGGCTCTGTAAGGGCATGGACAGAAGGAAGGATTCTGGATCATGAGTATTTGGAAAGGGAGTTTCTAGTCTGTGTTTCTATTGTGATCCAGGGTTCTTCATCTCATTATTTCACACTAGGAATTTATGTTTGTTTGTTTTATATGATTCAGTGCCTACCCTTAATATCTGTGAATTCAAAGTTGTATTGTAAGAAAAGAAAACATTCTCATAGAGAGAAAAACAGCCAACCAAAATGAGCTTGTTCCATAGATAGTAGAAAATTTCCAGGGGTAATCAGCATCTCTTTTGAGAAGGTCAATGTGCTAGTCCTGGTAGACTGGAGAAACAAATTCATGGACACTCCTACCTGTATAGGAAAAAAGTTTATATAAAGAACAATGGCATATTGAGAACACATATCACTCCAGTCCAGACAAGCCCATGAGTCCAATAGTAGCCCATATGTCTGATACCGTCCTGTAATTCCTCTTCAGTCTCATGCAACACATGATACAACGCTGAGTGCAAGAAGATCACAGGTTAGTGGGTTGAAAGTCTTGTGGATCCAGTGGCATTAGAAGCATCTTACTGCTGGCGTGGGCCTCCACATGGCTCCTCCAGCTCCAAGGTTCTGGCTGCCATTAGCATAGCTCCATGTGGCTTGTCAACAGCAATGCCTCACAGGGAGAGAGTGTATCTAACCTTCAGTGAGCTATTTATCTCCTTCGTACCTCCAAATGAGGTCACTAAGATGCGACCTGATTGACAGGATAGACTCCACCCCTTCTTAAGTTGACAAGAGTTCATGTAACTGCCAGTCGAAGAATCTTTCAGGCAGACTCAGTGGAGTGCCTGGGTAGTGCTAACTCTTATGGCTTCAACTAATGGCTGTACAGTTGGTGGTTTGAAACTTGGTGTCATTTATTCAAGTATAATATAGTGTAAAAAGTTGCTTTTCACCCAAACTAAAATTCTGTTGACATTGATCAGTTCCAACTCATAGTAATCCTATAGGACAAACTAGAACTGCTCCCATAAGATTTCCAAGCCTGTATTTCCTTATGAGATTATTCGACCACTAATTCTCTCACAGAGAAGTTGGTGGTTCTGAAAGATTGAATTTTCATTTAACAGCTAGGCAAGTCACCACTGTCTAACTGGGGTTGGTAGTTCTGACATATTTTTAGTGAATTTTTAAGTATTATATTCTGTCAAAAATCATCATACTTTAAAATTATGTATTTCATGAAGCCTTGCTCTTTTTCATCCAGACTCTTCCACTAGATCAGGGGTCAGTAAATTTTTTTCAAAAAAACCTCTGAAAACTATAATTGATGATTGCATTGGTCATATAGACTTGGAGACAAATATTCCACCTTACTGATTGTGTAAACAACAGCAGGCAGCAGAAAAGGGCATAGCAGTGTGATAATAGAATGCTATTCACAAAGACAGGAACTGGGCCATGAGCCTGTTAACCAAAGCCCTACACTGAGGGTCTGTGTAAGTAACAGATGATCTTCTGTTTCTTTTCTAAAAACAGTTTTATTGGAATTTCATGCACATATGATATAATTCAATCATACAAAGAAGAGGCATACACGTCAGTCTTCTCTGCAGTAGGAGCAGCTCGCCTGCCACTACCCTCATCCCTTAAAAATTTTTGTCAGCGCCAAATTCTTCTCCACCCCTCCTCTGGTCAGAAGCGCCTCCCAGCTGATGAGGTGACCTTTGTCTGTCGCGCAGAAACAGCACAGGCACTGACAGAGGAGCGCTTCAGCAGCTTGGCAGCCCCACATTCCCTGACCTCACTGATCTCTAGTCACAGCTTTCAAACCAGCATATCTCAATGGACTTTGACACAGCAACCAAGCTCATTGGGGCTGCCACAGTTGGAGTGGCATCTATGGAGCCCGCATTGGGACTGGGTTTGGGAGCCTCATCCTGGGTTATGCCAGGAACCCTTCTCTGAAGCAGCCACCCTTCTCTTATGCCATCCTGGACTTTGCCTTCTTGAAGGCCCTCAGGCTTTTCTGCCTGATGGTGGCCTTCCTCATCCCTTTGCCATGTGAAGGAGCCATATCCACCCCCCACATTTCTCTGTCCCATGTCTGTCTGCCCAAAATTTCCCTTCTCTGCACCTCCCCGGGCAGTCTGGGGAAAATAATTGGCTCAGAGTTTGACAGAGGAAAGACAAATAAATACTTTATTAATAAATATGTTTCTTTCTTTTAATAAAGTGGGGGGTATACAATTATCATCACTATCAATTAAAATTTTTTCTTCCTCTTTGTTCATATCATTACATTTTTATTTTGGCAAAATGTACACAGGAAAACATTCTCCAATTCAACCACTATTATATGTACAATTGAGTGTCTTTGATTATACTCTTCATGTTTACAACCATTATTGATATCCTATTCAAAATTATCCCGCCACCATTCATATAAAATGAATTCCCCCTAAGCAACAACCCTATCTCCTCCACCCACGGTAACCCTTGGTCAAGCTTTGTTTTTATGTAGTTTTAAAAATAGATGTATATAATATTCACATATCAGGCATCAAAGAACAAAAAATCATATCATTGTTTGCACACCTCCATGATATGATCGCCAAGGACAAACAAGTGCATAAGCAAATGTGGCAAAGAAAGCTGATGGTGTCCGGCTATCAAAAGAGATAGGGTCTGGGGTCTTAAAGCATTGAAGGTAAACAAATGGCCATCTAGCTCAGAAGCAACAAAGCCCACATGGAAGAAACACACCAGCCTGTGCCATCAAGAGGTGTTGAAGGGATCAGGTATAAGGCGTCAGAAAAAAAAATCTTACCATAGTGAATGAAGGGGGAAGTGCAGAGTAGAGACCCAAAGCCCATTTGTAGGCCGCTGGAGATCCCCAATCAGAGGGGTCTAGGGGAGGAGATGAGTCTGTCAGGGTGTAATGTAGCACAGATAAAGAATACAGCTTTTCTCTAGTACCTAAAAGCTTCCTTCCCCCCCCCCCCAACTACCATGATCCAAACTCTACCTTGCAAGTCTGGATAGAGCAGAGGATGTACACAGGTGCAGATAGGAGCTGGAGGCACAGGGAATCCAGGGTGGATGATACTTTCAGGACCAAAAGTGTGAGGGGCGACACTGGGAAAGTAGAGGGTGAGTGGGTTGGAAAGAGGGAACCAATCACAAAGATCTATATATGACCTCCTCCCTGAGGGGACAGACAACAGAAAAGGGGGTGAAGGGAGACTCCGGACAGGGTAAGATAGGACAAAATAATAATTTATAAATTATCAAGGGCACATTACAGGGGGGCGGAGGAGCGGGGAAGGAGGGGATAAAAGAGGACTTGATGCAAAGGGTCTAAGTGGAGAGCAAATGCTTTGAAAATGATTAGGGCAAAGAATGTACAGATGTGCTTTATACAATTGATGTATGTATGAATTGTGTTAAGAGTTGTATAGGTCCCTAATAAAATGTTTAAAGCCAGGAAGATGGCCGACCTGGACACCTGCATACTCTGAGAGCTCCTCCAAACAAAGCAGATTTGGTGTCCAAGTAGCTGAATAGTAGGGGTCTGGTGAGTGAAATATCCCCCTGGGACAGCACCCCAGTACCACCCCACACATTTGTCCTGAGCAGGGGTCTAGGTGAAACAGGACCAGACTCGTGGGACATCTCTGGTCACTAAGCTGCCACCATCTCACTGGCGACTAGCCTAAGCTCCATCCCCAAACCGGACCCCCGCCCAGAGTCGCTTGCCTGCCCTGCTTAGACCAGCGCAGCAGGTCACGCGCTCCCCTACACCAGCGGCCCACTCGCGGATCCCCACTAGGAGAGAAGTTTTCCTCTCCCGTGGTTCCCCTCTCCCTTCAAGGCAGAGATCTGCCCTGGGGCCGTGTCCCTCCCTCCATTTATCCAAGCTCTGGGGGGCAGACCCGCAGGTTGTCTGGCGACCCCCACGGGTGACCACCACTCACACTGCTGCCGAGGACCTCTCCACCGGCCCTCTGTGTGCCGGCCGCCCACCCCCACCCACCCCCTGCAGCCTAGCAACAGCTCCACTCCCGGCAAGGACCCTGCGCTGAGCATTTCCCGCCGGCGGGAGCCATAGCCCAACCCCCGCCTGTCCCGGACCCTGCGCTTCCGCAGAGCGCCGTGGCCCGCGCTGCTGAGTCTGCCCGAGGGCCCCTCCCGATGCCAGGCACAAGAGTGGGTGCCTTCCCCAGGGTGCTTCAGGGACCCCGGCAGCCACTGCTCTGAGCTCTGAGTCTGAACGGAGGACAGGCGCCATTGCCCCCTGCGGTTTCGCACCAAGCCGCTGCTGTCCGCACAGCTCTGAGCTCTGAGTGGGGGCAGAGGACGGGCACCATTGCCCCCTGCGGTTTCGCGCCAAGCCGCCATTGTCCACACGGCTCTGAGCTCTGAGCCTGGGCGGAGAACAGGGGCCATTGCCCCCTGCCGTTTCATGCTGCTGTCCAAGGGGCCTTCCCGAGCCCGCTCACAGCCCGGCAGATCAAACATTCCAACTGCAGTGGAGCCTAGGACTCAGCTTTGCAGTCCCTGCGGAGCCGTCAGTGAGCTCCAGCCGGCTCTCACCACCTGGGGGCCCTGTGGGGTCCCCAGTGCCAGCCCTAAGCCTGCCGCAGCCCTCCCCAGCCACCACAGGAGACGGGCACAGTGGCCTGTGCCCCCCCACAGTACCCTTAGCTGTCCTAGCACTTCCCAGCTAGAGCACAAGGACTGCCAGTGGGGAGCGGCTGGACCTAGAAGGGCTTGCTGAGCTGAAGAGCATTCCCACCATCACATAGATCAGCACCATATCTTGGGACAACACGAACTCACCCACCTCTGCGCTCTATTAGGCATCACCAGCGCTTAGAGGAAAAGGGGGAAATTTTCAGATATACACATCTACACATCCTCCATCTAGCATAGGTTTTTTTTTGCCTTTTTGTGTTTTTTGTTTTGTTTTTAATTTCTTCTTCCCGTTATTTTACTTTCTGTGCTGTACTCTCTCTCTCCTTCCTTCCTACTTTTTCATTAATGCTTTTATTTCTCTTCTGCCCCTTTTCTATAGATTCTCCTTCTCTCTCTTTTTTTCTTCTCCTTCCACCTCTACTAGTATCACAGCTTGTCCCTCTTCTATTACAGATTCTCCTCCCTCTCTCTCCAATTTTTTTCTTCCTCCTTCCCAATATTTTGTTAAAAACTATTTTTAAATCGTTAACCTTTTAAATCCTTTTTATTACTAACCTCCACTCCCCATAAAGGGGGTTGCTAAGGGTACCCTGTCACACCTGGTCAAAGCAGCCTGAGGACACTCACTGAGGCTCCAGCCCCCATTCCAGCTGCTGATACATCTCTGCACTGCGGGTTACCAACCCAACAGGGAACTCGGTCTACACAGCATTCTGACCCACCTTTACAGTAGGTCATAGGCAATTGCCTGAAAGAATCCTTAACAATAACATAGATAAGGTTACCTCGGTCTCCCAGAAGCATGGGGCCTATGAAAGAATCAAGAAAAAATCAACAGACCACATCACTCCCAACAAAGAAAGAAGAGAAACGAGGCACTTAAACAGACCTAATGTCACTCATAGAAGAAACAGATATGGATCAGCCACAAAAGGAAATCTTCAGAACTCTGCTTGCAGTAATACAGGAGCTAAGAGAAGCAACCCAGAATAAGGATGCAACAATAGAAGGGATGAAATACACAATAGAGGGGATGAAGTCCACAATAGAGGGGATGAATTCTACCCACCAAAGGGAACTGCAGAAACTAACAGAGGAGGTAGCAGAGGAACTAACAGAGGAGGTAGCAGAGGCCACACAAAAGGTCACAGAAGCTTCATCTAGGCTTGAGGAGGCTGAGAACCGTATCAGTGAACTGAGGACACTCAAACCGAACGAAGCAAGCAAGAAAAACAATCAGATGGGAAAATTAATGAAACAGAAGATAGCCTGAGATCAATGACAGATGCTATGAAGAGGAATAATGTTCGAATAATCGGTCTACCGGAACACAACATAACACAAAAATGGACAGCAAAGATAGCAAAGGAATTTCTGGAAGAAGATTTTCCCAACCTAGCAAAGGAGAATCAGACTTTCATACAGGAAGCAGAGAGGACGCCGGCTAAGGTAAACACCAAGAGCAACACGCCAAGACATATAATAGTAAAAATATCCAACTTAGAGGAAAAAGAGAAAATTTATGAGCATCAAGAGAAAGGAAGACAGTCACATACAAAGGAGCGCAGGTAAGAATATGCTCAGACTTATCAGCAGAAACCATGAAGGAGGAGAGAATGGAGCAACATCTTCCAAAAACTGAAAGATAAAAATGCCTCACCCAGAATCCTATACCCTGCCAAGTTATCCATTAAGATAGAGGGTAAGGGTCTTCCAGGACAAGGAAGAACTCAAAAATATGCTTCAAGTCACCCGACCCTGCAGAAGATACTGGCGGACTCACTATGGCCAGAAGATCAAGCTCCAACTAGAACCATCGGGAGGCCACCATATATCCCATCTCCATCTAGAAGTTAACATGCCAGCAACAAGTACCAGGACAACAGGGTCTCAGATGGAAAAGAGGACATGATAGAAACCCTCACTCAAACGCAGCACACTGATATGAAGGGAGATAGGTAAAGACCCAAAACACAAAACAGAGTATGGAAACTATGAAGCCAGAGATAGTAATAATCACTCTGAATACCAATGGGCTCAATTCGTACATTAAAAGTAAGAGGCTGGAGGACTGGATTAGAAAACATAACCCATCAATCTGCTTCCTGCAAGAGACCCACCTTAAGCTAGCAGACAAGCTGATGGTTCCCGGCTATCAAAAATATATAGCGTCTGGGGTCTTAAAGGCTTGAAGGCAAATAAGCAGCCATCTAGCTCAGAAGCAACAAAGCCCAAAGAGAAGAAGCACACGGCCTAAACGAATACAAGGTGTTGAATGGACCATGTAGCAGACACCAAGGAACAAAAACAATCATTGTGTGATCACCTTCCTCACATAATCACTGAAGACGAAAGTGTGCATAAGCAAGTGTGGTGAAGAAGGCTGATGGTGCCCGGCTACTGAGAGACATAGCGTCTGGGGACTTAAAGGCTTGAAAGCAAACAAGCGGCCATCTAGCCCAGAAGCAACCAAGCTCACACGGAAGCAGCACACCAACATATAGGTGATCATGAAGGGCAGAGGAGACCAGGTCTCCAACAACAAAGGTGGGGTGGTGGTGAGAATCATATCACCGTGAAAGAGGGGGAGTACATGATGGGGACCCAATGCCCAACTGTAGACAGCTGGACATCCCATCTCTTCCAGAGGGGTAGTGGGGAGGAGATGAGTCACTCAGGGTTCAGTGTAGCAACAATGAAACTAAAAACCTTCCTCTAGTTCCTGAACGCTTCCTCCCCTCCCAATTATCATGACCCCAATTTTACCTAGCGGGCCTGGTTATACCAGAAGATGTACAGCGGTGCAGTAGGGATCTGGAAACACAGGGAATCTAGGACAGACAAACCCCTCAACACCAGCGGTGGGAGTGGCGACACCAGGAGGGAAGGGGGTGTAGAAAGGGAGAACCGATCTCGGAGACCTATGTGTAACCTCCTCTCTTGGAGATGGGCAATGGGGAGGTGGGTAAGGGGAAGACGCCGGGGAGTGTAAGATAAGATATAATAATTATTTATAAACTATCAAGGGACCAGGGGTGGCATCGGGGAGGGAGGGGGACAGGGGCAAAAAAGGGAAACCGAGCTGATTCCAGGAACCCAAGTGGAAGGTGAATTATGAGAATGACGAGTGCAACGAATGTATAAGGGTGCTTTGCTCAATTGATGTATGTACAGATTGTGATAAGAGCCTTATGAGCCCCAATAAAAAGATTGAAAAAATAAAATAAAATGTTAAAAAAATATTCACTGACTTAATGTTTACAGTGTTGTAAAATATATATATGTATATATGCATATATATCATAATGAATTCTTATGTTCTTTCCCCCTCCCACATTCATTGTTTGCTCCCAAAATTTCCTCACCCTTGCTACTCCTCTACTCCCCTAGGGCCCTATAGACCATTGCATCAGTTATTGTCTCTAGGGATCCGTGTCTGTGCGTTACAACGTTGGAAACCCAATAGAAACAACCAAAACCAAAACTAAAATAATGCTGCAAGAAGAAAATAATAATAATATAAAGATAAAAATGAAAATAAAGAATGAGAAAGGAAAGACTACCATCAATATTTTAAAGTTCAGCAAAAAAAAATACTGTTATGGAACAAGTGGGAAATACTTTACCTTAGAGCAAGTACAGGTTGGATCGAGAGGTAGGTCAACTGACCAATTGTCATATTATGCCATGGTCTGATCCACTGTGATCAAGTTCACAATCATCTCTGTCTGATGGTAAACCTTTTCAAGGGGATGTACCAGAGGTTTAATATGACTAGATATTCTTCAGATGGATTTTGAGTTCTCACTGTTCACCTACCCTTCGACAAGATGGATGTTCATCATTGGAGCTCTGGGACTTTTTCCTTCATTACATTTGAATTTAATTGTCACTATCTTTGGATCCCACATGCTGGTGTGCTTCTTCATTGTGGACTTCCTTGACACCTGACTTAGATGGCTGCTTCTTTGAAGACAAGCCTTTTAGACCCCAGATAATTGATAGCCTGGCACCATCTGCTTTTTTTCACCCCACTTTGCTGTAATGCCCTTATCTTCATTCATTTTTCAATGAAGGTAAGTATTGAACAGAGCCATGTTAAGATCTTGTACCCAGAATATGATCACCTAGAGGATGGAACTAGCTAAATCTTGTCATAAACCATGGGCACCTCTACCTAGTGCCTGGAAAGTGAACATGTGAAACTCCACAACAGTGTTACTCTGGGTTGACTAGGGAAAAAATTCATAGACATTCATATGTGTACAAGAGAGAACTTTATATCAAAGAGCAATTGTACATTAAGAAAGCATACCTGCCCAGTCCAGTTGAAGTCACTAAGTCTGAAATTAGCCCATATATCCAATACCAGACTATAAATTCTTTTCAGACTCACACAACATATACAATGATGTCGAATGCAGGAAGACCACATGCCAGTGAGTGGAAATTCTTTTGGATCCAGTGGAGGCGGAAACATCTCAATGCTGTCAAGGGTCTCCACGTGGCTCCTTCAGCTCCAGGGCTCTAGTGTCGCTTCATGTGTCTTGTTCACAGGAATGTCTCACAGGGCATGAGCTTGTGTCCCGCCTCCAGGGAACTATTTATCTCCTCAATGCCTCCAAATGAGGTCATCAAACTGCACCCGCACTGACAGACTAAACTCCACCCCTTCATTCTTAAGTCTCAAATTGACAACAGATTATGCAACTACCACAGCAACCAAGGAGGCAGATGAAGAGGAGGACAGGAAAAGAGAAGTAGGTGCCTTCTCTGTTTTATACTCTACTTAAATTTGTATCTTTATGTTATTATTATTTTTCTTTATGTTTCTTTTTTGGGTTTTTAATTGTTTTTGCTATTGTCTCCCTGTTTGGAAGCAAAAAAGAAGTGGATGCATGGAGACAATAACTGAGGCAATGGTTTATATGGAAGGGGGAGGGGAATTAGGGAGTAATTAGTGGATCTGTGAGGCACGAGTGAGTATTAAGCTTATTTGACAATGGATATACAACTCTTTTCTAGAAGTGTTTTAAGTATGGAAATCTGAATGTTATATCAGGAACATTACAAAAGAAAGGGGGGGGGACTTGATCTATGGTTACCATGTGTGAAGGAGGAAGAATTTTTGCTTAGGGGATAGTGAATTAATTTTAATGGTGGTGGAAAAATATGCAGGGTGATTAAAATAATGGTTGTACAACATGAAAAGAATACTCAGTGGCACTGAATTACACATGCAGAAGTTGTTGAACTGGTGAAAGTTTTGTTACATACATTTTTGCAAGTATGTGAAATATATTACATGAATAATAATTATGGAGGGGAAAATTGTTCCATAATTGACTGTGGTAGAGATTGTACAACTCTTCTTGATATGATTGAGGTATTGAATTATACGATAACTTGAAAAGTGCCAATAAAAGTGATTTGTTTTGTTTTGAAGAGAAGCAAATTCTCAGAAATGTTCATCATTTTACCTCCCACTTTAACCCTACAGCATGCACATTTCATCGGGTACCCTTGTACTAAGGGTAGAACTGGGCTGCCCAGAGAGAAAGTGAAACATTCCAAGAATAATAGTATCCCCAGGAATTCCCTTCATTATGGCTCACACCTCAGGCCAACTGTCTGCATTTCTACAAATCTACACATGGTTTTCAGGAAGAAATTGTTTGTCCATAGTGAGTGCAAATGATGAAGGGTAGAGATTGACCTCACAGAACAAAGGTCAGAAAAATTCCCTCTAGAGGCCATTACTCAGCTGCTCCTACTCAGAACCATCCTCCTTCTGCTTCCACATGCACAGCACACGTGAATCACCTAGAGTAAAATATGGTAACAGAGCTCCAAGTCACAAATGAAAGTCAGACTTCTTAGGTCTTCATCCTTACCATGTTGATCATAGATGCCTGTGGAGGTAACACCCTTCTGGATTCTTCCTGGTGACATGAATGTCCTACCCTGTAAGCACCTTCATGTCAAAAACAATGATTTTCATCTTAGAATGGTTTTAAATTATATCCCCCCCCCTTTATTCCTAGGTGTGATTGTTCAGGTAGAGCTGCTACAGACCAGTCATGAGTTGGGAAAGCTATGTGCAATGTCTCAAAGTGCTATGTCTAACTTTCAGGTCTGCAGATATCAAGTTTCTAGATCTATCAGGTTCTGGGAAACACAACCTGTGTTAGGTGGCAAAGAAGTCTTGTGATGAGAGTCTTAGCAACAACTCAGTTTTCACATATTGATACATTGAAACCACAACAGCTCAACCAGCTGGGTGTACTTTAACTGAACAATCTGAAACCTGAGGACAATGACATGTAAATGTAGGAAACTTACCAGGAGACACAGTGAAGGCTAAATGGTCAAACATCTCAAGCATCACAACACTAACTGGGCAGCAGAGGGAGCTCAGGGTACATGGGACACAATCTTTGCCACAGGAGCAGGTGCAGGGGATGCCAAGTTTGTTTCCTCTTGTGTCTGGAGTTTCTCAGTTCACCCACGTGGAGTACCTCTTCAAGGACACTTCAGCAACTACAGTTCTCATGTCTCTTATTTTCCTGAAGGGAAGATCCTAAAAATTAAAATTCCTTGTTCTTCCTGAGAAGACAGGGGAGAAAGAAATCACACTTGGGACAAGTTGAAATCAATCCCAGACGGACCGATAATCTCTCTAGGCTGTTAAAATCTGACCTCCATGTGCTTCTCTCAACACAATCAGTTACTCTCCATCCTAATTCTTTTTTACCAGTTACTGTAGGTTGAAACTATATGTGTGTGAATCCCAGCCCAAATATCTCCTGTGAAGAGAAAACAAAAGCAAACCTGATTTTACCATTTCTGAAATAATTGACAGTTGCATGTATTTTTGAAACTTGGAGAAACTGACATTTTGAGATTCTTAATAAAGCATCAAAATGTCTCATAGTCATTAGAAATCATATAATGGCGCTTGCCCCAATCCCAACTATGTGGACTCTCCCCCTTCCCTTCCCCCCACCCCTACCTAAAGAAGGCAATTCAGAGAACAGAACTGAAGCTGAAGCTTGGGGACATGTGCATCTGTGATTAGAGCACACGGGAGAAGCGAAGAGGGTAGGAGTGTGAGAAGAACACATCCTGACCCACTAATCCCCAAGGACGATATTACTGCTCATAGCAGATAAGGCACAGTGAGGATCATAGGGCCAGTCACACCACAAGACATGATGTCCCTAACTGAACCATATCACTATGGGGGACAACACTGGAGACTCAGGGTGGGACTTGTGTCTGATCAGACCCCATCACATTGGGGCAAAATACTAAGGGCATGCAACAGCAAGGGAAGCAAAGCAATGAAGTCCCCGGGGAATGCCAAAATTAGATGTTGGGGACAGTGTGACACAGCACCCCTTCAGACTCGACTTGAAAGCATTCCTAAAAGTCAAAAACCAGCCTGCAACGATTTATATGCATTTCTTGTTTTGTCACTGGCTATCTTTTTGTTGTTATTTCTGTTTGTTCGGTTGGTTTTGTCTTCCTCTGTTGTTTTGTTTGGCTTTGCCTTGTTTTTGTTCTTATTAATGTCTCTGCATGTCGATCTAGATAGAAGACTGGATAAACAATTCAGAGAAGGAAAAACAGGACCAGTGGTCCCGGGGGGACATGGGAGAAGGAGAGGTGGGAGAATAGAAGGTGGGGGTGAGGGGATCAACCAACCCAAGGTCAAGTTAACAACAAATGAACTAAAATCGTTCGAGAGAAAGCATAGGATGCCTAGTGGGGATTAATCGAGGGCAAAGTCAGAGCGAGGAATTACTGAAACTCAAATTAAGACTGAACATGTTAGTGGGACAAGAGGAAAGTAAAAGGAAATGGAGGAAAAATTAGAAAGCAAAGGGCATTTACAGAGGTCTAAATATAGGCATATACCTATGTAAATATATTTATATGTAATGGCAGGGAAATAGATATGTTAGGTATTAAGGTTGAAGATGGAAACTGGACCTCAACTCAAATACTCCCCAAATGTAAGAACACTTTGTTCTAAAACCCTGCATTCTGTGATGCTCACTTTCCCAACACGATGGCGGTCGACAAATTGGGTGCATAAGCAAATGTGGTGAAGAAAGCTGATGGTTCATTGCTATCAAAAGATATAGTGGCTCTGGTCTTACTGGCTTGAAGATAAACAAACAGACATGTAGTTGAGAAGCAAAAATGGAAGAAGCACACCAGTCTGTGTGATCATGAAGTGTCCATGTGATCATGTATCAGGCATCAAAGACCCAGAACAAAAAAAAATTTTTTTAATCATATCCATGTGAATGAAGAAGTGTGTGCAGTGGAGACCCAAAGCCCATCTATAGACAATTGGAAATCCCCTTACATATGGGTCACAAGAAAGAGAAGAGTCAGTCAGAGTGTACTACAGCACCAATGAAACAGACAACTTTCCTCTAGTTCTTTAATGCTTCTCCCCCCACTATCATGACCTCAATTCTACCTTACAAATCTGACTAGACCAGAGCACGTACACTTCTACAGCTAAGATCTCACAACAAAAGGAATCCAGGACAGATAAAACCCTCAGGGCCAATAATGAGAATAGAGATACCAAGAGGATAATGGGAAGATGGGAGTAGAAAGGGGGCATCAATCACAAGGACTGACATATACCTCCCTCCCAGTGGGACAAACAATGGAAAAATGGGTGAAGGGAGACAGTGGAAAATGTAAAATAAAAATTTATCAAGGTTCATGAAGGAAGAAGAGTGGGAGAGGGAGGGGGGAAATGAGGAGCTGATATCAAGGGCTCAGGTAGAAAGCAAACACTTCCAACATGATGATGGCAGCATATGTACAAATGAGCTTGACAATGGACGAATGCATGGATGGTGATATGAGCCATAAGAGTCCCCAATAAAAGTATTTAATAAAAAAGAAAGCATTAGTATTGTAAAGCATAATACCTAGATTTGGAGAACAAAATCATCTCCTTAACCATGGGAGACTTCCTCTAGTTTTAGGAAGATGCCCTGGAAACGTCCTGATGTGTTATGCAAATTCACGAACAGCATTGGCTTCTCTGGGAGATGTAGAGATCTTCAGCATTTAAAGAACATCTAAGTGTAACTTGATACCTTAAAATTCTTGGTGTGCAAAAGATTTGTGAAGGGAAGGCAAGCTTGATTAAGGCAAGACAAACCTGCAGGGAAGGAGCAAAACTCAGGAGCCACTGTCATATTCAGCTCTAGTGGACAATTAGGGAAGGTCTAGAAGGTGATGATGAGGGTTTTACTTTTAGCATATGAATTTCCTTTCCAAAAGATAATTTAAAACAGAATTAGACAAGGGAAGCTTGTGTCAGATTAAATATATATTTCTACGGGGAATATTTAACTGCATCAAGAAAAGAATAAGCACCACACAAAGGGGTGGGGAGGAGGTGGGCACATTTCAAGGAAGTGTCTCTAACTGTAGGTTGACATTTCCATTAAGTCAATTCTTTCTCATAACAACCCTATAGGATAGAATAGGACTGCCCTTCTAGGCTTCTGCATCTGTAAACCTTCATGGGTGTGGAGAGCATTCTTTCCCCTGCACAGCCATTGGAGATTTAAAATGATTGACCTTGCATTTAGCAGCCCATCGCATAATGAACTCCACACGCAGAGCTCTCCAAGATATCTAGAACATCCTTAGCTACTCTTGGAGTGACTCTCTTAGAAGTCATTCAACATTACTTATGACTATATAGGCAAAAGGTATGCAAATAGACATCTCCCCTGCTGATGAAAACCATCCAAGTCCCAACTCTGAAGTTCTTGGAGAGGTGCTCCAACTCTGGAATTCCCAGGTGCCAACATTCAGGACTGAACACATCAAGTCACCATGGAATCTGTATTGAGCTCAATTTTCCTTTTTGGAATTTCAAATGGTGCTTTGATGCAGATAAAGTGTGTAAGAGGGGGCGTGAGTGAGAGGCAGTGAATATGTTATGATTTTCATCATCAGGATGTCGGTGTGTTTACAGGTGTCCAGTGTGAGGTGGAGCTATGGAATCTGAGGGAGACTTTAGGCAGCCTGAGGCTTCTCTGAGACTCTCCCCTGCTGTCTCTGCATTCACTGTCTGTGTGTATAATACACAGAGGGTCTGCCTAGGCCAAGAGAATGGGCGGAAGTGGGTTTCATACATTAATAGTGTTGGTAGGAAAAGCCACATAGATTCTCTGAAGGGCCAATTTACCATCTCCAGAGACAATAGTAAGATATACTATAACTTCAAATGGACAATCTGAAATTCGAGGACATAGCTCTGTAATTCTGTGCAAAAGACTCAACAGTGTGGTAGTTATATAATCTGGTGTAAATTTGGGACTTGAGAGGATAAAGAGGGAAGGGTTGGAGTCTGTCAATTGGATCATAGCCAATGACGCCTATGTGTGGGCATCTCGATCTCCTGAGAATTCTGGGAAATCCCATATTCCATCTTTGAGGGGAAGACACTCTTTCTAATCCCTGGGAGACACCCTACTGACAAGGGTGACCCCCTGTGAGACATCCCTGAGTAGAAGCCATGTGGATCTACCTCATGAAGCCCTGGGTGCTGGAGAATCCATGTAGAGCCCCCGTCAGCACTGAGAAACTTACAATGCCACTCGATCCAAAGACTTTCTGCCCACTTTCCTGTGATCATCTTGCATTCTGGATCATTGCATGTACTTCATAAGTCTGAAGAGGAATTTATACATTGGTATCCGACATATATGCAAATTATGGACTTATAGGCTTGGACCTAACTGGGGTTGAGATGCTTTCTTAATGTACAATTGCCCTTTATATTAAATCTCTTATACACAATATGCGTGTGTCTATGGATTTGTTTCTCTAATCTACCCAGACCAACGCATACAGTTAGGGGAAGTCAGAGTTAACCAAGACACGAATGTACTCTAGTGGAAGAGGTTAGGCTGCAGGGGCCCTCAGGACCCAGAGCACAGGTCTCAGACCGAGGAGCAGGTGCAGATGGAGCTTCACCACTGGCTTCCTGTTGTGTCTGGGGATTCTTCTCCTTCTTGGTATCCCTCAGGGAATCAGTGCATCTCCTCACATCTTTCTCAAACACTCACCCAATCTCCCTGTGACGATAGGATGATTTTGAACTTAGTTTCTGTTTCGTTTTCCCCTTGAATCGCGCCACATTTCCCATATAATTGGTAATTCCTACATCTAGGATGAATTCTGTTCACATCATCTGCTTCATCAAGCTCTTTATGCCTTGCATTCAATACCCCTCCTGTATTCCCTCCTTCCCTGGGACAACAGTCCCTGCTGTGCAAAGGATCTCACTTTATTAGCTTGTGTGTATATATATTTTTCCAGACAACATATTACAAGAACTTATCACCAGTAGCCCAATCCTATATCAAGTCGCCTGTCTCCATTCATCCAATTGGAGACTTTCTTCTCTGAGTTCATTCATTTTATTAATTCACAGCTCCTGTCTGCCCTTGTCCACCACAGACTGATTTTAGAGTCCGTTTTTTTTTTTTTCTCCAAAGGCTGTTTGTTTAATTCAGTAGTTGTGAATATTGATACAAGAGTGGGAAAAGGGAGACAAGACACATTTTATGCTTAGTCTCAAGGTACCTCCACAGAACTCACCTCCCTTCGTGCCCTATGTCCCCTTGTGCATGGGCTATACACGTCCTATTCTGCACAGGGCACCCACAGGTTCCCTTCAAGTTCTGTGGGTGGCTATGCCTCCACATATTATTGAGAGCAGAATATCCTTCTCTAGAGACATGACCAGGAACTGATTTTCCCTCAATTAGCAGTGTGACTGCTGTAGTTACGATCGTGTATTTCTGAGTCGGACACACAGAGGGAAAGGTTGTGGGAACCCAGACACAAACACCAATACAGGGATATGGCTGGGCTCAGGGGTCACTGAAAGCCCACAGATAAAAGGGGCCCTCAGGGGAGAAATGTAGAGGAGCCTAAGAAGGATTAGTTAAATTAGGTACCTATTTCCTCTACCTGCAGAGAAAATGTCCCTACCACAGACCTCCACATTCTTGTAGCTCAGTGTATGTTTTTGTATGCACTTTATTTTTTGTGTGTGCTTTTGTGTGTGTTTTGTGTGTGCTAGCACATTGCCTTAAGATGTTATACAATGTGACAGAACTTGTAGTCTGTTCTGCATTTATTTTATTATTATAATTCTAGTATATTTTAGTGTGTCTTTGTGGTTTTTCTTAAGTAAATGCATGTGTATTTATTAATCTGAGGGTATTATATGAAGATTTGTTAGTTGTAGTAGATGTGCTAATTTGTTCACAATATGCATGTGTATGTTAATATGACTGTTAGAATACAAATGTCATTTTGTGAGTTTCCTGCTAGTGTGTGTTCACTCCAACTCATCTGGGCTCTTCATCAAACTTTATGAGCTCGCATCTCCTTGAATAATCTACTGAGTGTTAAGAAATGACTTAGGCTGGGGGAATCCATTAGAGGCCCATAGTAATATGCACAGCAGAGTGTGCTAATCAGTGAAACTTCTTTTTGAAGTGGACAATAAGAGACAGAGGGACATGAACAGCAAATCCTAGAGGTGAGCTGGTCAATGCAGAGACAGCCTTAACTAGGAAACAGGCCAAGGGGGATGCTTATTTTCTCCTCTCTGCAGCTCTTGTGTTTACAGATGGCAATGATAAAGCCTTTGTAAAAGGATGCATGCTATACTCAAAGAATGCCTAGTTGTAGGTAAATGGGTAATGCCAAGAGCCAAGGTGACGGCTGAAGCTTGAAGGTAAATGAGATGGATCAAGGAAAGAGATAACTTATCTTCCGTCATCTTTGCCCAGAGCATGAGGTTCAAGCTCTCTAAATAATGTTCAACTGATGACAAACAACACAAACTGTTGGAAAGGGCTTATTCACTTGTATTCTAGGATGTCCCATCCATAGACTTGGGCTTCTAGGAAGAGGGTGGATAGCTAGTGTGTGGGCATGAGCTTGTAAAACATGAAGGGGTAGGAAGACAAAATGAGTGTGGAGGGAAGAGGCTGTGCTGCGATCAAGTGGGGGGCATTAGCCTGAGTGGCTACTTGGATATCATTACCATTGGCCTTTTGCAAGCACCAGTGAGTTTCTAAGGCAAGGAGGTGTGAAGTGGCAGTTATCTGACAGAGGTGTAGGTTAGTGCCCCTATAAAACTAATCTGCAAATCAGCCTACTAGAGAAATACACATTTCATAAAATTTCTCCTACCCACTCATCATGCATATGTGGAATATAAGGCTCACCATCCCCCTATGTTATAAGTCCAGGTTCCAATTTCAGAGCTCTGGGGCAGGCAGGTTGAAGAACAAGGTTGGATTCTAGGACCCTTGTTGAAGGCCATAAAGACTCAGCCTTGAAACGGCTGAGAAGTCTCAAGACCTATGTGTCACTGTTTGCTGATTTCTTCTGTGAGTTTACATTTAGAACAGACTGTTAAGAACAAGAACGTGTGCAAGCTCTGGGAAAATAGGTCACAAGAGTTGCTATGTGTACCAAATATGCTTGCTTAACAATGAGATAATTAACCCCAGGTTGTTTCTGCATGGTTAAAAGGAGTATGAAAAATAAACGCGAGGCTTCAGTATTCACTATTGCCCTCCCAATAAATTCTGTCTCACTCCCTCTTTCAGGACTGTTCAACTCATTGGCTGGCTTGGACAAGAGTGGCGCCCAAACCAGGGACACTGAAAACGGGGGACAAAGTGAAGGACACCGTGGATTACAAAGGTGTACACAAAGAGATTGGTGGTGACGTGAGTAGCTATTGGGAGAAAAATGGGGCAAGGAAATAGCAAACAGATTTTTGTAAATATTTTTCAAGATATGTTAAAAGCTAGAGGAGCAAAAGTAAGCTACCAAAGAATAGAGAAGTTTTTAGATTTTGTGGTTAAGGTATGTCCTTGGTTTCCTGAGGAAGGGACTGTAAATATTGAAACTTGGCAAAAAGTAGGGAAATGGTTAAAAGATCACTACACAACTAATGGACATAGAAGGTTCCCATAGACACGTTTAGCTTATGGGATTTAGTTAGGGATAGCCTGTGCCACAGGCATGAGGGACTCCAGCCTGAACACCAATTTGCATGCTCAAACAAAAGTGAAAGTAAACTTCCTTCTGCGCCTCTGCCTCCTCCTCAACCACTGAAGTCACTGAAAAGTTAACTGGAGGGCTTTGAAAGCAAGGATGAGGAACCCCTTGACCCAGGCGATGGGGAGCCCTTAGAGGACAAGGTGGCACATTATCATGATGAGGATTTGGGTATTTTCGCTGCCTCCGAGGCACTTCAACCTGAGAATCAAAACCTGGTGCAAGATACTCAGAAGTCCTGCCCAGATTAAACAAAGGTGGTAGGCTGGGAGGAAGCTTATGCATCATTAGCAGCAAAGATGAGGGAAATGCAAGTCAAGTTAATAGAAAAGCACTCTGAGATAGAGTCCCATGAATGGGTGCCAAAACTTAATGGGGCCAAGGTATTTCAGAGGCTTCAGAGTGCATTCAGTGAAAGGAATCCTTTTCTAGAAGACTTGCCAGTTGCAGCACTGGTTGTGACTGGGGCTCCAGGAAAGGATCTATGCTTAGTGCTGCCGCACATGCAGCAAAACAAGGAGAGGCTATAGGGGAGTTCAGTATGCAGTTCCCTGTAACTGAGTGACAGGATGCCCAGGGTAATCTGATGAGAGATCATACTCCTATTCCTTTCAAACAGCTAAAAGAATTCAAGGTTGCTTGTGACCAATATGTCCCGAGTACCCTTTTACTCAATCTTTATTAGATACACTTTCCATCGCGGTACTTGCCCTCACAGAATGGAAACAATTGGCTTTTGAAAATGCCAGGCAGTGCTGAGACCTTTTAGAAAAAAGGGCAACATGTCCAAATATATCAGACTATGCTCGGACATTGGACCTTTCTTTACTCAGGGGCTTGCGACAGCAGCTTCTTTGTAAGGAAAAACAGTAAAGGAGGGTTAATAATACTATGGAACTTATGGGAGCCCTGCAGGCTGGGCTCCCTTCCCCCTCTGCTATTCCAGCCAATACATATGAGATCATTTTAGATTTAAAAGATTGTTTTTATACCATGCCCTTGGATCCAAATGATTGTAAAAGATTTGCCTTTAGCGTCCCTTCCACCAACTTCAAAGAGCCTATGAAGAGATCTCATTGGCTTGTTTTGCCTCAAGGGTTGGCCCCGAACCGGTATTAATATGGGGACGAGGGCATGTTTGTGTTTTTACGCAGGATGCTGATGGAGCACGGTGGCTGCCTGAAGAGTTGGTGCGGTTTGCAAACCATGCGGATGGTAATTTGCCTCGGTGTGTTTCTGAGGACATTGCTCAGTGAGCAGTATAGGCTTCTGTTCCTGATTTACCCTTCTTACATCCTCCTGTCTGGGAAGGTCCGGAAATCAAGGTGTGAGTTAATGACTCATGCCCTCCCTGTACAAAGTGAAGGAAATGTAATCTCACCCACTCCGCAGTCTTTTTCCCCTTGTGGACTAGAGACTCAAAAGAATAAAAGCATATTGTAGAGATTGTGTCTCACGGACAAGCCCATCAGGTATAATATCTCAAAGGAATTATATATCATAGCTTGGTCTCGCAACCAGGACAATACTAAAAAAAAAACACTGCTGAATGGGAAAGGGGGCTGTCTGTAGGACTTTGGTGGTCAGACTCGGGTTTTCCACAAATTCAATGGTGGAAAATAGGGGCTGCTTTAGTGGACACGAAGCTTATGGGCCCTTCCTCCAGACCGCAGGGAAACGTTACTGCCTGAGTACCATCGCCTTATGTACTTTTGGCAGGGAATATTACTATAGATCATGATGATTCTAAGTTTAACATGTCTTGTAATAATTGTAATTTGTCTACTTTTATTACCTGGTCCCCTGAAGATATTATCATCGCCATTTTGTATCAATCTTCTTTTGTTATGCTACCAGTGAATATTACTGGGGCTTGGTGTTCAGAAAGAGGGTTACAGGTATTAGAAGAGATTGAAAAGCATTAACCAGACCCATGTGCTTTGTAGGTTTGCTTATAGCAAGTATTTTACATATACTAAGTTTAGGTGCTACTGCTACTACTGCAGCAATTGTACTTTCACAAATCATACAAACTGCCCACTGTGTAAATGAATTATCCAAAAATGTGACTACTGTGTTGGGAACTCAAGAAGATATAGACAGGAAGTTAGAACAAAAAGTAAATGCTCTTTATGACATGGTCATGTATTTAGGAGATGAGGTGCAAGGGCTTAAGGCCAGGTCTAGTCTACAGTGCCATGCTGTACGTACATGGATCTGTGTTACACCTAAATAGTACAATAACAGTCAGTATAGCTGGATTAAAGTGAAGAACCATCTTCAAGGTACATAGCACAATACTAATGAGTCTTTAGATTTATTACAACTCCATCAAAAAATATTAGCCATAAAATATGCTAAGTCTCTTGATTTTGATGCCGCTAAACTTGCTGAGGATTGGCTCCAGCACTTTTGAGTTGCTTTCCCTTCATTAGGAAATCTCAGAGGCCTACCTCACATGCTTATGTCTCTAGTCAGAGCGGGAGTGTGTGTATTGTTGATCTCATGCATACTCCCTATGATACTGCACAGGGTTATGGTTGAATTATTGGACTTAAGAACAAAGCTTCATGAAGTACACCTGTGCACTTTGCCCCCTCCCCAAACAGGGGTGTAAGACGGAGGCTGGTTAGTCAGAGACGCGTAAGATGGAGTCTGAGTTTCCCAAACTAACACGGGTCATAGTCACCAACAGGACTGTGACTGATGACAGGTAAGGGTGATTTGAGGACTCCACAACCTAAGACAGGCACAGTCAGTTGCCGACATTTTGAGTAAAGACACCTTCAGTAAATAGAAAAGGGGGAGATGTTGAAGGCCATTAAGACTCAGCCTTGAAAGGACAGAATTCTCATGACCTATGTATCATTGTGTGATTTCTTCTGCGACTTTATGTTTAGAATAGACACTTAAAAACAAGAACAAGGAAGTATGCAAATGTATCAAATGTAGTTGCTTAACAATGAGATAATTAACCCCGGTTGTATCTGCATGGATAAAAAAATATGTAAAATAAACTCCAGGCTTCAGTATTCCCTGTTGCCCTCCCAATACTTTTTGTCTCTCCTTTTTCCTTAATCATCACTCCCCCTTTCAGGACTGTTTGACTAGTCGGCTGGCTCTGACAGCCTCTCATTTATCAAAATTCTTAATCTAAAGCTTGAGTAAATTTTAACTCCTTCCAGAAAATTGGTTAGCTTATGGAAAAAAGACCAAACAAAAACCCTGAATACTGAAAATAATAGTCAAGAGATCAATAGTTACACTGTATTAGCTAAATCTGCTGAACTATGCCTCTTTAGAGTATTGAAAGGAAAAGATATTACCTCGAGGACTCGGTTCACCTGACCAAAACATGCTATTGTCAATTGATTTCATGTGCATTTGAAAGATGGACAAAGGAAGGCTGAGGAACAATGAATGCATTAGAATTGTGGTTCTGGTCAAGAATATCTCACTTACCATGGACAGGCAAAGGACAAACAAGTCTGTCTTGGAAGAAGTAATGACAGAGTGCTACTTAGAGGTAAGGATGGTGAGAGTTCATATTATATACTTTGGACATATTATCAGAAAACATCATTCCTTGAAAAGGATATTCTGTTTGCAAAAGACGAAGGGCAGTGAAAAACATGAATCCCTCTACTAAATGGATTAACAAAGTGACTGCGACAATTTGTTCACCCTCACATCACGGCCCACCAAACCCCAAGCATGATATTCTTGCTCAAATTGGCCAATGCACAGAGAGGACCATAGGCCCAGCCACACCACAAGACACAACATCCCTCAATGACCCATAGCACTATGAGGGACAACACTAGTGGCACAGTGTGGGAAATGTGCTCGATCTGACTCCACCACACTGGGGCAAAATGCTAAGGGCATGCAACAGAGCAGCAAGGGGAGCAAAGCAATGAAGTGCCCGGGAAATTAAAAAATAGAGTGTGTGGCCAAGGCATGGTACCACATCAAACTCAACCGATAGTAAAATACTCCTAATGGTCAAAAAACAAACCTGGGACGATTTCTAGTCTTTTCTCTTTTTCTCCAATAGTTGTTTTTTGTTTGTTTTGCTCTGTCTTGTGTTTGTGCTTACTATTGTCTTTGCATGTCTATCTAGATAAGATAGGCAAGATAAACACACCAGAGGAGAAAACAATGGGGCTGATGGTTCTGGGGGGGGATACAGGAGACGGGGAAGCGGGCGGGGGGGGGGGGGAAAGGAAGTGGTTGTTAACCTGGGGTCAAGGACACAAGTAATCTAAAATCCTAAAATCGATGTCGAAGATACTCTGGGATGCCTGGTAGGGCGTGATCAAGGGCAATGTAATGAGAGGAATTACTGAAAACTGATGAATGCCAAACATGATAGTGGGACAAGAGGAAAGTAAAAGGAAATAGAGGAAAGTACTAGGAGACAAAGGGCATTTATAAATTTCTAAATACAGTCATTTGCATATTTAAATATATATGATGAAATGGAAATAAATCTATGTACATATATTTAAATGTTAAGTATTAAGGTAGCAGACGGACATTGGACCTCTATTCCAGTACTCCCTCAATGAAAGGAGACTTTGCTCTAATAACCTGGCATTCTGTGATGCTCAGCTTCCTGACACAATCAATTAAGACAAAATGGTGCAGAAAGTTGATGCTGTCTGCCTATCAAAATAATTGCATCTGGGGTCCCAAAGGTCATCTAGCTGAGAAGCAACAAACTCCACATGGAAGAAGCACACAAACCCGTGTGATCATGAGGTATCAATAGGATCAGGGATCAGGCATCAGAGACACAAAACAAAAAATCCTATCAATGTCAAAGAAGGGGAGTATGGAATGAGACATACAGTCCATCTGTAGGCAAGTGGACACCCCCTTACAGAAGGGTATTTTATAAACTAAACCAGGACACTTGTAAATATATATACATATATATGTATATATATTTATGTGCTGTATACATCTATTATATATATTATATATATCATGATATATAAAATCATTCTATATAATATATATAATCATTATATATTATTATGTATTATATATAATGGATAGACATATAAAGCACAAAAGAATATAGCAGCTAATTAGTCCACACAGCTGTACAAAGTGCTCAGTTCATCTCACTTCCATGAAACATTTAATATACTGGAAATCCTTCAACTCATGAGAGCCCCTGGGTCCAAGGTCAAGGAAGCAGACAGGTGAGTCTTATGTAGGGCAATGCAGGCAGTGTGGACACAGGAAGCAAACAGAAGGTCAGGTCATCAACAGTCAGCAAGACAATAGGATCCAACAGTCCCAAGCTCAAGTGATGTATAAACCAGCAACATGATGAACCACTTCTCGAAGGAATCTCAAGTTCTAGCGACATGATCCACAGGTTGGCAGTCCCACTGTTAGTGTAGCTCACAAGTTGGGGCAGAGAACTAGCAGGCACACCCTGATCTGATCAGAAGGGAGCAAGAGAGAGAGAGAGAGAGAGAGAGGCAGGATTTGCCTAGCCATTTATCTATTTGCCCTCCAATCAAACTGCAACATTATTAATACAATGTTCCTATTGCCCAAGTTGGCACAATAAACCAACCTATCAGAAAAGGTGAAAGGATGAGAAGAGCCAGTTAGGGTGCAGTATAGCACCAATGAAACATACAACTTTTCTCTACATCTTTAGTGCTCCCTCCCCCCCCCACCCCCCCCTCCCCGCCCCACTATCATGAACCCAAACCTACCATACAATTCTGGCTAGACTAGAGAAAGCACATGGTTACCGATAAGAGCTAGAAACACAGGGAATCAAGGGCAGATAAAACCCAGCAGGACCGATAATCAGAGTAGCAATACCAGGGGGGTAAGTAGTAGGTGGGGGGTGAAGGAGGAAATAAACACAATGATCTACATATAACTCCTTCTCAGGAATGGACAACAGAAAAGGGGTGGAAGGGAGACATCGGTCAATATAAGACACGAAAAAGCAATAAAAACATAAATTATCATGGCTTCATGAGGGAGGAAAAAAACGAGGAGCTGATACCAAGGGCTCAAGTATAAAGAAAATTTTTTAAAAACAATTGATAGCAACATATGTACAAATGTGCTTAACACAATGGATGTATGCATGGATTGTAATACAAGCTGTATAAGCCCCTAATAAAATGAGTTAAAATAAATTAATTAATTAAATTTTTAAAAACATACATTCATCCTCAATTGTGAGGATGGCACAGGAGAGTGCAGTGCTTTGTTGTTGTGCAATGGGTCCCTGTGAAATCGAATTGACTCAATGACAGCTGACATAACAGTCTCAGAATCCACAAATATGCATCCAGCACAAACACAAAGACATTAGTGTGTGTTTACATAAGGTATTATTTCTCTCATTAAAAAAGGGAAGAGGTTTCTTCAGTTAATAAAATTGGAACAAACAAGGTGACAACGAAATCACTGAGGCATTCCTACCCCTCATTAATCCATTCTTTTGGTGAGCTGAAGGCAGTTCTCTAAGGGCCTCACAGCATGCCAGATGGCAGAGTATTTTCACAAACATGAGCTCTAGTCTAAGGGCAGCACAGTCACTAAGTTTTTTTTTTTTTTTTTACAAACCCTTGTGTGGAGGGCTGACTTTCAATAGATCGCAGCGAGGGAGCTGCTCTGCTATGTACAAAACCCCGACCCAGAAGCAGGTCGTCTACGAATGGTTTAGCACCAGGCTCCCCACGAACGTGCGGTGCGTGACGGGCGAGGGGGCGGCCGCCTTTCCGGCCGCGACCCGTTTCCCGGGACGTGGGGCACTCTGTACCAGACCCCGGTTCCGAAGCACAGCGGGGGCAAGCGTGTGGCCCGCCGAAGCGGATGCGCTCGTGGCCCGCCTGCCGGCAGGGACGGCAGAGCACCAGCTATCCGAGGCCAACCGAGGCTCCGCGGCGCTGCCGTATTGTTCCTCCTGGGCGGGATTCTGACTTAGAGGCGTTCAGTCATAATCCCACAGATGGTAGCTTCGCCCCATTGGCTCCCCAGCCAAGCACATACACCAAAGTCACTAAGTTTTGAGTAGCTATTTGTCTTTCAAGGAAACTGTGAATCATGTAGTCCTGTACACTGAGGGTTCAGCTGGAAGATCAGAGATCTAGCAGAGCAAGAGACTGACAATAGTTAACTCACTGGATTTCAGTATGTTTAGAAGGTCTATAATCAATTGAATCAAAATAAAATGTCATGAGAAACTTCCAGCCTAACTGTATGATACATGAAAACTAAAAATTTTGGCAGAGTATTCACAAAAGATGAATAAACACTTTTTTTTTACTGTTTTGTTGTTTAAGTTCAACTTATTGGGTTCCAACATAACAATAGTTTTGAGAGAGTACTTAGTAACACCATCTCTGAGACCAGAAGTAACCTGAGACCAATGTCAGATAATGATACTTTAAGAAAACTGTAGACCAGTGTTGATAAGGGATCTGAATGAAAAAGTTACATTAAAAGCAGGAAACTGAGACAGATAATATATTAAAATAAGTATGTATCATGATTAATTCTAATTCATCCCAGAACTGAATTAACACAAGAAAATAAACACTCAGATATGTCTACTGATGGGGGGGAAAGTCAATTATCTAAATAGACACAGAATACTTACTAAACAAAGTCAAAAGCTTTTCACGTTAAAAACAACTACAAATCTAACATGAAATAGGTCAAATCCAATATGCTAATACACATTCATGAAAAAAACTGCAAATTTCACATGTAGAAGAGGAAAAAATTCACACTACCTCAGAATCAGCATAAACATACGTGTCCATTTCCACCACTCATATTAAAAATTGTACTAGCTAGATTAATCAGAAAAAAAGAATTAATAAAAGGAAGAAAAACTTCCAGAAACAAATGAAAATTCCTTCTTCATCATAAATTGATGATTTCATATAAAAAGATGCCAAATAGGTGATAAATGCTATAGCTAGTAAATGTAAAAAAGTTGTAGGCTACATTTCAACACTCAAAAATAATTTGGTACTTAAATCCCTAGTGATTAACTGCTAATCTCCAACTCCCAAACTATTAACTCTTATATATTAAGATGCTGACTATCTTTCCAACACACCGATACCCTCCTAAAACACAAGAGGAGGAGGAGGTGATGCTGTTTGCTAGCGAATAGTGAGCTGGCCAGCCCGGCTGCAGGGCTAAAATGGGCACAAACAGGAATAGCGGATTTATATACGCACTTGGCAGGTAGCACACATATTTCCGAACAAGACTACTGGTCGACCTCCTTAGTGGTGATCCAAAAGGATACTACAAAAACGTGTGCATGGTACACACACATGCACATATGTACACACAAAAATCATGTAAGTAAAATAATAGAATTGAAAATAGACATTTTGTGAAACATTTTGAAACAATGATAAGATCTAAGAAACTAAAATGGAATCCAACTCAACTATTTAAAAGTTTGTGAGAACAGGAGGGAGAGCCTGGGGACCCCAGGGTTGGAGAGCGCCGACAGTGGGCCAGGGATCCAACTGGCATGCTGACACACAGTGCACAATGTGAGCATCTCCAACGTGTTTTCCTAATAGGATCTACCAGTCGACCACCTACGTAGTGTCTAGAAAAACAATTAAGTCCCCACTCAGTGGCTGGTATACCCACCTTGTCGGGCAGGGGGCAGCCTGGGAATCCAGATTAGGGGCCATCAGGGTGTGTGGAAGCTGCTCCAATCTCTCTCTTTCTCCTCCTTCCGCTCCTCTGTCCTCCCTCCTCTCTCCTCTAACCCAGCCCTTCTCTCTCCACCCCCATCTTACAGGGGAGATCAGATCAAATCATTCCAACATTGAAGGATTAAAAAGTGACATCACTATGAACACTTAGCCACCACAAGCCAGTTATCCCTGTGGTAACTTTTCCAGCAATTCCTGCTGAAAACCCAAAAGGTCAGAGGAATCTGGAGGTCCTGCTTTCACAGTCTATATTCCTGAAAATCAAGATCCAGCAAGCTTTAGCCCTTCTGCTCCAGGGGAGGTTTCTGTCCTCCCTCAGCTCACCTTAAGACACCTACATTACCTTTGCCAGGTGTACTGTCCCAGTCAAACAACCCACTTGACCCTGATAAGTCCATGGAGACTCTAGCTAAGGCTCAGAGGGAGCACTGTAAGAAATGCCAGTGCAGCAGCAGAGGCTTACTCTTGTGTATGTGCACAAGGTGCTCCAGTAAGTCCCCTTGGACTTCAGCATCTCATTCAGGGCCATGGACATCGTGCACTCGTTGATCGACAACTGTGGGCTCATCGCCTACCAGGCATCTCAACTGGCACATTCCAAACTGCTCCACCATCAAAGCCTGGGACATCCTGGCAACTGTGCGCCTGCTGTTGCCCTGCAGGCAGGCTGGCCAGCTCTCGCTGCACTCTGGTAAAGTAAATTGTCCTTCAGCCTCACAACGTTCATAACCCAAGGGCCCATTTCAGGGTCACTTCCATTTTCATCCCCAAAATAGAAGTCAAGTACTTTAGCATTACTTTTTTTTTTGTTTCTTTGTTTCAGTTTGTTTTTTTGATTCTTCTGTGCATAGTTTAGTTAGATTGCTTTTGTGATGGAGAACTTTCTTTTTTTCTTTAACACTTTTTGGGGCACTGAATCCACATATCCCACAAATTCCCACAATTCCATAGTTCAGCCATCTTAAGCACTGCAAAATCATTACCACAATCGATTTCATATTGTCTATTTTCCCACCATGATTCAATCGCCTTTAAAAAGGCTTATTAGTCACTTTCAGTTCTAGTGTTCAGTCCCCTCAATCCTTCATTCTTAGTGCCCAACTCTGCCAGCCACCCACCCCGACCCCACCCAGACATCCTTACAAACCATCGCATGTTATTTCATCTCCAGATATCCACTCCTTCTGTGCTTCACAAACTGAACCCAACAGAAGCAATAAAGAATACCAAGGAATGGTGGAAATGGGAATGGTTTAAAAAACCATAGTAATATATAGATAGAATTCTAAACAAGGGGTTAAGAAAAAAAAGGGCCGCGACCAATATTTTAAAGCCAGGGAAGACGTTTCTGTCACGAACTCAGCAAGAAATCTTGTGCCTAGAACAGACTCTGATCGGGTCCAGAGGGAGGTCAGCAGAACAAGACCCCGGGGCTCACCTTTGAGCTGAGGAGGTGCAAGGAGTCTCGGGGAGCAGGCATCGCTGTGTGGAAGGAAACAAGGGAGGGGGGTTAGGAAACTCACAAAGCAACAAATCTGGGAACCCGGACCCCAAAACCCCAGCCGTGATCCCCTTTCTCCAACAGGGACTCCCACCATGAACCCCACCCAATCCGAAAGCGGGGAAATAGGACTGGCCTTAGGGACACCCGCCCACCTCTCACCAAGAGAAGCACTGGTAGGGTTCCTGGGGGAGAGAAAGGGCGCTTGCACCCTAGTCAGCTGGACTAAAATAGCCTCCGCCCACATACATGTCCCGGAGCCCAGAGCCTCCCACCTGGGAGCGCCGGCAACAGGGTGCTCAGGCTGTGGGCGCTTCTCTGGCACCCCAAGCAGAGTACCGACAGTGGAATCCTTGCAGTGAGTTGCAGTTCAGAATAAGACACCGCCACTTCCGGCCCTGTCTGGGCGTGACCCGGGGTGGGAGGAGCTGGCGGGGTCAGAGAGGGGTAGGGGTCTGCCTTCACTTCCTCTCAAGGCAGCTCTTTCCCCGCCCATTTCTGCTGAGATGCCAGCACAGGCGCCTGGTGAGGGGGTGGGCGGGGCCTGGCCGGCTTGGGGCGGGGCTTGGGGAGGAGCCAGAGAGGAGAGAGGCGGTCCACGCCAAAGGGCCCACACCTGTGGCTGAAACTCCAGCGGCAAAGACTCAGATAACAATGGCTGAGGCACCAGTAATTTGGCCCTTTGCAGAGGGAGTGCATGGGTGACATGGTTGAGATAGAACCATGTACATTGGGTGTGGATGTGCATCCTCCTAACAAACTGGAAACACCCAACCCCCCAACTCTGCCAAAGTGTTAATGGGGCTGAAGCAAGAACTGAGGGTCCCTGCTTAACATATGAGTTCAAACAGTTACCGTACCATGGGCTCAGAAGATAAAGGGGGGCCTGGCCTCTATCACTTTCTGTTTATAAGGACAGGACTCCCTCATATGCAAATTATCTTTCAGGCACTAGGGTACAATTTCACCCTTGGGGTGGGAAAACTATCTGTTCTCTTCAGACAGGACTGTGGGTCTCTTGGGAAACAGAGCTGTGGTCTAAAGATGCTATTGCTGTGTGTTCTGCTGTGCCTGGTGACAGTTCCCCAAGGTGAGAGATTCAGATATCCGACCTGGGTCTATGGAGATAGTTATGACTTCAAGTGACTGACATGGAATATTTTTTTTTAATTTGCAGGCGTCCTGTCCCAGGTGCAGCTTCAGGAGTCGGGTCCAGGATTGGTGAAGCCCTCCCAGAAGCTGTCCCTCACCTGCATTGTCTCTGGTTTCTCCATAACAAGCAGTGGTTACTGTTGGAGCTGGATCCGCCAGACCTCGGGGAAGGGGCTGCAGTGGATGGGGTGCATAGATTATGGTGGTAATACAGGTTATAACCCATCCTTCCAAAGCCGAATCTCCATCACCAGAGACACATTGAAGAATCATTTCTCCCGGCAGCTGAGCTCCGTGACCGCTGAGGACACGGCTACGTATTACTGTGCAAGGAGCACAGTGAGGGGAAGTCAGTGTGAGCCCAGACACAAACCTCCCCTGCAGGGAAGACACTGGGCAGCAGGGGGCGCAGAGAACCCAGCCTTAGACAGGCACAGATGGATGACAGGGAGGATTTCCTGTTGGAATTAGGGCTTTCTCACTTAACTCTTAGCCTCCTCTGGCACAGGTTTTCATTTTGCCATCTTTTTATCTATTTTACATTGGGATGCAAAGTTCAATGTCAGTAGTTTGAAATCACCAGCTCCTCCAAGCGAGAAAGATGAGGCTGTTTGCTCCTCCAAAAGATTAACAGTGTCTGACACCCTACGGAGCAGTTCTACTCTGTCCTAGAATCACTGTGATTCGGGATTCAACGGCGCCAATGGCTTATAGTTATCGAATTTCTGAATTTGCATCTTGTTTTGTTTATTTATGTCCATTAATTTGTTTTCTGTGTATTCTGCATTGTGTTTAATCATACTTCATATTATTATCAGGAATTGTTCTATTTTTAAAAATTGTTCTATTTTTTCCATCATCCTGGTCTCCACAAAACTTCATATATCGTATTCTCATTTTAATTATATCATCCTTTTCTGTGACATCTTTTATATTATTTTAAAAATCTTTATTAACATGTTAATGGTTTTCCTTTTAAATATATTTTTCCTGATTGTGCTTCAATTTACAAGGTTCTTTTATAAAAATAAGCTTATTCTCCCTTCAAGTTGAATTACTCCCCTTCTTGTGTACTGCACACATATAACTGTTGATTTCTGTTAAACCAGTGTCGTAAGTCACTGACAAAAGCTCAGCTCACACACAGGCTCTGTGTGCAACAGTAGTTTGCTCACAGAGAAGAGACAGAGCCGGCTCACCATCAGAGTAGGCAGCAGTCCTCACAGCCAGTGGTTTCACTCTGTGGCCAGTGCAGGGAGGGAGGTTTGCAAGCATCCCTCCTTTGTGCTGCAGTTGAAGAACAGCAAACATAGAGAAATAAGGCTGTGCTGTGAGCTGAAATCTCCTTGAAGGCAGGGAGTAGGTGTTTTTTGTTGTTTCTTGCTGTATTCAATATCATGCATATGACAAGCAGTTTGCGTGTTCAGCATGAGCCACAGGGCGTGTTGCAGGACACCAGCTACTAAAGAGTGCTTTTGGATCCAGAATATCCTGAGAAAGGCAGTCAACTGACAAGATCCTCACATTGCAGTAGCCAGACTGACACATCCGAAGCACACCTAGGTCTGTTATGGATTCCGAGGAAGGGTTGCTGGCTGCACTTGGACTGCCTGCTTCCTCAATTTAAATTCTTATTGGAGTTTATCTCATGTATTTTGTCATTGGGGGATAGCATTCTTGAATTTCAGCGATATGTTTTTCTTTTTGATGGTAGATGAAAGCCAGAATTGATTAACATAAAGAGACAGCAAGTAGAATAAGGGTTTCTGGGACTACAGTGGAGTGGTGGTGGTGGTGGAATAAAGGGAGATGGTGCCACTAGTTGAGAAAGGAAGATGATGTTTTCAAGCTAATTGGGGTAGCAGTTGTATAATACTGCTTGATGCACTTGAACTACGGATGGATATGACAACTGCATTTGCTCCCAATAAAACAGTTTTGGAGGAAAAGTGAGACAATAAATAAAATATTAAATAAAGAATATTTATTCCATTGCTAACACTTTTTATAAATTCAAATTTCTGGCTTATATCATAATCTCTTTTCTGATTGAATATTTTAGCTAGTCTTTTGAAATGTTGTACCAGCAACACTCTCCATCAGTTTCTAATTGTGAGTAAAAAATGAAAACTATGTCATATTCTAAGTTATTTTTATCATATATGTGCTACAAAATAATATTTTCAACATTCTTCTCATACATAATTCAATGGAGAGGTACATAGTTTATTGTGCCAACCTGGCCGATAAACACTTATGGGGTCAATTGAAGGGCCGAGGGATAAATGGCTTGGTGAGCCTCGCCTTTCTAGTTCTAGGGTCACTTGTTTTCTGATGGTCAGACAAGGGTGCAGCTGCCTTAGACAGTTCCCTGCTTCATCTGGCAAGGCTCACTTCCTGCAAGAACATCCCTTAAGAGAAGCTGCATGGACCTACCCCCATGAAGCCCTGAGTGCTAGAACAGCTGAGGGGTGACCCTGCCTGTGCTGAGATGCTTACACATTCTCTTACTTGGCTTTCTTCCTGCCATCGGCCTCATTGTGCATGTTTTGTGAGATGGAAGAAGACTTTGTGGATTGGTGTTGGGCATATGGGCTAATGTTGGAGTTGTGGGCTTGGGTACCACTGAGTTAGGATGTTTTCTTGATGTGCACTTAACCTTTATATAAAACTCTCTTATACATATGAGTTTCTGTGGATCATTTATCTAATGTACCCAGACTAACACAAATGGCATTAGATTATTATTGTGTTCAACAATTACCAACAGCTGCAAAATTCCCTCCCAAACGCATCACAGAAACCCATAAAAAGAATTCTCACTTGACAATTTCTTCCTTAACATGGAATAAATAACTCTATAACTCTCTTGCTTGAATTACTTTGAATAGAAATCTGCTTTAAGTATGGTTCCTATTTCTGTGGACAGAATGAACCCTAACCTCTGTTTAATACTTTGATTGTCTTTCAGGCAAATGTCTTTCTTGATTGATATTTTATTGTGGCATATATCTCATAACAATATCTATATAAATATCTACATGAATCGATCTCACTTCATTTCACTGCAACCAATTCAGAGTGTTCGCAACTTGTATCATTCTCTATGGCCAAAGCTTTTCACGGTGAGTGAGAGTCAGTGTGAGTCCAGACAGAAAACCAGTCTCAGGGAGAAAGCAGACTTGCATGGATGCTAAGGACCCACCAGCTCTGGACCAAGAGAAGATAGAAGTGAAGACAGGAGTCTGGGTAAGGACTGCAGTGCCTGGTCAGCTAGAACTGCTGTGCTGACCACTATGGTAGCTCTACTGCCCATGGCAGGAAACCTGCAGAGACAACTGCAGGTAATACTCCTGACCAAGAGTCTGAAAGCTCAGTACCAGAAAAGAATGTTGCTGAGGTACCCACAGATGTGGAAGACAGTGTAAGTCCAGGAAACGCCTCTCGCTGTTAGCAGGCGCCTCTCAAAATACACTGAGCCCAATGCCCACCCTTGGTACTAACTCATGAGAGGATAAATGCACTTTTTCTTATTTCTGTGGTTTCTTTTAACCACACAATAACCATATTGTTAGGAAACCTTTTATTCCAACTCTAAATCTAGAAGATAGGGTTAAAGTATTTTTACTCCTTTCTAAATATTCTGAAATACCATAGGGCCAAGGAGCTTTATGGATGACATACTCTTGTTTCCCTATGTGTTCAGATGTATGGAAAGATTCAGGTAGGCCTGGTCTTGTTACCTAAATATCGTGAGGATGGAGATTGTCTTTAATTTCAATAGAACATCTGGGTATTTTGATGGAAATGACATAAAGCTACATTAAACATGAAATCTGCACAGATGTTTGTATGATTGCTAGAGTGAAGACCTCAGGGAGAAGACTGTATTCTCCCATGGCTGTCAGGGTAGCCAGCGCCTCACAAATCATCCCAGGTCTGGTAGGCACAATTGTACAGTAATAATAATTAAAGATTATAGTAAACTCATAGAGCAATACAGGCGATAGAAGAAAGAGTAAAATGATGGAATCAGACAAATTTCATGTTAGCATGCTCACCGTAGCCCCGCTTGGTGATTCCCATAGAGATGGGAGACCTGAGGGCAGGAGAGTGAGGGGAAGGAGAACAAGGGGAGAGGGGACACGGAAGCGAGGACCACAGAGGAGAGCACTACGGGAGAGAGATTCTTTATTTCTAACCAAGATTTATATACCTTTGAGGGTGTGCAAGCCCCCTAATTTCAGGTAAAGACACACATCACAGGGAGGGGTCATACTATAGGTAATACAGTAATGAGAGGATGAAAATCTAGGGGTATATAGGCAATAGGAAGGGGAGGGATTGGGGTATACCTGTGGCAAGATGGATGGACCTCATTTCCCCACTTCCATCCTCCTCCCCCTCCCTCATAAATCCTTGGTAATATATAAATTATTTTGTCATATCTTACACGTCAAACATCTCACTTCCCCCACTTTTCTGTTGTCCGTCCCCCAGGGCAGAGATTTTATGTAGATCCTTGTAATCGATTCACCCTTTCTACCCCACCTTCCCTCCACCCTCCTGGTATTGCCACTCTCACCACTGGTCCTGAAGGGATCATCTGTCATGGATTCCCTGTGTTTCCAGCTCCTTTCTGTACCAGAGTACATGTTCTGGTCTAATTCTACCTTATAAATCCAGAGAGAGAGTTTTATATCAAACAGTCATTGTACATTAAGCAAACGTCCCAGCCCAGTGAACATCAAATCCATAAGTCTGGTATTAGCCCATATGTCTGATACCAATCTATAAATTCCTTTTCAGACCCATAAAACATGTGCAGTGATGCTGAATGCAGGATAATCACAGGCCAATGGGTGGAAAGTCTTGTGGATCCAGTGGCATTGTAAGCATCTCAGTGCTGGCTGCGATCTCTCTGAGGCTTCTTTGGCTTCAGAGGTCTGGTCGCATCCATTTGGCTTGCCTTCTGCAATGTCTCCCAAGGAGTAGCAGAGAGAGAGAGTGAGAGAGAGAGAGAGAGGTGTCTTCCAGCTCCAAGGAGGAAGTACCAGATTTCTCAGAGTTCTCAGAAGGAGGCTATGCCCACATAAAAATCTCACTGACTATCTCCAGATTGGCAGCCTAAACTCCACGCCTACACTCCTAATCCTTAACTTGACACAAGATTAGGTGACTACCACAGGCTCCTAATCCATAACAAGCCCATTTATTTTTTCCCTGCATACCGACACCAATCCAATACCCAAAGCTTTACACAATGGGTGGAGATCTACTTCTAAAACATGAATATAGAAAAATCGCTTTTGCTTGAAGGCTCTCAGGGAAATGCTCACTGAAAACTCCATTCCTATTATCTCACCTCCCCCAAATTAGTCTTCTTCTGGGCTTTCAGTCACACCAAGATCTCTCCTGCCCCAAGGCCTTTACATGCACTGTCACCTCTTCCAAGCCCTGAAGTGCCAAGTTCAAAGTTCCAGTTAATCTCCCTGATCCTGAATTTTAAGAACGGTGTGTGTGGGAGGGAAGGGGTTGGGCTGTTTGTTGAACTGCTGGGTTTTGGAGCCATTTGTCATGCAACCTCATTTTGTCAATGACTGGTTAATTAATGCAGCATTCATTTGCCCTTCTTCCACTCACAGCACATGGCTTGTATCTTTGGGATCACTCTTCCACCATGCTCCATCTCCATGCTTCTGCTGGCATTGACCCAATCTGCCAGCTCCAGGCCTGGCTAGTCAGGGCATGACTTTCCTCTGTCCAAAGGGGCTGGGTCAGACTCAGTATGAGACTCATGCTAGGTTAATGATATCTAACCCTAAAAAATGCCCCCGAAACAATTTCCTCATTGCCAATGAGTCCATTTTGAATCATAGAAGGTCCCTGTGGGGTTTCTCAGACTGTAAATATTTATGTGAGCAGAAAGTTCCATCTTTTTCCCTATGAGGTAGCTGGTAGGGTAGCACTGCCAACCTTGCAGTTAGCAATCCAATGCTTACCTGATAGTACCGCCAATGATTAGAAAGGAAAAGAGCCTCTCTCTAATAGAATTCCTGAGCTTCTAGATAAAACTACAGCTGTCATCAGGAAGCCTGCGTGAAACTCAAAAGGAAACAGCTCTGAAAGGAAAAGGTTCAAACTCTGATGGTATCAACTGAGTGCCAGAACCCAGCTATTCCTGATGCTCTGTCTCCAGACTTACAAATTCCATAAACCTACCCATTAATTCCTTCTCCTGCTCCTTCCCTTCTCACGCCCCAAGGTACTTTGACTTAGCTTTGAAGGCACTCACAACTTCACGGGTTCTGCCTTGCACAGGTGTCTGCTTGCTTCCAGTTCAGTCCTGACATTGTCCCTATCTTTAGCCATGTTAGGCTTGCGTCCTAGAGCTTTCCTTTGCTTGTCTCCCTATTGCTCTTGTCCTATGAAGTCTGTGGCTTTATCTTTAAGTCTAAGTCCTGCCCTTTCGCTTTCGTAGAAATCTGTCTCTGTATCTTGGCTCATGGCAGGTTGTGTCCTTCAAAGATGACTGTCCTAATGTTGCACATCGCACATTCTCTTGTTACAAGATGAGTTTGTGTTCATTTTTCCAGAAACAGGGCCTGCTTTCCCTCTTCCTTGCATCTTGGCAGGCCTTTGACTATGGCAGAAGTGTTGCTCTGTGACTTCCACCTGGTCGTATTGGGTTGTTCACCATTGGGACCCTGTCAGGATGTTGCAAGGAAGACCAAGCCAAATGAAAATGTCACATATAGGGTTCTTCTTGAGCTCCAACCAATAGAAGTATCAGTCGTGTGAGGGAGTGAGTCTTAAGAGAGCTGCAGCCTCTGTCCTTTGAGCTACCCCAGCTAATGCTTGATGAAGCCAAAACTAGTGTCCTCACTGAGCTCTGCCCAGATTGCAGATTTGTGAGCAAAATTGATATCATCATTACTTTAAGATGTTATTTGTGGGGATACTTTCTGTTAGCAGCAGATTATCAGAATACTGCCTAATCAGACTGCATTGCCAGTTTTACTCTCTCTCTCTCCATATATAGATATAGATATCCTCCACTCATCTGTCAGTTGGTTGTACTATAATGGTTTGTGTATTGTTATGGTGCTGGAAGCTCTGTTCCCAGAATTTCAAATACCAGCAGGATTGCCCATGGTGGACAGGTTTCAGTGAAGCTTCTAGACTAAGACAGACAAGGAAGAGGGGCCTGCTTGTCCACTTCCAAAAATTACTGAAAGAAAACCTTATGGATCACAAGAGAACACTGACTGACTAAT
This sequence comes from Tenrec ecaudatus, assembly GCF_050624435.1. NCBI lineage: Eukaryota > Metazoa > Chordata > Mammalia > Afrosoricida > Tenrecidae > Tenrec > Tenrec ecaudatus. The sequence continues at coordinate 127,631 of NW_027459481.1, forward strand.
GTGTTTTGGACACACTATCAGTGGACAATTGCTAGAGGAAGACATCATATTTGATGAAATAGAGGGACATGGAAGATCCTTATTGAGGCAGATTGACCTAATCGCTGCAACAATGGACTTCAACATTCAGGAATGTGTGACAATGGTGCAAGATCAGACAGCACTCCATTCCATTTCATATAAGGTCTCCATGGATCACAGTAGACTTGATGGCACTCTCTATATGTTTGTCTTCAGTGACTTCCCAGAGGGCTGCTCTGCCTGGCAGCCTCTATTCTTCATGCTTCCAAATGGGGAGCACAACAAGTCCATAGTCACTGATATTCCCCTCAATCCCCAGGTCAAGTAAGGAGGCATGAAACTAACTAGGTTGTTCTCTTTGCCTTGTCTCTCTTCCTTTTCCCCTCCTCCAACAGGGCTAGAGGGGGTAAATACTTACCTTGCAGTCTAGAAGAGAATTTCTTCCACACCAAAATCTTCTCCTTCCTCAAAAGGCACATACATGCTTTTCGCCTTGTTTTGAATTAAAATGGCAGATGGGATGGTAGGAAAGAAAATGAACTAGTCTAACAGAATGGCCAAACAGATTTACCTTCCACATAAGAATATAAATAACACCTCAATCTTGTTATAGAGTCATGATATGATGAGCTCCATCAAAGCAGAGTAGAACACCACGGAGGTCAGACCAGAAAGACCATATTGAGTTGATTTTGTATGAGAGATTCTAGTTGCTAATTATACTTTTCATAACAGACAGATGGCAGGTATAGAAGCCCAGACTTAAAATGTCTTTATCTAATTGCCTGCCTAAATATATATTTGCAATATGGTCCTCAAAGGGAATACTTTCTTTACCTTAAATTCCATTTCTTTTTCCCCTTTTTTATGTAATGTTATTGAAGTATCATTGATGTACAATAAACCATAGTGTGTTTTGCTCTTTGAGGTTTTTAAAAAGAATCATTTTATTGGGGGCTCCTACAACTCTTATCACAATCTATACATACATCCACTGCGTACATTTGTTGCCATCATCATTCTCAAAACATTTGCTTTCTACTTGAGCCCTTGGTAGTAGCTCCTCATTTCCCCTCCTTCCCCCTTCCCCTCCCTCATGGACCCTTGATAATTTATAAATTATTATTCTGTCCTATCTTACACTGTCCGACATCTACCTTCACCCACTTTTTTGTTGTCCCTCCCTCATGGAGGAGGTTATATGTAGATCCTTGTAATCAGATCCCTCTTTCTACCCCACCTTTCCTCCATCCTCCTGTTATTGCTACTCTCAGCACTGGTCCTGAAGGGGTCATCTGTCCTGGTTTCCCTGTGTTTCCAGTTCCTATATGGACCAGTGTATATTCTCTGGTCTAGCCAGGTTTGTAAGGTAGAATTGGGATCATGATAGTGGGCGCGGTAGCATTTAGGAATGAGAGGAAAGTTATATGTTTCATCGTTGCTACACTGCATCCTGACTGGCTCATCTCCTCCCAGCGACCCTTCTGTAAGGGGTTGTCCAGTTGCCTACAGATAGATCTTGGATCCCCTAATTGTACCCCCCCTCATTCACAATGATATGATTTTTTTGTTCTTTGATGCCTGATACCTGATCCCTTCTACATCTTGTGATCACACAGGCTGGTGTGCTTCTTTCATGTGAGCTTTATTGCTTCTGAGTTAGATGGCCACTTGTGAACCTTCTAGTCTTTAAAACCCTAGACTCTTTATCTTTTGATAGCTAGGCTCCATAAGCTTTCTTCACCACATTTGTTTATACACCCACTTTTTGTCTTGAGTGATTGTGTCGGGAAGGTGACCATCATGGAATACCAGTTCCTTAAATTCCATATCTATAGGCTTAAGTCTTACCCACAGGAAACCTCTTTTTATTTTATCCCTGGAACAAAATCTTGAAATAATTTTCTCTTTTTGGGCAAGTCCATCCTCAATCACTTATCCTTTAACATTTACAAGAATTTATCTGTAACCAACCCCATTTACATAGTCTCATTCATGCTATTTCGACAATAATTGCTAATAACCCTATTTTTTAGAATCGGCAGAAAGCATCAGCATCAATATCCCATTGCCACTGGGTTGATTTCAACTCAGTGGTACCCTATAGGACAGCATAGTATTGCCTCATAGGTTTCCAAGGCTGAAAAAAAATCTCTTTATTGTGAGTTGGGTGAAGGTTTACAGAATACATCTGTTTTCCATTTGACAGTTCACACATATTTTGCTTCATGATATTGACTGCAATCTGCTCAACGTAATATCACTTATCACACTTCCTCCTTGTATTTCCTGTTTCCATTCCCCCTTCTTTCCTGACCCTTCTGAACTTTATCTTTGAATAAATTATATCCTTTTGATTCAAAGAGTTGATTAGTGTTACTTTTTACCTTATAGATCTATCTATTGTTTGGCTGAAGATTGAGCCAAGGGAGTGAGTTCAGTTCCAGATCTGAAGGTGCCTAAGGACAACAGTCTTGTGGGTTCCAAGAATCTCTCTCTGAGCAATACCACTGAACATTTAAAATAAGTTTAAACTTTGTTGCACATATTTCTCCTATTCTATCCCAAAATTCCAAAGCAAACTCATTATCATTGTGTTGAAGCTGACTCATAGAGACCCTACAAGATAGAATAGAACTTCACCCTTTGATTTTCCAAGGCTTATATCTTTACCAGAGCAGACAAACTCCTATTTCTCACATGGACCAACTGATAGGTTAGAACCTCTTTCCTTGTGGTTAGGAGATCAATGAGGAGTCCAGTCTGCCATTAGAGCTCGTTAAGAATGCGATCCAGCATCCCCTAATGCTATCCCTCTCAGATCAGTTGGTAGTGGTAATCAATGTAAATCTTAAGGGGGTCAGACTGCCACATCGTAACTCTTCCTTGGGGAAGATGGTGGGTTTGAACTGCTGATTGATTAGCCCTTAAGTGCTTAATTACTGCCTCACCAGGGTTCTCCTTAACATCAAAACAGTGGACACTTATTGGTTTATCTTACTGGTCTCTGTTCCCTAAAAATTGCACTTCATCCACAGGGTTTTCTTCCACAACACACAGCTGCTAGTGTTTTTGGTTTGTTTTTCCACATGACTTCACCTTCCTGGTCAAAGCTGATTTGTCCAGGGCTAAACACACAATGAAAACATAGCCATATTTGCACACTACAAAATTTGAAGTGAGACAGCAAGCTATTTGTTGAGTTTTTTGAATGACTGAAGTCTATAAGGAAGTGTTATGATACAGGAAACAGTGAGTTTTGATGTCCAGGATCTATACTGGGGACCCAGCTGGCACTCCGAATGACTATTCAAAGTGATGGTATGAATTCTCCTCTTCCATGACCTACACATATAATAGCTATAACCACTAAGTCCATGATTTGACAAATGTCTTGTGTGATTGAGTTTGGGTTCCCCATAGGATTAGATCCTGAGACAAAGGTTTTAATTAAGCCATTTTCTGGGGAGATATCAATAAGGAAATGGGAAATAGAAAAGAGAAAGAAGGCAGCCAATGAAAAGTACATTATCAAACAATTTAAAATTGTGAGCAACTGGAGGTTAATCTTACTGGAGACACTGTAGAAAATCCACTAGTTATTCTGCCCAGAATGTGAGGGAGTGTGGCTATTTGTCCAACAACTCCTATGGGTCATTGGTTAAGGGTTACTCCAGGAAGCAAGAATTAACTCCACAACCTCCTAAGCCATGCATGCTCAGGTACAGTGGTCTACAGAAACTAGAGAAAGCAAGAAGAGAGATGTGCTGGCCATTCGGAATTAGGCTAGCATGCCAAGTTGTCAGACATGTCAGGTTCTTGAACTATCATAGCTTGAAAGTCATCATGATCCTGTGAGATATACCACTGGTATTTCAAACACAAGCATAGTTACCCGTGGTGGAAAATTTTCAGAAAAGCTTACAAGCTAAATAGACTAGAAAGAATAACCTGCCAATCTACATCTGAAAAAAATAGTGGTGTTTGTGGAGCACATTGATAGCAGTGGAATATTGTTTCATATAGTGTAGGATGATGAACCCCTCAAGTTGGAAGACACTCGAAATATAATTGGGGAAGAGCTGTCTCCTCAAAGTAGAGTTGACCTTAGTGATATAAAGTTTTCAGGACCTATATTTGTTGATGTGGCAATGACTCAAAATGAGAAGAAACAGCAGTACTGCAATAATCACTAACAAGAAGATGGGATGCATGAAATATGGATCTAGAAAAATTGGAAGCCATGAAAAAATGGAACACATAAAGATCAAACACTCTAGGTGTTATTGAACTGAAATAGACTGGTATTGGCCATTTTGAATGTCACAATAATATGGTTTACATACCAGAGTAACAAATTTGAAAGGAATGGATGACTTTCATGTTAAAAATGAGAATGTTTCAACATCGATTCCAATGTTCACCATTGTTAGGTGTAGGATATATTACACCTACAAGGATGAATAATTAATAAAGTTATTATTCAAATTTACACACCAACCACTAATGCTAACAATAAAGCCATTGAGGATTTTTACCAACCTTTTCAGTCTGAAATTGATGAAACATGCAATCAAGATTACTGATGACTTGAATGCAAAAATTGGAAACTAAGGAGGAGGATCACTTGTTAGAAAATATGGCCATGGGGATGGAAGCCACATGGGAGATCTCATGATAGAATTTTCCAATAAGGATGGCTTATTGATTGAAGATTTATTTTTCAGGGATGTAAACAGTAACCATAGACATGGATCATGTATATTCGATAGAAATACACACGAATTAAATCAACTATATCTGTTGAAATAAACTACTATACATACTCGAGTATAACCCAAGGCAACTAATTTTATCCCCCAAAGCTGGGGTGCTTTTTCAGCATAAAAAATGTGCTGAAAAAACCTCGGCTTATACTCAAGTATTTACGGTATAAAGAAGTTCAATATCATCAGTCACGAGACTGGAGACGAACTGTGGAACAAACCATCAATGGCAAATTCAACTCGAATTCCAACAAAATTAAAACAAGTCCCCAAGAGTCAAAGTATGAATTTGAGTATATCTCATCTAAATTAGAGGATACTTCAAGAAGAAAGTTGACACATTGAACACAAATCACCTGAGATGATACGAGTTCTGCAATAATATCAAGAACATCATAAATAAAGAAATTCAAAGATAATTAAAAAGATAGAAACTAAAGAAAAGACAAAACGGATGTCACCTTGAATGTGGAGTAGCTGAAGCCAATTAAAGAAATGATGAAGTACGAAAAAGAGAGAGAGAAATATAGAAATAATTGATGAAGTAAAGACGCTGAATAAAGAAGCTGAACATAAAATTTCAAAGGGGAATTAAAAAAGATGGAATAAAGAATTATATGAAAAGGTGCAAAGACCTGGAATTAGGACAGCAAAAATGAAAAGCATGTGCATTTCACTAGCTGAAAAAATTGAAGAGAAATTCAAAATACAGAATTACACAGATAGCATCAAAAGAAGATGAAAGGGATTCACTGACCACGTGAAGCCCAGGCTCCACAGCGCTGAGTCCAGAAAACCAAGATAGCATAGGGTTCTCACTGCAGATTGCTCTGAAAGTGCTCACAGTAGTAGGCCCTGGATCAACTGGGGAAAATGTAGAACTCAAAATAAGAAGACTAACTTTAGGATATGATAGGCACTAGTGGAATTCCCATTTGACACCTGACCTCACCTCCATGGCTCAACTTTCAGCCCCCAAATAGGAGACCTATACTGTCAACGATGTACAATTCAGAGCCCAGCATTTGTCAGGGAGTTACTCAGAAGGCAGGAAGGCATGGGAACGAAAGACCAATGGAAACGGCAAACAAAGGGAGGGAATAGGAAAAGTAGTATTGCATTGTAGGTATTGCAATCAATATCATAAAACATTGCATGAATTGTAAAGAAAATCAATTTACTCTGTGGATTTTCCCTCACGTCACAATCAAAACAGTGTAAAAAGAAAATAAGTCATATGACCGAGTACTCTGGTAGATCTTGCTGAAGACCAATTTCCAGTGTTAAAAGATGTCACTTTGAGGAATAAGGCACAGCTGAGCCCTAGTGGTATAGTGGTTACAAACATAATGCGTCAGAACCAACCAAGTTGGGTTGCTCAACACAAGATCAGCAGTTCTGCTCCCATACAAAGTTCCAGTATTGGAAACCCACAGGGATATCTCTCCCCTGTCCTATAGAGTTGCTAAGGGTTGGAATCAACTTGATGGCAGTGAACTGGATGTAAGCCAGGCTGACTAGAGACACAAATCAAGTGACACTCATATATGTGCAATAAATCGTTTTTAATCAAGAAGTCATTATAGTATTTCTATTTCAAGGAAATATCCCAGGCCAGTCCAACTCAAGTCCATAAGTCCAACACTAGCCCATAAGTTCCTTTCCAACTTACGCAGTTACATGCAATGATGCAGAATGCAGGGATGTCAAAGGCCAGTGATTGCAATGTCGTGTGGACCCAAGGTCGATGGAAGCATGGCAAGACTCTGGCAGCTCTCAACGTGGGCAGGAAGCAGTCAGGTGAATGCAAAAAGAAGGGGAGGTTCCCAGGGCCCTCCTTATGAGAAGGCCATGGTCACAAAGAGGCACCATCAGGCTATGGTGTGATTGACAGATTGGATACCAACCTTACACTTTTACATATCTTCAAACTGACATAAAATTATATAACTATCATACTATGGCATTTTCAATCACCTCATATGTACTTGAAAATGGACAATAATTATGAAAGGTAAAATAAAAGTTGATGTCTTTGAATTATGATGCTGGTGAAGAATATTGAATATTCCATGGACTTTCAGAAGAAGGAACAAATCTTTCTTGGCGGAAGTAGAGCCAGAATGCTTCCTAGACGTGAGAATGGCAAGACTTCATATCACATACTTTGGACATCTTAACAGCTGAGCATAGTCCCTAGAGAAGGATATCATACTTGGTAAAGTGGAGTGGTGAAAAAAAGAAGGTCCTCAATGGGATTTATTGGCATACTGGCTGCAAAAATGGTCTCCAACATTAACTGTGAGGAAACAGGCTGTGGGTGCTATGAGTTAGAGCCAAATTAACAGTGTCTAACAATGACAACTCCCCTCCCGCGCCCCATCTGTCAATTTGCTGCACTGTGGTAGCTTGTGCTTTGCTGTGATGCTGGGAGTTAGTCCACTAGTACTTCAAATACCAGGCAGGATCACCCACGGTGAACAGATTTCAACACAGCTTCCAGACTAAGAACTGACAGGACGACAAAACAATCAGTCCACTTCTGAGGGATTCACCATTGAAAACTTTATGCATAGCAGTAAAATATTGTCTGATATAATGCCAGAAAATGAGTCCCTCAGATTGCAAAACGATCAAAATATCACCGAGAAAGAGAGCTTCCTCAAAGTAGAGTCCACCTTAATGATAACTCAAAACCTCACAACAGGAGCTGTAGATAACATCATAATAAATGGAGAAAATATTGAAGTTATCAAGGATTTCGTCTTGCTTAGATTCACAGCTAATGCTCATGGAAACAACAATCAAAAAACCAAATAACATATTGCATTAGGCAAATCTACTGCACATAACCACTTTAAAGTACTGAAGATCAAGAATTTCACTTAGGATTAAGTTGCTCCTGGCCCAAGGCATGGCATTTTCCGCCACACCTTATGCATGTGAAATTTGAACATTGAATGAGAACGACTGAAGGAGAACTGGTGCATTTGAATTATGGTACTGACAAAAAAATACTGAAAGTACCATGGGTGGAGAGAAGAACAAACAAATCTGTCTGAGAAGAAGTGCAGCTAAATGTTCCTTGGCAGATAGGATGGCGAGACTTCATCTCATGTACTTTGCAGATGTTATCAGGACAGACCAGTCCCTGGAGGACATAATACACATTACAGTGGAGGGGTTGCAAAAAGAGGAAGACACCCGATCAAATGGATCGAGACAATTCCTACAACAATGGACTCAAACATAACAAAATTTTTGAGTATGGGGCAGGACCAGGCAATGTTTCATTCTGTTGTGTAGGCATTATTATGAGACAGAACTGACTTGAAGGCATCTAGCAACAAAGTGTACTAAAGCTTCTTCTGGCACCTTCATTTGCTAATGGATTATAATTCAAAATGAGAAAAATCATTGCAACCATTCATTAATAATCAGAACATGAAACGTGCAAAATAAGAATCTAGGAAAATTGGAAATCATAAAAAAACGGAATCTGACCTATAAAGATCAATATCCTAGGCATTGGTGAGTTGAAATAGTCCCTTTGAATCTTAAAATGATAAGAATGACTATGCTGACAATGACAAATTCAAAAGAATGTCTCTTTCATCCTCAAAAAGAGCATTTTTAGATCTATCTTGAAGTGCAATGCTGCCTGTGACAGAATAATATTTATCTTCATACACAAGGAAGGCCGGTTAATAGAACCATTATTCAAATTTTCTCACAAACCACTAAAGCCAATGAACAATTGTACCAACTTCTTTAGTCTGAAATTGACCACACATGTACTGAAAATGCATTAATAATTGCTAACAATTGGAATGCACACATGGAAACAAAAAGGAAGGAAGAGTAATTAGAAACTATGGCTTTGGGGATCGAAAAGAAGCTGAAGACTGCATGAAAGAATTCTGCAAGAGCAATAACTTCCTCATTGCAAACACCTTTATTCAACAACAGGAGTGGCATATATACATGTGGAAAACACAGGAATGGAATTGATTAAATCTGTGGGAAGACATGATAGAGAAGCTCAATATCATTGAGACAAAACAAGACCGGGGGCCAACTATGTAAAAGACTATCAATTACTATTATGCAAGTTCAAATCAAACCTGAAGAAAATTAAAATAAGAACGCAAAAGAGCCCAAATACAGTCTATATTATATTTGTGGTCGGCTGGGGTTTCTAGAGAAACAAACCAGTGATACTGATACATGTAGAAGAAGGAAATTTATATCAATAAAGAATTTTACATTAAGAAGTCCACACAACAAGAAACCCCAGTCCAACTCCAGCCCATAAATCAGATGCAAACTAGAGGCCCTTCCAGACTCCTGAAGCTGTTGGAGGAATAGCCCAAGAAACAGGAAAACCACAGGTTGGTGGAAGCAGAGTTGGGAGTATCCAATGTCAACAGGCAGTTGGCAGGCCACAGACAGCTCTTAGGGTCAGCAGGTCTCATGGTGATTGCCATCCCAAGAAGCCAGACGTAGGGTCCAGGGTCATTTCATCAGGAAGAAAAAGAGTGAGCCCATTCTCCACAGTCTACTTATAGCTATGAAATAGGTCATACCCCCAAGGAGAGTGTGAGCTGCACCTTCTGAAGATCCTGGTCAAGCTAAATTGACACGAAACCTTACTATCACAATATCTCACCTGAATTTAGAGCCTATCTCAAGAATGGTTCAGACATATTGAACATTAATGATCAGCTACCAGAAGACTTGTGAAATAGCATAAAGGTCATCAATCTTTTTTTTTTGTCATGTCACCTGTGGCTATTTATTTATTTATCATAAATCATTTTATTGGGGGCTCCTCAAAAAGATCATTAATAATACAGGAAAGAAAGAAAATACTACAGTGGATATCAGAGGAGACTGGGAAACTTGCTCTTGAACCTAAAGCAGTTAAAGCAAATGGAAGAAATGATGAAATAAAAGAGTTGAACAGAAAAATTTGAAAGGACAGCTTGAGAAGATAAAGTAAAGAATTATATTGTAACGTGTAAAGACCTGGAATTAGGAAAGCAAAAGGAATGAGTACAATCAGCATATCATAAATTGAAAGAACAGAAGAAAAAATCCAAGCCTCGGATTACAATGTTCAAGGATTATTTATCAAACTATTGAATGATGTAGGGAGAATCCAAAGAATATGGACGGAGTGTACAGAGTCTCTGTTCCCAAGAATTAGTTGAGGTTCTACTAGTTCAAAAGGCCAAGAGGAAGTTGAAGCTGCAATGTAAGCATTAGTGAAAAGCAAGGAAGGGATAGGAATGGAAATATTTCAACACGCTCATGCAGTGAAAGTCCATGTCAAGAAATTTGGAAGATAGCTATCTGACCAACCAACTGGAAGTGATTAATATTTGTGTCCATTCTAAAGAAATATGATGCAACAAAATCTGCAAATTAATTTAAAATAACATTAATATGACATGCAAGTACAATTTTATTGACGATACCTTTAAAAGTAGTTATAGCAATATGTCAACAGGAAGCTGCCAGAAATCCAGGCTGTATTAAAAGAGGGCATGGGGTAAGGTATATCAATGCTCGTTTCAGATGGACCTTGGCTGAAAACAGAGGATACAAGGAAAATGCTTACTTATGTACTATTGACTATGCAGAGGATTTTACTGTGTATCATAACAAACTTTGGGTAGCATATGAATACATATGAGAACAATGGGAATTCCCGTACATTTAATTGTGCTCCTGTGGTACCTGTACACAAACCAACAGGAAGTGGTTCGAATAGAACAAGTGGATAGTGCGTGGTTTAAAATCAGGAGAGTGTGTGTTGTGGTTATATCCTTTCACCATATGTGTTAGACAGGGTTCTCTAGAGAAACAAAACCAGGACATTTATGATTTGATAGATAGATAGAACACGAAAGAATATAACAGCTAATTAGTCCACATAGCAGTACAAAGGACTCAGTTTAACTCACTTCCATGCAACAGTAAATATGGCAGTACAGCCAGGCAGCAAACTGCAGAACTAGGTAAGGCAGCCACACACTGGTCTGATCACCAGAGAGCAACTGAGAGATAGGTGTGGCTTGCTGAGCCATTTATCTCTTTGCCCACGAATCAAACTGCTAACTTATTAATCCCACATGTTCTTATTGGCCAGGTTGGCACTATAAACCTACCTATCTATCACACTATACTTATTCAAATAATCTTAGAAGCTGCTCTGTATGAAGAAGTTGAGGCATCTGGTTTGGAGGAAGAATCATTAACAACCTGTATTATGCAGATGACCCAATCTTGCTGGCTGAAAGTCAATAGGCCTTGAAGTACTTACTGATAAAGCTCATATAGTACACCTTCAGTATGAATTAGTCTTCAACACTAAGAATACAAATGTCTTCTCAACTTGACAAATATAAACACACAACATCATTACAAATAGAGAAATGTAGCTAAACTCTATTTTACTTGGACCCACAATCAATACTCACAGAAGCAGCAGTCAATAAATCAACGTATTTCATTGGAAAAATCTGTTGTAAAAGACCTCTTTAAAATGAGAAAGAGCAAATGTTTTACTCTGGGGATTAGCAAATTATGCCTGCTTTTAGCCTTGATATTTTTAATCACCTTAGATGCATGTGAAAGGAGTCTTAATTTCAGTGTCTGGTATGGGTTGAATGACTAACAGCAAGGTTGGTGGTTCAACCCACTTGCTGCTCCACAGAAGAAAGAGGAAGCTATTTGACCCTGTAAAGATTTACAGCCTTGGAAACCCTATATGGTCACTATGAATAAGAATAGACTTGATGGTAATGTTTGACATATGCATGTGAAAGATGGACCATAAATAGGGAAGACTGAAGAAAATATGATGCCTTTAAAATATGATGTTGCAAATAATATGGAATATACCATGAATGCCCAGCAGAACAAAGAGGTCTATCCCGGAAGAAGTACAGCCAGAATGTATTTTAGAAGTGAGGATGGTAAAACTCCATTTCATATACTTTGAACATGGTATCAGGAGAAATTAGTCCCTAGAAAAGGACAAAATACTTGGTAGAGCATCGTCAAAAAACAGGTAAGCCCTGAATGAGATGGATCAACACAGTGGCTGTAACAATAGGCTAAAATATGACCATTGTGAGGATGTCACAGGACTAGAAAGGCTTTTATTCTATTGTGCATAGGGTCACTATAAGTGGCAGTGCGTGAGTTTTTGTTGATTAACAACACTGGGATATGAGCAATGTGCCCATGGCATATGCTAAACTGTCACCATGCTGGACACAGTTGATCTTTGTGGCTTTAGAGGGTAATTATTTAGAGGGTTATGATTCCACTGAATTTTTTTCTGTGTATTCAAACTATTCCATCCTAAGATTCCACATATCTATCCAAACCAAGCTCACTGCCATTGAATCAATGCTAACTCATATCGACCCTACAGGACATGGGTAAAATTGTACCTGTGAGGTTCTGAGACTGTACCTCTTTACAGAGTAGAGTCCCATCTTTCTCCCGAAGAGCAGCCGGTGATTTCAAAATACCGACCGTGCAATTAGCGGCCCAATGTGCAACCAAGAACGATTCAGGGAAGCTAGAGGGAGAGCATGAAAAGAAATGAGTAGTTGAGGTGGTTGGATGCGCATCCATCCCTTTGCTCTACTCTCTATGACTTTTTCTGAGTTCATTCAAAATGTAAATTAAGACACAAAATAGAATTCTACCCAACCCTGCTATATGCCTAAACAGTATCCATTTTTCTCATTCTTACTACTAATAGAAGCTCAATTTTGTTTAGGGTGATAATGTACCTACTTAAATCGCTCCCTCCTAGGCTCCCTTGCAGCTATGCATAAGCATTTGACCCAGTTTGGGCCAAATATGTGTAGGTGAAAGATACTGAGTAGGACTCCCAAGAAAGTTTTTGTTGTTGTTTAAGGCAAAACACTTGTCTGGCATAACCCATTTCATTTTTGTCCTTGGCTCTTCTGCTGTCATGCTCCCTAGTCAGAATATTGAAAGATGAGAGAGTCACATAGGTTACATGAGTTTGGCAGACCAAAAAGCATGCATTCTCCTATATCCAAGATGAGTCCCTGAGCAAATACGCCAGACCTAGGCTACCTATTTCAAGACTTACTATTGTATAAGACAAACCCCTGTGTGGTGCAAAGGGTTAACACAATTCACTGCTAAGACAAAGATGCCTTGGAAGAAAAACCTGGCAATCTACATTTAAAAATTCAGCCCTTGAAAACCTCATGGGGCACAGTTCTACCCTGAATCATATGGGGTAACTGTAAATCAGAATCAATTCAGTGGCAACTGGTTTGGTATTTTTGGTGTTAATATAAGAAAAATGAAGCTTTTGTGATTAGACCACTAGTGTCGGTTTGTTTTTTCCCATGTAGCCAGATGCAATTTGGACTGATAGAGAAATAATTAAAAGAATGTAGAGTTAAGTAAGCGTAATGATTATGGAACTAATCATTTAGCAATGGGCTGCTAACCACAAGGTCAGTAGTTCAAATGCACCAGTCACTCAGGGGGAGAAAAGTGAAGCTCTCTGCTTCTGTAAAGATTTACAGTCTTGGAAGCCCTATATGGGGTTGCTATAAGTTGTAATCAACTTGATAGCATTGTATTTGTTTGAGTTTGGTGACTAGTATGTAAGCTTTGAGGGGGTAGTAATAGATACTTTGAATACTATTCTTAGCACTATAGGTATTATGTCTTTTGCAAATGGATAAACGAACAAAAGCGATATTCATTTTGTGTTTTCTGTAGTTTTCCTTATTCTTCAAAGAAGATTGCTCAAGTGTTAAGACCCAGTCTTCTCTGGCATACTTGAATAAAAGAATAACTGATAGACACAGACTTGAACCCTGGCCTGTGTGATCTTGGGTGTGTCACTGTTTTTCAATCCATTTCTCATCTGTGAACTGGGGATTACACACGTAGCCCACAGGGTTGTTTTGGAGATTCAGAGTAATGTGTGTGTCTTGGATTGAGTGCCCTTGCATACCGAGCTTATTCCTCAGGCCTGGGTGCAGGGAGTCTATTTGAGATCTGATGGCAGGGAGTGGGAATAGGAAAGCAGACGCAAGACTGAGTTAGGGGGAGAAGCAATCACAATGGGAACGGGGTGTTGAGGCTTTTAATTTAGGATACAGGGGCTTGATTCCCCCAGGACTTCTGAGCAACATGGGTTCTGTCCTAGAATTGTCTACCAGAAACAGGAGGCTGGGCTCTTCTTCGCCTGTAGTGGTGTTGAGCATTCCTCCTAGTAAGGTGACCTCTCCTACCTTCCTGGGTTTGGCTTTCCATGCCTTTGAAAAGGCTTCGAGGCAGAAGGACATGGAGAGCTGCGTGCTGCACAGTTGTGATAAGACACCATTTCAGCAGGAGCCTGCACTTACATAGAGCCGTTCGTCACTGCTATGATGGATATCAGGAGGAGCCCTGGAAGTGCAGTGGTTACAAGTTGGTTTGCTAACTTCAAGGTCAGCAGTTCAAAACTACTAGCTCCAAGGAAGAAAGATGGGGTTTTCTACTCCAATAAAGAGTTGTAGTGTTTGAAACTCGCAGGGGGCAATTGTACACTGCCCCACAGGATCGCTATGAGTTGGTATTGACTGGAAGGCAGTGAGATGGTGTCAGAGATGGGTCAAAGGAATGTGGCATGGCAACCCTAAGAATCTGCTACAGAACCATAAAGTGCCTGGGATAGATGAGTTTATTGTGCTTGACCTTTTAAAACCATCAAACGGGCAACAGTTAGAAAGACAAACATACCAAGTGTCATTGGAGATCCGGGGAAAGCAGAGAAACACTGCTAATGATGCAGGTTTGCTGCACAGCAATCTGGCAGAGCTTAGTGAAAGCCCATTGAATGGACCCTAGGACCTAGTGAGCCCCTCCTGGGCGTACAACCAAAGAAGCGCAATCACTGAGTTGACTTTCATTCCTCATGACCCTATCAAACAAAGCTGAATGGTCCCGTGATGTTTTCAAGGCTTCTATTGGGAAGTAGACAGCCATGCCTTTATCCCACAGTGTGTGGAAGACGGCTTCAAACTACTGACCTTTGGGTTAGCAGCCAAGCACTTAATATCTCCCCCATCAAAGCTCTCTCCTGGATGGATAAAAACAAACAAAACCCCAGTTGATTCTTCCTCATTAGCAACCCTACAAGGCACAGTAGAATTGCTGCTATAGGTTTACAAAACTAAATTCTTACGACAGCAGACAGCCTCTCTTTGCTCCATGGAATAGCTGGTGGGTTGGAACTGCTCACCTTGGGGTTAGCAGCCCAACGCATAATTCCTGGGTATATAGGCCAAGCTATTTATCCAATTCACAGGGCCCTTGGGCATTTTTAAAAGAATGGTCACCACGCTGATACCTGCAGTAGAGAAGAGTTGGAGCCGAATTGGATGCCAATCAACAGACAACTGAAGAAGGAAAAAAAAGAAAGATGATGATTGCTCATGACCAAGTGGCACGCAGCAGCACATGCAATTGATATGCAGCATGGCAATAACTCTTAATGACATTGCAAGGAGTTGAAAAGGTCAGAAACTGAATGAGATTTATATTGCAGTACCATTCATGGAAGCTGAAAGCCCATTCACCAAGCAGCATGGTCTAGTGCACATGGCTGTATGCCTATAAGGACACACACACACCAAGCACCCAGCAGGGGGTACTTGTCTGAAGAGGGGAATGGAAGTGATGTGAATGTGGAAAAGGAGGGACAAAACACAAGCAGGGCCTGACATTGATCAGGGTTCACTGTGTGCTATAAAGTAGGCATGATTAATCACTTCCCTGTACCAGAAGGCTGAGCTAGATTTTTAAAGCAAATCGAGTGCCTGGAACACAATGGTTGTTAGCTGCTGTTGAGTCAGCCTCCAGTCCAACTCACTGTGACAACCAGCTCCCAGTGACTCCATGGGCAATATTCTCCCTGGTCCTGCACCATCTCTTTGGTTGTGCATCAGATTGTGATTCACAGGGGTTTTCGTTAATTGGTTTTCAGAAGTAGAATACCAGGCTCTTCTTCATCGCTTATCTTAGTCTGGACACATCACAGAAACAGGTTCAGTCTCATAGCCGCACCCAAACAAGCTTCCCCATTTCAGTATCATAGCAACACAGAAATCAGTTCAGTACCACAGCAATAACCAAGCATCCCCCTGACAAATGAGTGTTGGATGCACATGAGTTGCATTGTCTTGGACTCAAACCCAGATCTCCCACATGGAAAAGGAGAATTCTACAACTGAACCACAATTTACCCTCAGAATATAATAAGTATCCAGTAAATGGTTATTAAGAATGTGGCTGCCAGGAAAATCCACCAATTTCCTGCCAAGGCTTAACACTAATATCTTCCCCCACACACTAGAAGGCTGCAGAGGAATGACTTTCTCCATGCCAGCCCTGGTATCTAGACAAGGGACCCTAACACTGAACCACTGAGCCCCAGCAGGCTGGGGAGCAATGTCAAATTGGATGAGGGACAATCCTGGTTGAGTTAGTTCCCCTAAGCTCCTAGGGCAGTTTAGCATGTCCACAGCTGTGTTCTGAATAGCCATGCGATTACCACCGAGAGAAATTCTACATGCTTTCACACCCCATGCTAGTCGTTGCAGCCATCGTTGAGTACAGTTCATGCTCATCACTATCTAGAACTCACGGTGACGCTGTGGGTGAGCCATTGGGCAGGTAACCTCAAGGTTGGCAGTTCAAAGGCACCAGTTGTTCTCTGAGAGGAAGGTGAGATGATCTGCTCCTGTCAAGATTTAGCCTGAGGAATTTTATATAGGGTCACAGTGAGTCAGGATCAACTCAATGGTGTGGGTTTGGTTTATTAGACCCACCATCAGATCATATTTAATGTATTTATTAACATGTATATTTGCCACAAATCCAATGTCTTATTTTTATCACTGCATTTCAATACAATTTGTGCCTTTGTGATTCTGTATTTCATTGGAGGTATTTGGAATTATTATTCTGGGGAGTGGGCAGGTGTTCCATAGCCTTTCCTAAATGCCAAAAGGATCCATGGGGTTGCAATGGTTAAGACCCTCTGATAGAGTTTATCAAAGAGCCCTGGAGGCACAATGGTTAAGTGCTCAGCTGCTATCCAAAAGGTTGAAGGTTTGAACCCACCAGTGGCTCTGTTCTTGGAAGAAAAACCAGGCAACTCATTCTTGTAAAGATTACAGCATAGAAAAGCCTAGAGCAGTGGTTCTCAAACTTCCTAATGCCACAACCCTTTCATACAGTTCCTCATGTTGTGGTGACCTCCACAACCATAAAAATATTCTCATTGCTGCTTCATAACTGTAATTTTGTTGCAGTCACCCTGTGCAAGGGTCCCACAGGTTGAGAACCATTGGTCTAGAGAGCTCGGCACTGATGCATTGAGTCACTATGAGTTGGACTGGACTAGAAGGTTCCTAACAAAAACACCAACAATCATTTACCATGACCTTGTTAACTCAAAAAGATTAATAAGCAAATTCACAAATGAGGACATCCAGTTGCCCCTCCAAACTGGAGAAGCGTGAGTTAAATGGTGACCCTGACCCCACGGTGTCCTCCAGCTGGTGCCATGCTGCCTTTATTCCTTCTGCCTCTCAGTTCTGTGGAGAAGAAGGGGAAAGGGAGGGAAAGAAAAAGAAAGAAATGAAAAGATAATTTTCCCAGCTTCTTCACATCACTGAATTGAACTTTACTTTTAATAAAAGTATTATGAAATGGAAATGGTGCTTTCACTATTTTGCTTTCAGGTGATATTCAGAGACATGGTGCTGGTAATTATTTGAGCCGGGGAGGTTAGTGTGCAGATTTTCTGAATATGGTTGAGCCACATGCCCCCTTCCAGGCCTAGCATTTCCCTGGGCTATGAGAAGTTATAGACAGTCTACCCTCTTCTTCCTCTGACTTCGCTGCAAACCATGGACACACTGGTTCTGACTTGACCTGGCTCCAGTACAGAAAAAAATATCCTCCTTGCATAATTGTAGTGCTTGAATTGGAAGGCACCCAGATACAAATCTCTCTTCTGGTGGCATAATGGGTTATGTGTTGGGCTATTAACTGCAAGGTCAGCAGTTGGAATTCACCAGTCGCTCCTTTGGAGAAAGATGAGGCTTTCTTCTCCCATAAAGAGTTATAACCTTAGATGAGTATAAAAACTCAAAATGCATTGGCAGAGATTCCACAGAGAATAAGCCTCCATTAAATCCCCTGGGACCATTCACCAGGGATGGGATTAAACACTGCTCAACATCAGTACATCAGAAAGTATTGTTGCAGATATGATTAGGTTAAAAATTAACATCTTATCATTTGTCTTTACTCTTAACACGTTTTTCATTTGTTCTTTTTTTAATTTTCTGCTTTCCTTTTTATTGAAAAATTAACTAATGTCACTAAACAAGTAGAGAATTTGTTAAATGAAAACCTAATCGGTTATGTAAATTTTCACTGAAAATATAACACAATTTTATTTTTACAAAGAGTTATAGCCTTGGAAACCCAGGAGGCCGCAGTATTTTCTCTCGATAGGATTGTTATGCACCCAATGGCAATGAGTGTTGTTGGATTTTGTTTCTTTATTGTTTTCTGTAGCTATGGTGGGGTATAGGGGTTATGTCTTGGGCTGCTAAACGCAATGTCTGAAATGGCAAATTTGAAATCCCAAGCCACTCCAAGGGAGAAAGATGAGGCTTTCTACTCCCCTAAAGAGTTCCAGTCTCAGAGCAGCCAGTCCACAAAGAGAACAACATGGCTGGCCCCACTATGAGACAAGATGCCCCTCAGTTACCAAGGGTGATACAGGGGACAGCACTGGAGACACAGTGTGCGAATTGCACCTAACCTGATTCCACCACACCGAGGCAAAGTGTGGTGGAGTGCAGTGGAACAGCAAGGGAATGGAGTGGCAAGGTCCCCAGGGAATGCTGAAAGTGGACTTTGGGGCCAGGTTGTGGTGCCTCAACAGACTGGATTGGAAAACACTCCTAAGGTCCAACAAATGATCCTTGAACTAACTACAAGCTCTTCTTTCTTGATGTGTTTTGTTTTGTTCTTTGTCAGTGGTTAGTTTTTGTTGTTTTGTTGTCTGGTTGTATACTGTTGCTTTGTTTTCCTCTGTCTTGTTTTCGTGCATGTTAGTGTCTCCACAGGTCTGTCTAAATAAGAGAGGCTGGATGAACTATCTGGAGGAAAAACAACAGAACCGACAGTTCCGGGGGCACTTGGGATAGGGGGAGGTGCGGGAGGTAAGGAAGTGGTGTTAACAAACACAGGGACAAGGGAACAACATGGGACTCGAAATGGTAGTGAGGGGGAAGTGGCAGGCCTGGTAGGGAATGATCAAGGGTAAGGTTACGTAAAGAAGAGGTATAGCTGTAACCCAGGTGGGGACGGAGCATGGTAGTGGGACAGGAGGAAAGTCAAGGGAGATGGAGGAAAGAGCTAGGAGTCAAAGTGCATTTATAGAGGTCTAGACAAAGACATGTGCATGCAAATATATATATGGATGGGGAAATAGATCTATGTGTCTATATTTATAGGTTTAGTATTAAGGTGGCGGCAGGACCTTGGGCCTTAACTCAAGCACTCCCTCAATGCATGAATACTTTCTTTTATTAAATTGGCACTCTACAATGCTCATCCTCCAGACACAACTGCTGAAGCCAAAGCTGGTGAACAAGTAAATGTGGTGAAGAAAGCTGATGGTGCCCGGCTATCAAAAGAGATAGTGTATGGGATCTTAAAGACTTGAAGATAAACAAGAGGCCATCTAGCTCAGAAGTAACAAAGCCCACATGGAAGAGCACACCAGCCTGTGTGATCACGAGGTCCCGAAGGGATCAGTTATCAGGCATCAAAAAACAAAAAAATCACAGCATTGGCTGCACACCTCCATGATACGATTGCCAAAGACAAACTTGTGCATAAGCAAATGTGGCGAAGAATGCTGATGGTGCCCGGCTATCAAAAGAGATAGTGTCTGGGGTCTTAAAGGCTTGAAGGTGAACAAGCGGCCATCTAGCTCAGAAGCAAAAAAGCCCACATGGAAGAAGCACACCAGCCTGTGCGATCACAAGGTGCCAAAGGGACCAGGTATAAGGCATTATGAAAAATATATGGTATATGATATATATATATATATACACATAATAGTGAATGAAGGGGGAAGTGCAGAGTGGAGACCCAAAGCCCATTTGCTGGCCACTGGAGATCCCCTCACAGAGGGGTTTAGGAGAGGAGATGGGTCAGTCAGTGTGCGATGTAGTACCAATGAAAAACACAGCTTTCCCCCAGATCCTGGATGCTTCCTCCCCCCAACTACCATGCTCCGTATTCTACCTTGCAGGACTGGATAGGGCAGAGGTTGTACACTGGTGCATATAGGAGCTGGAGGCACAGGGAATCCAGGGTGGATGATACCTTCAGGACCAGGAGTGTGAGGGGCGATACTGGGAGAGTAGAGGGTGAGTGGGTTGGAAACGGGGAACAGATTACAAGGATCCACATGTAACCTCCTCCCTGGGAGACAGACGGCAGAGAAGGGGGGGGGGGAGGGAGACTCCGGATAGGGCAAGATATGACAAAATAACAATCTGTGGATTATCAAGGGCTCATGAGGGAGTGGAGAGCGGGAGGGAGGGTAAAAAAAGAGGACCAGATGCAAAGGGCTTAAGTGGAGAGCAAATGCTTTGAGAGTGATTAGGGCAAAGAATGTACGGATATGCTTTATACAATTGATGTATGTATATGTATGGATTGTAATAAGAGTTGTATGAGCCCCTAATAAAATGTTAAAAAAAAAAGAGTTCCAGTCAGAGAAACTCTCAGGTGCAGTTCTACCCTATCCTATAGATTCGCCATGAGTCGGCATCAACTGGATGGCAGGAAGGACACATAACAATTCAGACCTGGGCTTAGTTTGGGTTCTCACTGAAGCAGACCCTGGCCAAAGACTTAAAGGCAATGAGCTTATTTAGGAAACTCTGAGCATGCAGGTAATGATGTGGCATTGTGAGCCAGTGGAGGGAAGGCCACCGATAACAAATAGATTGTGAATCCAATTACAAACCTGGGAACCTGCTGCTTAATCACTTAGGAAGTCTCCAGGGGTAGGTGTAGCACACGCCTCTCAGAGTTTTGCCATCCAAGGAGTGAGGGGCCTGGTCAGGGCTGTTCCCAGGGGCATATGTTCCTCAGCACATTCAGCCAGCACCAGCAAAGGGACCTTCAGAGCTGGCCCTTGGTGACTGAGGCGAGTACACGGAATCAGGAATTTGGGAATGAAGAGAAGGAGCACCGGGAATGTCTGCTACAGATTGGAGACTGGAAAGTCAACTCGGTGCTCCTCAAGGGGACAGGCGCTCCCCTCTCTGGATCTCACTTTTAACATCGATACACAAAGGTCGATTCTGTGAGGGTCACAGACTGGGGACTCCCATGGCCAAATGAGGACCTGTGTGGACTCTGGTTGGCCTGCTTATTCACTGCCATCTAGAAGATTCCAACTCACAGTGACCCTGTAAGATCGAGCGTAACTGCCCCTGTGGGTTTCTGAGGCTGAAATTCTATATGGACTAGAAGGTCTCATCTCTGCACAGCCCCCCACCCTATCCCCCACCCCCCGCTCCCCCAGTGTGACTGGTGGTTTCAAACTACTGACCTTCTACTTAGCTGCCCAACACATAACCCACTGTGCCATCAGGGCTCATTGGCCTACTTGGCTTCTATCCAATGTTATTGAATCGCCTTTGAAAAAATCAGGAGGTTTTTAAGAAAACAGGAATTTTGACTTTCTCTAGAAAAATCGATCTGGCATCACTGGAACCTAAACTAGAGGATCCACAATTCCACGTGGCTCTGGGAATCTCAACATTTCTTCCTCCTGCTCAAAGTAAAATGGTTTAAGGGGACCTTTCACAGCTGGTGGGCTGGTCTCCTTTCTAGAAAGTTGCCTCTGTAAAGAAAATGCATCTTTCTTCCCTTTTACCTAGTTGGGGGTGGTGAGGGTAGCAGGAGCCATTGGGTTAAGAAAAAACAGTCCAGGTAGCTTCAGTCTTCCCTGCCAGGGCTTCAGAGGCCAAGCCTTTTTTGCTCCAGCTGACTGGCCTGCTGTTTCCAGGGCAGCCCCACCATCTGTTCCCAGATGCAGGGAGGGAGCCGACTTTCCTTCATCACACCTGCCCCAAACTCAAGCCCAGAACTACTGTCTAAACACAGAACAACTTTTGTCTGTGGCCAAATGTGGGACCCCAAATTTCTTCCCTCTTTCCCGATACTCCTTCAGTGACTTGATGACCTGGGCCAGGCTGAGATGAATTAGCTTGCTCCTCACAGCTGGCTGCTGGGTTCCAGTCAACTCCCAGAGGCCACTGGCTGTGCCCATCAGTAGAAGTGGGAGTTGAGAACACTCAGCTCTTGGCTGAGCAGCTCTGTCAGTCTGTAGCTGTTGACTGTAGCTGCTTCTGACAGCCAGTCTAGCTGGTGCTTTAAGTCATTTCAGTCGCTCCACTTCAGCTGTGATTAGTCTAGTCTCTGTAGCCTCAGAGGGAGGGAAAAACAAAACACCTCAATGACTTTGAATCAGAGTGGGTTATCCTCTTTTAAAAGGCAGAAAGTCTGAATTGGAGGATATTTGGGGGGGGTCTCTTTTATGCATTTCACATTTATGAAATAAGAACTAACAGTATTTGTTCCAGTAAGTGGATCAGAACCACCTAAGGGCCCACTCCTCCCACCAGGCCACGCCTCACTAAAAATAGAGGTCCATCACTTGTCTGGCATTTTGTGGTACTGTGGTGACTTTTGTTTTGTGAGATACTGGGAGCTATGTGATTGGCATTTCATATACCAGCAGGGTCACCCAAAGAGCTTCCAGACAAAGAACAGACAATGAAGAAGGAATTGGCTACCTGCATGGGAAGAATGAGCCATTGAAAACCCTATGGATAGCAGCAATACTGTCAGTTACTAGACCCCCCATGAACAACAGAAGAACATTGTCAGAACGTGTGCCAGAAGATGAGCTCTTCAACTTGGAAAGTACTCAAAATACTGGCTGAGGAAGAGGAAGAGCTGACTTTTCATAGGCAAGTCGACCATAATGATGCAAATCGAGGATAGCCATCAGGACCTTCATTTGCTGATGGGCCACAACTCAAAATGAGGAGAAACAGTTCAAATCGTCATTAATAATTGAAACTTGGGATGTATGAAATATGAATCTAGGGACATTGGAAGTCATTAAAAATGAAATGGATAAAAAAAATGAAATGGAATACATAAAGATTGATATTGTAAGCATTAGTTAGCTGAAATGGACTGATATTGACCATTTTGAAACAGAAAATCTTATGGTTTACTCTGCTGGAAATGACACAATCAAGAGAAACAACATTGCATTCATCATCAAAAGGACATTTTAAGATCTATTTTAATGTACAATGTTATCTTTGATAGGATGCTATCTAGCCCCCTTCAAGGAGAACCAATCAATACAACTATTGTTCAAATTTATGCACCAACCACCCAAAGCCGGTGATGCAGAAATTGAATAATTCTACCACCATATTCAGTCCCAAATTTGTCAGACTTGCTATCAAAATGCTATTGGAATGCAAAAGTTGAAAACAAAGAGGAAGGATCAGTAGTTGAAAAATATGGTCTTGGTGATAGAAACCAAGCTGGAGATCGCATGACAGAGTTTGCAAGACCAATAAATTGCTGATAGCATATACTATATTTTCCAACTTCTGTTCTTTCCTCTTTGGTTCCAACATTTGCACTCCAATCACCAATAATTACCAATTTATCTTGATTGTATGTTAGAATTTGGCATGATTAATGATTTCTTCAAACATTTGATCAACAACAAAAAAGGTGACCATAAATGTGGACTTCTCCAGATGGAATACACGGAAATCAAATTGACTACACCTGTGGGAAGAGACAATAAAAGAAGCTCAATATCAGCAACTGAAACCAGTCCAGGGACTGATTGTGGAACAGATCAGCAATTGTTCATATGTGAGCTCAAGTTGAAGTTCAAGAAAATGCAAACAAGTACACGAGAGTCAATATACAACCTTGATAATAACCCACCAAATTTTGAGAACATCTCTGAATAAAGCACAGTGTCATTTAAAAAAATGGAAATAAAGAAAAGATACAAGTGCATGTCAGAAGAGACTCTGAAACTTACTCTTAATCAGAGAGTAGCTAAGGCAAATGGAAGAAATGATGAAGTAAAGAGCTAAATAGAAAATTTCAAAGGACAACTCGAGAATACAAAGTAAAATATTATCACAAAATGTGCAAAGGCCTAGAGTTAGAAAACGAAAGCAGATCATATTCAGCATATCTTAAACTGAAAGAACTGAAGAAAAATGTCAAGTCTCGAGGTGCAATATTAAAAAATTCTATGGGCAAAATATTGAATGATGAAGGAAACATCTGAGGAAGATGGAAACAATATGGAGTCACTGTATCAAAAAGAATAGACCAACATTCAACCATTTCAGGAGGTAACATATGAGCAAGAACCAATGGTCAGGAAAGAAGAAATTCAAGATGCATGGAAAGCACTAGCCCAAAACAAGATGCCAGGAATTGCTGGAATATCTATTGAAATGTTTCCACAAGCTGATAAAGCACTGGCAGCACTCACACATCTATGTCAGGAAATTTGGAATACAGCTACTTGGCTAACAGACTGGAAGAGATCCATATGTGTATACATACCAAAGAAGGGAGACCAACCGAATGGTCAAATTATGTAACACTATCATTGGCATCACATGTGAGTCAAATTGTACTGAAGCTAATACAACAACAGTTGCATTAATTCATTGACAGAAAGTTACCATATTCAGCATTCAAGAGCCATCGTGGCACAGTGGTTACAGGTTGGATTGCAAACCCCAAGGTCAGAAGTTCAAAACCACCAGGCACTCCGTGGGAGAAAGGCAAGGTTTTCTACTCCCATAATGAGTTACAGTCTCAGAAACTCACAGGGGCAGTTAGTTCTACCCTATACTATAGGGTCAGGATGAGTTGTCATCAACTACAAGGCAGTGAGTTTGGTTTCCCAGAGATTTAAGCCAGATTCAGAAGAGGATGTGGAACAAAGGATATCAGATATCAGATGGATCTTGCCTGAAAGCAGTGAATACCCAAAAGATGTTTACTTATGTTTTATTAACACCCAAGGTATCTGACTGTGTGGATCATAACAAAACATGGATAGTTTTGAGAAGGGAATTCCAGAACACTTTGTCTTGCTCATGTGAAACTTGTACATGGATTAAGAAGCAGTAGCACAAATAGAACAAGGGTAGATTGCACGGTTTAAGAATCAAGAAAGGTGTGCATCCAGGTTGCACCCACCTATTATACTTTTTCAATCTGTATGGTGAGCAAATAATCAGAGAAGCCAAATTATATGAAGAAGAACACAGAATCAGATTTGGAGGAAATATTATTAACAACTTGCTATATGCAGACGACACAGTTTGGCTTGGTGACAAGGATGGGGGACTTGAAGCACTTGCTGGTGAAGATCAAGGATTGCAGCCTTCAATGTGGGATACAACTCAACACAAAGAAAACCAAAATACTCACAACTGAACCAATAGGTAACATGATGATAAATCGAGGAAAACTTGAAGTTGTCAAGGATTTTGTCTTGTCTGGATCCACAAGCAATGCTCCTGGAAGCAGCAGTCAAGAGATGAAAAGATACATTGCACTGGGTAGATCTGCTGCATAAGAGCTCTTTAGAATGTTGAAAAGTTAGGATGTTACTTTAAGCAGGAAGTGCACCTGATCCAAACCATGGTATTTTCATTGGCCTCATCTGCATGTGAAAAGCTTGCCATTGAGTGAAGAAGACCCAGGTAAACTGTATGAATTTGAACCATGGTACTGGCAAAGAATATTGACAGTACCATGGACTGCCAAAAGAACAAACAAAATCTGTCTTGGAAGTACGGCCAGAATTCTCATTAGAAGTAAGGATGGTGAGACTTTGGACATGTTGTCAGTGGAGACCAGTCCCTGGAGAGGCATCATGCTTAGAAAAATGGAAGGGCTGTGAAAAAAGGTTGAAGGCCCTTGAAGAGCTGGATTGACACAGTGACTACAACAAGAGGACTGAGCATAGGAGCACTTGGGTGGATGGAGGAGGAGCTGTTATTGTTACATTCTGCTGTGAATAGGTTTGCCATGGACCAGAACCAACTGGATGGCAAACTAACAACAACAACAACAGGGAGAGACATTAAAAAGCCAAACTCACTGCCATTGAGTTGACCTTGATTCAGAGCAACCCGTGAGTTTCCCGAGAGTGTAACTTTTCACAGGAGGGGAAAGCCTCTTTAAGCTACTACTTAGCAGCCCAGCCCATCACCAGGGCTCCACAAGGATAGAGAGAAGCACTGTTAGGGCTGGATAGGGCAGAGGCTGTACACTGGTATATATGAGGGCTGGAGGTACAGGGAATCCAGGGTGGACGATACCTTCAGGACCAAGGGTGTGAGGGGCGATGCAGGGAGAGTGGAGGGTGAGTGGGCGGGAAAGGGGGAACTGATTACAAGGATCCACATGTGACCTCTTCCCTGGGAGAGGGACAGCAGAGAATCGGGGAAGGGAGACTCTGGATAGGGCAAGATATGACAAAATAACGATGTATAAATTACCAAGGGCACATGAGGGAGGGGGGAAAGGGGAGGGAGGGGGAAAAAAGAGGACCTGATGCAAAGGGCTTAAGTGGAGAGCAAATGCTTTGAGAATGATTGGGGTAGGGAATGTATGGATGTGCTTTATACAATTGATGTATGAATATGTATGGATTGTGATAAGAGTTGTATGAGTCCCTAATAAAATGTAAAAAAAGAAAAGAGGAGAAAAAAATGATTAGGGCAAAGACTGTACAGATGTGCTTTATACAATTGATGTATGTATATGTATGAACTGTGATAAGAGTTGTATAAGCCCCTAATAAATTGTTTAAAAAAGTGATCCTCAATTCTATCTGAATCCTTGCCAGAGCTGCAAGTTGCCTTAATAAACACGAGCAAAAAAGTACCTCTGGCAGCAGACCGCTCAGGTTCAAATCCAGGCTCTCTAACTTATTGACTATGTGACCTTGGGCAAACCTGGACCTCTCTGTGCTTCCAAACACTCACTTTCCAGAAGGGAAGTCATAAGCCAACTTTTCTTATTCCTCACTGGGTTGCTTTGAAGATGAAATGAGACATCTGTCTAAAAATGCTTCTGACCATCCCTTGGTTCTCAGAGCTCCACAAATGCTATGGATTACTGTTATTAGATTATGAATGATTTTTTTCCAAGGGTAGTGCAAAGATTAACATCAGTGATACTTCTCTCTGACAAAATATAAATCCAAATTTCTAAATAGCAGGGTCTGAATGGATGCGCTGTTAACAGCATCTTGCTTTTCTCCCATCACTTGTCACAGTAAATCTGATAAGAAATGCTGGGCTAGGGCCTGCAGCCAAGCCCCTCACTGGCAGCGTGCAGGACCTCAGGTTGTTGGCAGGCCAAGGGGCATCACAATGGCAAGAGGAGACTCCACAAAGGGCCCCTGCTTCCTCCACCACGCCCCCCTTCCCCACATTCAGGGTGAAATGTCAAAATACAATTTTTTTGTCACCTGGAGAAATAATGAGCCCCCTTTCCCGTTGCCTTGGTATCATCAGAGCGCAACAGCCACGTGGGGTAATCACTGTCTCAGTGTTAATGCTGCTCAGTTCAAACATTTACACAGGCCCTGGCGAAATGAAACCCGTGCTTTCTACCTAGGTGGAGTTTGAGGCGATACAGCCCATTTGCTTCTGCTGAAGAGGCTACCTCAGAAAAACAGGAAATAAAAACATAGAGGGTGCCATTGACATTAGGTTTCTCGTTTTCTTCCTTTCTTCCCTACCTTCCTTTCTTCTTCTTGCCCTTCTCTTTCTCTTTTCTTCCTCCCCTCCCTTTGCTCACGTCTTCCTGCCTGCCTTCACCTTCCATCTTCCCTCCCGCACTCCTCCATTTCTTCTTCGCTCCTCTCTCCCCACCCCCACCTTTCTCCTTTCCTTCCCTGCCTTTTCCCTTCAGCCTCCCAGTCTCCCTCCTTCACTCTCTCCCTTTCCTCCTTCCTTTCCCCACCTTGTTTTGATCCAGTGATTTGTACTCCTTTCTTCCTCTCATCCCACCCCTCCCCATTGCTGGAGAAACATCAGCTCCTTGTGGCGCTGGTTTCTTGGCGCCAGACCCTGTTCTTTGGGTGTTCACAAGTCTGCGTCCTGTGTGCAAACATAAGACAGACATATGATCAGGGTTGGACAGAAGATGGGATTTCACAGGTGTTCTGCATCCCAAATCTCCAGGAGGAAAAGGTAAAGTCAGGCTCCTGCCTTTAAGGTTATCTCTCCCATTGTAACTGCATCCCACAAAGGCTCCTGCCTCCTGGCCACATGAGGCCTGCTGCCTGCCTTCCTCTAACTCCTGGGGAATTGGGGCAGCAGTGGCAAGAACAACAAAAATCCCCAGGAGTTGACAAGAAGGGAGGCTGCCTTGCTCGAGAGACGGCCCCCTCACCCACCTGCATGTTGTTGAGATGCAGGTTCTCATCCCTGTGGCTGGGCAAGAAACACCTCCTCTCCAAACGCAGTGGCTTCAAACAAGGACCATCATCGTGTGGTTGCTGGGAGGCCACTGGGTCGTGCTTGGAGTCTCCCATGAGTTGGCAGTCACATGGGAGCTGGGGCAGGGGCCTCTGGTGACTCCAGTGCCTACACGTGCACTCAGAGGGCTGGCAGCTGAAGCTGGCCGTTAGCTGGGTGCTTAGCTAGGTTGTTGTTTGGAGTGTCTCCACGTGGCCTTTCCAGGTGGCTCAGGCTTCTTTCAGCATAGTGTTCGGGTGCTGAGAAGTGTCCTGAGAGGTAGCACGTGGAGGCTAGACATTCTAAGGGTGAGCACTCAAGAAGAAGTCTTTGAAGGGATTTTTCAGAAGCCGTGAAGCACTTTGGGGGAGGAAAGGGGGTTGCCCAAACTAGATGTCACAGTGTCATCTTCTCCATAATCTATTGGTCACAGAGGTCATGAAACATCCCAATTTAAGGGGAAAGGACATAGACTCTACCTTCCTATAGGTAGCCTGTCAAGGAATTTGGGGGTCACATACGAAGACTGGGAGACCCTGGGTGGCACAAATGGTTAAGGACTCAACGTATCAAGAGGTGGGCAGTTGCACCCCTCAGAACAAATAACTAATGGCCTGCTTCTAGAAGCCCACAGGCTTGAGAATCCTGTGATTTGTAGTTTCTCCCTGGCACCCAGGGGGTCCTCGGGAGCCAGAACCAACATAACAGCAACGGGTTGGGTTTTTGTTGGTTTTGTTTGGGCTAATATTAAAATGACTAGTATGAAATGATATATGTACTGTGTTTAACTCTCAGGACTCTGATTATGCTGAAGTTGAACAAAACCGTCTGCCTCTTCTATGAACGCCAGCCGATGGAGGCAAAGGGTGAGGGTCTAGAGGAAGAATGAATGTCAAATTCCCGTCCTCATGTTTCAGCTGTCTTTAAAGGGCACAGGGGATAAACCAGATGTCTTTGATATGATTTTAGCCTAATGACGTGCTAGTATGATGATGAGCAGCCTGAAAAGTGGTTTTAACTAATGTGATCCAAAATTTGAAAAGTTGACGATTTCACATCGAATTTTATATTCTCAGCATCTCAGTTACAAACAGAAAATCAGGCCTTAAAATCCTTGCATTTCCCCAAGGCAACAACAGTCTGGAGCTAGAATTTGAATGTCCCCTGTGGATGAGCTGACACGTGCCTGTTAACCACAGTCCCCATCCATCCCTATTGCCCCCAACACAGAGGTTGGCTACAAGTATCCTTTATCTATATGGCTAAAAAGGTTAGTTGGTTTGGATTGGGTTGCTAGTTTTTCCTGTTTTGTTTTTGCTTACTTTTGATTTTTGGGGGGCTAGGAAATGGTGTGTATTTTGGTACCATGTCTTCCAAAGCGAGAAAATAAAACCCAGTAAGCCAAGAAGGTCAAACAGTCTAGATTAATGATGAAAGGAGGAGCCCTGTGGGTGAAGTAGATTATGAGTTGGACTTCTAACGGGAAGATCAAAAGTTCGAAACTCCCCCCACCCCCACTCCACAAGAGAAAGATGAGATTTTCTACTCCTATAAAGATTTACAGCCTTGGAAACCCACAGGGGCAGTTCTATACTCTGTCCAAAGGGTTGCTATATGTCAGAATTGATTCCAGGGTAGTGAGGTTTTCTTGATTGACATAAATAATTTTTGGTGAGTATTGAAAAAACCAGTCAATATTATTTTTAATACACATCAAAGAAGGTCCACATTAATTGTTCACACAACCCTGCCACCTTCTTTCTTTATTCCCTTGCCTCCCACTCTCCTTTCTTCCTCCCTATGGTCTTTTATCTCATTCTTTTTCTTTCAAGGGTTAGCCTAGGAGTGGGAAAGTCTGACTAATTCTTAGCCAAAAGACTAAATTGGTTTTATTGTTGGTGTTATTACTTGGGTTAATTTTTTTTTTCTTTTCTCTTCTTCTATTGGTTTGTGTCATGTAACCCAGAAAATGGGAAACATTTGGAACATCAAAACACTATCCTTTCTCAGTAGACTACAAGCATTAAAGGCAACAGAGATAAATACTCCAATAATAACAATAACATACAAGGATAGCTAGAGAGATAAATAGATAGATAGAAAAACCACAAAATCTTAGCAGTTGTGGGAAGGAAAATGGGACTAGCCCCATGAATAAATATAGGTTTGCCAGAGAATAGTTCTATATACATATTAGCATATACTACAAATATGCCCATGAATATAATAGTGCATCCAGGAGGCATAGTTATGAAAATGTCTTAGCTATAACAAAACCCCTTGAGGGAGCGTGTCCTAAATATGGGGGATCAGGAACATAGCTCTGAGAGACCTCAAGATCAATTGGTACAAACTAGCTCACAAAGACAATGTTCTGTATCCATCAGGGAAGTGACTGGGGTCTTCAAAAGCTAGTGAGTAGCAAACTAAAAGTCAGTTCTTGGTCTCACCCTATGTGTTGGACAGGGTTCTCTAGAGAGACAAAACCATATTGCTAGTAATTATATATAAATATATCTATAAAGCTAGATATACAATACAAGAAATGAACCACTAAATTATATACAGATAGATAACACAAGGAACTAACAGTTAAATTATAAAACAGTGAGACACTAGCAGTCCTTTAAGGCTTGAGAGCCGCCAGTTGCCAGTCCCTTTCTGTAGAGAGAGCTGGGCTATATATACCCAGGCAGCAAACAGCAAGGCAAGTCACCAACTGTCACCAACTGTCGGTCCCCAGCTCCAGAGACGAACATTCCAATCCTGTGGGATTAAATGGACCTCAACTTACAGCGACACAGTCCACAAGCTAGGCATCCCACAGACAGTGTACCCCTTTAAATTGAGGCACAGAACAAGCAAGGTGAGGCTCACGAAGCCATTTATCCCTCTGCCCTTCGATTAATCCTACTTGTGTTTATCGGCCAGGCTGGCACAATAAACTATTGCACCCTGTCTGGAGCAAATAACAGTGAAGAAAATCAAGATGCCTGGCAACAATTAGTCCAAATCAGTAATGGACTATGCGTACCTCAGCCTCTATGATGCTAAGGTCAGAAGAACTAAATGGTGCCTGCCTATCACAAACAGCTGCTCTGAAAGGGATCATGGTACATGATGCTAGATAGAGTGGGGAGTAATGTGTAAGAAAACTGAAAGTCATACTACTACTACCAATAGTAATAATAATAATGATAAAAGATGAGGTTTATTGGTTAGATAGACTAGTGAGATCCCCACTACTATGGTCCTTCATCACCCTTCAGGTCTGGAACTGAATTCAACCCCCTGAAAAATAAACAGGTTTATAAAGTGAACCTTATGAGAATCAAAGATTGCAGCCCTCAGTATGGATTACAACTCAATGTCAAGAAGACACACATGCTCACAACTTGATCAATAGGTACCATGATAAATGGAGAAGTTTGTTGTTGTTGTTTTATTTGTTGTTATTTGTTGAAGTTGTCACGGATTTTTGTCTTGATGAGGTCTATAATCAATGCTCTTGGAAGCTGCAATCATGAGATCAAATGACGCATTGCATATGGATACATTTGGTGCACAATACGTCTGTAGAGTGCTAAAAAGCAAGGATGTTACTTTGAGGACTAAGGTGCACCTTACCCAAGCCATAGTAATTTAAATTGCTTCATAAGTATGTGAAAGTCAGACATTGAATAAGGAAGGCTGAAGAAGAATTGATATGTTTGAATTGTGGTGCTGGTGAAGAATATTGAAAGTAACATGAACTGCCAAGGGAACAAACAGATCTGTCTTAGAAGAAGTATGGTCAGAGGGCTCCTTAAAGGCAAGGATGGTGAGACTTCCTCTCACATACTTTGGTCATGTTATTAAGAGAGACTAGTCCCTGGAGAAGGACATCATGCCAGGTGAAGTAGAGGGACAGTGAAAGAGAGGAAGCCCCTTAAGGAGATGGATTGACAGTGACTGAAACAAGGGGCTAAAGCTTGGGAACAATTAGGAGAATAATTCAGGGCTAGGTAGTGTTTCTTTCTTTTTGGCATAGGGTCAATGTGGGTTGCAACTGGCTCAATGGCACCTGATAAGAACAACTACACCAAAATGAATCATAGCACTGAGGAGCACACATTCCTCAGAACCATCAACCATTCAAAAGCAAATAGGCAGTATTTGCCCAAGGCCAAATTCAAAAGGCAGGCAAGGTTAGGGGAGAAGGGTGAATGAAAACAGGAAGCAGAGTTTCAATGGCATGAGTGATATTACATTGCAGGAGATTGTCATCAATGTCACATAACAAAACGTGTATAAATTGTTACATGCAAAGCTGATTTTCTCTGTAAATCTTAACCCACCTTACAATAAAAAGTTTCTTTTTTTAAAAAAAAAAGACACCATCGTTCATATAATAGACACAGCCAAAGATCTCCTGGACAATCCTAAAATGATCTCCCAAATGATTGGGGTAGTTAGCCCTCCCCAGGGAGTTCTACCCATTGAACCGCTGGGCGGTTATGGCTGCAATTATATTTCAGGCCAGAAGAGGCAGCAGAGGCCTGGTTGTTCAAATGCTGCAAAACTACCAGACAATGGGCAGTTTCTTTCCACGAACGACTAGCGGCTCTGTCATATCCATGTCTGGTGTTCAACACTTGGCGACAGAATCCAGCCCGCTGGGTTTGGGTGGGGTCTGTTTCTCACCCATGCTTGGCTTGGGAGTGTTCTATGGCATCCACAAAGTGGAGTCCTCTCCTTTCTGATGTCCCGAGAAAGCTGTTTTCTCCTTTTTCTCTCTCTGGCCCTCTTCCCAAGAACCCTGGGGTTCACTCTGCTTTCCTCTGGTTGATGTTTCTCAGGCAGTTACTTGACCTTGGTTCATCTACTGCAGGTGACCATTTGCAAGGAACTGTACCGTCCTTGGATGGTATTGTTCATGAGCTAGGCTGCGAACTACGGGTTAAAGGTTTGAGTTCACCCAGAGGTGCCTTCCAAGAAGGGCCTGGTGATATGCCTCTGGAAAAAAAACCCACCCCAGCCATGGAAAATTCTAGGGACTGGACTTCTCTAACACACTTGGGCTCTCCATGAGTCCGAGTTGACTCAATGGCAATTGGTTGCTGGTATCTGTCAGAGCCCCCATTAAAATGTGTTCTTTTTTCGATAACAACATAAACTCACTGCCATGTAGTCAATTTTGACTCAGTATAGAACACCCCCTGCGGTTTCCTCGCTTGCTATTCTTTAAGGAAACAGAAAGCCTTTGCTTTCCCCTGCAGAGTGCCTTGTGGTTTCAACTACTGACTTTGAGGTTAGCAGGCACCATAGCACCATGATTCCTAAGGATGCTGATAGAAAGGGAGAACCTTGTGGAATGTAATTTAAAATTCTTTAATTATCTAGACTTACTTAACTGGAAGAGTCCCAGAGACTATGACCCTGAGTTACTCTTCAAACCTTGAATTGAAACTGTCCCCTGAAGTCATCTTTAAACTAAATAACAATTTAGCTCTTAAAGGATTGCATCCTTGAGTATTGCAGTCTTTAAAAATTCAGCACAAAACTAAATGGGTTACAGATAATTCAAAATATATGTGAGAGGGTTGTGGCAGAGAGATTAAGTAAAAAGAAAGGAAACACCTAGAATAGAAAGAACAAGAATGTTAATTCAATATGAAGAGTGTGACCAATGTCACTGAACATTGTGTCCAGAATGGGTTGAAATGGAACAGATTTTGCTTTGTATGTTTTCACATATCAAAATTAAATATTAGTAGAAAAAAAGAGAGACTCGCATCTGTTTGAGGCAGACTACCAAATACTGGGTTATATATAATGCTAAGTATTGAATATTATCCCATTTTCATATGGCAAGTATGGAAAGCCAAGGATGGAGTGAGGCATTCACAGAGGAGATGGCATTTGAATGATCCGGGAATATGGCTAAGAAGATGCTCATTCCCGAGTGTTTCCACTGGGTTCGCAAACACATCAGCAAATGAATGTCAAATAACCCGTCTCACCGTCTAACTCAGAGCTGTGCAACCAAACTCTCTTCTATGATGAAAATGTTCCAGAGCAGTGATCCTCAACCTGTGGGTCGCGACCCCCATGGGGGGGGAGGGGTCGAACAATGCTTTCACAGGGGTAATCCGATTCATCACAATAGCAATATTATAGTTATGAAGTAGCAACAAAAATAATTTTATAGTTGGGGTAGCACCACACATGAGGAACTATATGAAAGTGTCACAACATTAGGAAGGTTGAAAACCACTGTTCTAAAGGCATGACATCCAATCTGGTAGCTACTACATTTTATCAGGAAAGACCAGTCCATGGAAAGGGACATCATGCTCGGTAAAACTGAAGGTCCACAAGAAAAGAGACTGACCATCAAGGAGATGGGCTGACACCATGGCTGCAACAATGGACTCCAACCTAACAACCATGGCAAGATTTGGCACAAGATCAGGCAGTGTCCTCAAAGTAACATCCTTGATCTTCAGTCTTTTTAAAAGATCTGTTGTAGCACATTTAGCCAATGCAGCGTGTCATTTGATGTCTTGACTAATGCTTCCTTGAGCATTGATCTGGCTTAGGGTTTAAAAATTCCCCTTGGCTTCTCAATCATACAGGAGGCCCACACAGTGATCATCTTTCCTCACTACAGAGTGTCATGCCCCACTCACATTGGTCTCCTTGCTGTTCCAGGAAGAAGCTTGGAGAACCCAATAACAAGGCCTTTTGCACTGACTGTCTCCTACCTGGAACACTTTCCCCACCGCGAGATGGCCACTCCTGTGTCTTCCTGCCTTATTCAAGTTCTGCACTGTCAATGAGATCTTCCTTGGGTGTGATGCACTACTTGCCCCAAGTTTCCCATCCAGCTCAGTTTAGTGAGAAAAATCTCACTGCTACCTGCAGGGGTGGGAGCCTCGGCACTGGCATCTCAGAGAATGGAGCATAATCAGAACAGAAATGAGACCCTACCTCTCATGCTAAAAGGCTGCTAACTGCAAGGTCTAAACCACCACACAACCAGCCACTTCTCAGGAGAAAGGCTGAAAGTTAGTCTCAGAAACCTACAGGGGAAGTTCTACCCTGTCTTATAGGGTCATTATGAATCAGTATCAACACTATGGCAGTAAATTTGCATTTGGGGGGGTGCGTTCTAAGGAGCTCTGGGTCACATACCCTGATCAATCCAATTGGCAGCTGCATCAGCTGGCTAAGGCTTCAAAAGACTGAGTACGTAACCCAGGGCTCAGTCCTGTTGGCAGAAACTTGTGGGGGGTCAGAAGGACTTGAGGTGATGGTGTCCTTCTCAGTGGCCTCAGATAATCTTCTCCCCGGTCTGGGCATCAGCATCTTCTTTGCAAAATGGGATGATTGCATTAGAGAACCACTAAACTCCTACATACCTGAGCAACCAGGAAGCAATTGTGAATCCTGGAGAGGAGCAAAGACTATGCTGGTGGCTCTGCAAATCTTGGGAAGCCTGGATCCGATGTGGCTGGAACTGTCCACTGCGAGGCACCAAGAATCCCGAGAGCTGTGGTTCAGGTCTCCCCCTTGCCTGTGTACCATGGAAGATTTAATAAATGTTCTCCTCATGCTACCTTTAGGATCCTTGGTGGCAAAGTGGCAAAATCCCTTCACGTTGGCCTGCTAACTGCAGGGTTGGCAGTTCAAACGCACCTACTGCATTCCTGTAGAAAGGGCAGCTTTCAACTCCCACAAAGAATTGTTGTTTCAGAAATCCACAAGGACAGTTGTATCCTGTAACTATGAGTCAGAACTGGCACAATAGCAGTGCGTGAGTGAGCTTTAAACTACATTTGAGACTGGGGTCTATTTTGAATTCCCCTACCTGTCCATTGGGTGTCATGGGAAGAAAGTAAATAGGAGAAAAAAGGGTAGGAGGCAGTGAGGGAGGAGGGTAGAATGTACTGGAATAACACATTCTGGCAGAAAATTGTGTGTATGTGTGTGTGTGCGTGTTCTATTGTAATTCACACAGAGTATGGGTGGGGGAGGGAACTGAAAAAGTAATTATCCATGAAAAAGAAAATTTTTTTTCTTTGGTGATTTTCCTTTTGTTGAGCTAAGGGATGGAGAATGTACTGCATAGGCGTGACCAGCCACTAGACCGGTGTGCTGTTAACACACCCTCCTGCCTTTGCATACTGGGGGCCTCTCTGTAAACAGAAGTGACTTGTGACTTCTGATTTCCTGGGGCTCTAAAGAGAACCCGAGAATAGAAGTTTTAAATCGTGAACAAAGGGGAGACAAAGGGTTAATGAGAGGACAGAAGTTTGAAGTTTCATTGGATGAACACAGCGCCAGCATCCAACAAACATGCCAAAGGCTGAACTCTGCCCGGAAGTAGTGAATGAGCACTGCCTTTAGCCCGTGTCCTCACTCTCCCCGTCTCCTGCACTCCAAGCCAGCCTCACTAAGAGTAGTCAAAGGTGACATGATGGTCCTTTCATCTCTCTCTGACCCCTCACACTGCCTTCACCTCTATCCAAGTTGCTTCATCCTTCCCCCTTCTCCCTGATCTTCCTCTTTGAAAGATCTAATTCACACTAACTGGTAAAAGTCAGCTAGCACACAAGAGAGGAGACATCTCCTTCCTCAGCCTATACTGCAGAAAAGGAAACTCGGGCTTGTGCTCATTTGCCCAAATGGCAAAGGTCCCATCAGGGGCAGGGCCATGATGTGAAAATTCAAGCAAGCAGCCCCAGAGCCAGAGCTCCCAACCCTCATCCACTGCAGTTCAAGTTCATGGGGTGAAGTGGTGAAACGCTAACCAGAAACTGAGAGTCAATGTAGATACCCAAGGCTTACTTGCCAGGGCACTCACTCACTGCCATTGAGTCAATGCTGACTCATAACAACCCTATAGGACAGGGTAGAATTCCCCTGTGAGTTACTGAGGATGTATCTCTTTATAGGAATAGAAAGCCCCATCTTTCCCTTGTGGCGTGGCTAGTGGTTTTAAACTGTTGCACAAAGCATAACCATGACACCATCAGGACCCCAAAACATGCCAGGGCAATCAATGGTTCTGTGAGATCTCTCAGGATAGAGATATACCTTGCTCCTTGGCTACACACAAGAAAGCATTCACCTCCAAGCCTAGTTTGTGATCCAAGTGAGTTTTATGAGAATTAGAAGAAGTTTCAGGTTTATAAAGGCACCTGCAGGGCTCTTCAGAAATGTGCTTCTCCTTAGAAGCTTCCCTGAAAGTCACGAGGTCTGCTCTCTGCTCCTGCCTTTTAAATTACTCCAAGAGGTGGGGCGTGCTGGTGACCCTGGTTGAACTCATTGGCTGAACTGAATTCACCTGGCCTTGTTGGGCCAATTCAGGTGCAGAACACACCCAGGTGTACCTCCCCTTCCTGGCTGGGAACCTGAGCCTTTGAGCATGCGCAGTGTACCACTCGTTCATGGGACAAAGGCTCAGACTGCTGACCCTGCGTAATGGATGCCTCAGTCCCTAAGCTAAACTACCTAGCAGTTCCAAAACCCCACTGCTGTGTAGTGTTCATAAACTTTGGCAGGAACACATCCTTACCACGAAGAATCCTGGTGGCCCAATGGCTAAGCACTTGGGCTTTAGACCGCGGTCAGTAGCAATACATTTGAAAAAGGTCTTTCCATTGTAAACATTCCACCCCACTGCCATCAAACGCAAAGAACCTCTGGTGACATGGCGGGCTACTCACAGAGCTACTAAATGCAAAGTCTTTGTCCGTTTTACACACTCACACACACAAACTCACACTCATACTCTTTCAAAATCTCTGGAGGGCTTCTGATGTCGTGTCCTTTTTACACACACACACACTTGCAGTATCTCTGGAGGGTAACTGACTTCGTGTCCTTTTTACACACACACAAACACACACCCACTCTCATACCCCTGCAGAAACTCTAGAGGGCTTCTGACTTCGTGTCCTTTTTAGTCACACACACAAAAAAACACTCACACCCATGCAGAATCCCTGGAGGGCTTCTGACTTCGTGTCCTTTTCACTCACACTCACACACAACCTTCCAGAATCTCTTGAGGGCTTCTGACATCGTGTACTTTTTATACACACAAACACACACACACACACACACACACACACACATACTCACACTCATACCCTTGCAGAATCCCTAGTGGGCTTCTAAATTCGTGTACTTTTTTACAAACACACACACACACACACACACACCATGGTAGAATCTCTAGAGAGCTTCTGACTTCGTGTTCTTTTTACACACACACACACACTTTCAGAATCTCTGGAGGATCTGATTTAATGTCCTTTTTACAAACACAAACACACACACACACTTACAGAATCTCTATAAGGCTTCTGGTTTCGTGTCCTTTTTACACACACAAACAAACACGCACCCTTGCAGAATCTCTGTAGGGCGTCTGATTTCATATCTTTTTTACACACACATACACACAAAAACACTTGCAAAATCTCTAAAGGGCTTCTGACTTTGTACGCTTTACTTACACACACACACACACACACACTCATGCCCCTACAGAATCTCTGGAGTACTTCTGACTTCGTGTCCTTTTTAGGACACACACACACATACCCTTCCAGAATCACTAGAGGGCTTCTGATTTTGTTTCATTTTTACACACACAGACACAAAGACGCACCCTTGGAGAATCTCTGGAGAGCTTCTGACTTTGTGTCCTGTTTACACACACACACACACACACACACACACACACAAACAAACACTCACACCCTTGTAGAATCGCTGGAGGGCTCTGACTTCGTTCTTTTTTTACACACACACACACTCATACATTTGCAGAATCTCTTGAGTGCTTCTGACTTCGTGTCCTTTACACACACACCCTTGCAGAATATCTAGAGGGCTTCTGACATCGTGTCATTTTTATACACACACACATACTCACACTCATACCCTTGCAGAATCTCTGGAGGTCTTCTGATTCTTCTCCTTTTCACACACACACACACACACACACACACATATACATACACACCATTGCAGAATCTCTGGAAGGCTTCTGATTTAGTGTTCTTTTTACACACACACACACACACACACACACACACTATGACGCACCCTTGCAGAATCTCTGGAGGTCTAATGAATTTGTGTCTTTTTTAGTCACACACACACAAACACTCACACCCTTTCCTAATCTCTGGAGGGCTTCTGACTTTGTGTCCTTTACACTCACATGCACACACAACCTTCAAGAATCTCTAGAGGGCTTCAGATATGGTGTCCTTTTTAAACACACACACACACACACACATACTCACACTCATACCCTTGCAGAATCTCAGGAGAGCTTCTGACATCTCCTTTTTACAGACACACACACATACACACCGTTGCTGAATCTCTAGAAGGCTTCTGAATTGGTTTCCTTTTTACACAAACACACAAACAATCTTGCAGAATCGCTGGAGGGCTTCTGACTTTGTGTCTTTTTACAAACACACAGACACTCACACACAGACCCTTGCAGAATCTCTAGAGGGCTTCTGACTTCGTGCCCTTTTTACACACACACACACACTCACACTCTTGCAGAATCTATGGAGGGCTTCTGACCTCGTATCTTTTGTACACACACACGCACACACACCCTTGCAGAATATCTGCAAGTCTTCTGACTTTGTTTCCTTTTTACACACACACACACACTCACATACAGACCCTCGCAAACTCCCTAGAGGGCTTCAGACTTCTGGTTCTTTTTACACAAACACATACACACACCATTGCAGAATCTCTAGAGGGCTTCTGACTTCGTGCCCTTTTTACACACCCACACACACTCACACTCATACACTTGCAGAATCTATGGAGGGTTTCTGGCTTCGTGTCCTTTTTACACACACACACACCCGCACACTCACACTCATACACTTGCCGAATATCTGCAGGTCTTCTGACTTCGTGTCCTTTTTACACACTCGCACACACACATGCACACATACCCGCACCCTTGCAGAATCTCTGGAGGGCTTCTGACTTCACCTTTTTACACATACACACACACACACACACACACTATCACGCACCCTTGCTGAATCTCTGGAGGGCTTCTGAATTCATGTCTTTTTTGACACTCACTCACAAACACTCACACCTTTGAAGAATCTCTGGAGGGCTTCTGACTTCGTGCCCTTTTCACACCCACACACTCACACACCCTTGCAGAATCTCAGGAGAGCTTCTGACTTTATGTCCTTTACACTCACACCCACACACATCCTTGCAAATCTCTAAAAGGCTACTGATTTGATTTCCTTTTTACACAAACACACACACAATTTTGCAGAATCGCTGGAGGGCTTCTGACTTCGTGTCCTTATTACACATACACACACACACTCATACACACTCTCACTCAGACCCTTGGAGTATCTCTAGAGAGCTTCTGACTTCTTGTTCTTTTAACACAAACACACACACACACACCATGGCAGAATCTCTAGAGGGCTTCTGACTTCATGCCCTTTTTACACACACACACACACACACACACACACCCTTTCTGAATCTCTGGACGGTGTCTGAATTAATGTCTTTTTTACAAACACACTCACACTCTTGCAGAAACTCTAGAGGGCTTCTGACTTCGTGTCCTGTTTACACACACACTCACACACCCTTGCAGAATCTCTAGAGTGCTTCTGACTTAGTGTCCTTTTTACACTCACAAACACACACACTGACACTCATACATTTGCAAAATCTCTGGAGGGCTTCTGACTTCGTGTCATTTTTACACACACACACACACACACACACACACACACACACACACCCTTGCAGAATATCTGCAAGTCTTCTGACCTCGGGTCCTTTGTACACATACACGCACACACACCCTTGCAGAATATCTGCAGGTCTTCTGACTTCGTGTCCTTTTTGAACAATAACACACAGATGCACACATGCACGCACTCTTGCAGAATCTCTGGAGGGCTTCTGACTTCTCCTTTTTACACATACACATACAGACCATTGCAGAATCTCTAGAAGGCTTCTGAATTACTGTCCTTTTTACACACACACACACACACACTATCACGCACCCTTCCTGTATCTCTGGAGGGTTTCTGAATTCATGTCCTTTTTTGACACACACACACACACACAAGCACTCACAACTTTGAAGAATCTCTGGAGGGCTTCTGACTTCGTGCCCTTTTGACACACACTCATTCACTTGCAGAATCCCTTGAGAGCTTCTGATATCGTGTCCTTTACACTCACACCCACACACATCCTTGCAAATCTCTAGAAGGCTACTGATTTGGTTACTTTTTACACAAACACACACATAATCTTGCAGAATTTCTGGATTGCTTCTGACTTCGTGTCCTTTTTACAAACACACACACACACACACTCACACTCAGACCCTTGCAGAATATCTAGAGGGCTTTTGACTTCGTGTTTTTTTACACACACACACACACACACACACACACACACATACATGCACCCTTGCAGAATCTCTGAAGGGCATCTGATTTCATGTCCTTTTTAAACACACACACACACACACTCACACTCTTGCAGAATATCTGCAGGTCTTCTGACTGCGTGTCCTTTTTATACACACACACACACACACACACAAGCACTCACACTTGAAGAATCTCTGGAGGGCTTCTGAGTTCCTGTCCTTTTTACACACCCAAATGCACACTGGCAGAATCTCTGGAGGGCTTCTGACTTCGTTTCCATTTTACACACACCCATGCACACATGCACGCACCCTTGCAGAATCTCTTGAGGTATTCTCACTTTGTGTCCTTTTTACACACACAGACACTTGCAGAATCTCTGGAGGGCTTCTGATTTTGTGTCCTTTTTAGACACTCACACACACACAAACTTTGAAGAATATCTGTAGGGCTTCTGACTTCCTTTCCTTTTTACACACTCACACACACACACCCCCTTGCACAATCTCTGGAGGTCTTCTGACTTCGTGTCCTTTTTACACACACACACAAACTCACACTCATACACTTGCAGAAACTCTGCAGGGCTTCTGACTACATGTCCTTTTTACACACACACTCACACTCAGACCCTTGCAGAATCTCAGGAGAGCTTCTGATTCCGTGTCCTTTTTACAAACACACACACACACCATGGCAGATTCCCTAGAGGTCTTCTGACTTCGTGTCCTTTTTACACACACACACACACACACGGTTGCAGAATCTCTGGAGGGTTTCTGAATTAATTTCCTTTTTGCAAGCACAAACACACACACACACACACACACATTCTCTTGCAGAATCTCTAAAAAGCTTCTGGTTTCCTGTACTTTTTCCACGCACACACACACACACACACGCACACACACACGCACGCATCTTTACAGAATCTCTGTAGGGCGTCTGATTTCATGTCTTTTTACACACACACAAACACACACACACAGAGAGAAAACCATTGCAGAATCTCTGGAGGGCTTCTGACTTTGTCCGTTTTACACACTCACACACGCAAACTCACACTAATACCCTTGCACAATCTCTGAAGGCCTTCTGATGTCGTGTCCTTTTTACACACACACACACGCACCCTTGCAGTTTCTCTGGAGGGCAACTGACTTCGTGTACTTTTTTACACACACAAAACACACACTCACTCTCATACCCCTGCAGAAACTCTCGAGGGCTTCTGACTTCGTGTCCTTTTTAGTCACACACAGAAAAACACACACACCCTTGCATAATCTCTGGAGGGCTTCTGACTTCGTGTCCTTTTCATACACACAAACACACACTCACACACATACTCACACTCATACCCTTGCAGAATCTCTGGAGGGCTTCTGACTTCATGGCCTTTTTACACACACACACACTCACACAAACACACTCACACTCAGACCCTTGCAGAGTCCCTAGTGGGCTTCGAAATTCTTGTACTCTTTATACAAACACACACACACACACACACCATGGTAGAATCTCTAGAGGGCTTCTGACTTCGTGTCCTTTTTACACACACACACACTTTCAGAATCTCTGGAGGGTTTCTGACTTAATGTCCTTTTTACAAACACAAAACCACACACACACACACTTCCAGAATCTCTATAAGGCTTCTGGTTTCGTGTCCTTTTTACACACACAAACATACACGCACCCTTGCAGAATCTCTGTAGGGCGTCTGATTTCATGTCCTTTTTACACACACATACACACAAAAACACTTGCAAAATCTCTGGAGGGCTTCTGACTGTGTAGGTTTTACTTACACACACACACACACACACACACACACACACACACTCATGCCCCTACAGAATCTCTGGAGGGCTTCTGAGTTCGTGTCCTTTTTAGGGGACACACACACACACCCTTCCAAAATCACTAGAGGGCT
The DNA here is from genome assembly GCF_050624435.1 of Tenrec ecaudatus. Taxonomy (NCBI): domain Eukaryota; kingdom Metazoa; phylum Chordata; class Mammalia; order Afrosoricida; family Tenrecidae; genus Tenrec; species Tenrec ecaudatus. Next base: position 171,549 of record NW_027459481.1, read on the forward strand.
TCTGATTTTGTTTCATTTTTACACACAAGACATATACACGCACCCTTGGAGAATCTCTGGAGGGCTTCTGACTTCGTGTCTTTTTACAAACACACACACACTCACACTCAGACCCTTGCAGAACATCTAGAGGGCTTCTGACTTCTTGTTCTTTTTACACAAACACACACACACCATGGCAGAATCTCTAGAGGGCTTCTGACTCGTGCCCTTTTTACACACACACACACACACACACACACACACACACAAACGCTTTCTGAATCTCTGTTGGGTGTCTGACTTAATGTCCTTTTTACAAACACAAACACTCAAACACACACACTTGCAGAAAATGTAAAGGGCTTCTGACTTCGGGTCGTTTTTACATACACACACACACACACGCACACACACACACTCACACAACCTTGCAGAATGTCTAGAGTGCTTCTGACTTCGGGTCCTTTTTACACACACTCACACTCATACACTTGCAGAAACATCTGGAAGAGTCTGGTCTGGAGACTCAGATCCTGAGAATGTGGTGTGGGGGCACCAGGCTCACGTGGCTGAGGATGTTTCAGTGCAGGGTGGAGCCATGCACCCCAGAGCTCTCTGTATTCCACAGGCGGATGGTGCTGTCAGAAGAGCAGGTGATAAAGGAGCTCGGGGGCAAGTAGGCCTGTTGACTGTCCTTCACCTCAGGGTAGACCTGGAGGAGCACAAGGACCAGAGGGACCTGGGTCAGACCTTGGCTGCCCACAGAGATGGGACGGGATGAGAGTAGAGAAAAGGTTGGTCAAGACTTAACCCCAGGCTTTTCCCAGAGCAAGCAAGTCATAATGATTAGCTCTTGTCTTTAACAAGTAAAGGAATATACATTAACCAAGCACCTAGTAAGTACTAGGCATTCTAAATCTCCAACTTTCATTGTCTCCTTCTCATAAAAATCAAATGCATCAGGTATGTCATTTCACAATTGCAGAAACTAAGGTTTGGTCAAGTTCAGGAACATGTCCAAAGAGGCAAAGCTCCGACTGCACAGGGCATACTGAAAAACGTCTCAGATGAGTCAGCACTAAAATCCCCTCCCATCCTCAGAGCCAATTAACAGATACGAAGGGACCCAGGGGCACTGCTGGGGGAGCAAGGGTGCTAGAGGAAACAAATTCCACACTTGAGGAACTCCAGCTCCTAATAGTAACCCAGGAAACACGGTCAGTCTCAGCAGACCTGGCCCACGTAGCTCTACACTCCAGAAGCAGGAGGAATGATAGAGAGCTGAATACACCTTGCCCACTTTCTTGGGGTCCTTCACATCCCAGACATAAATACTATGGTCATTGTACACACAAGACAGCCACTGATTTGCAGGATCAAAGGCCAAGGAGATGGTGTCCGGATACTACGCATTGGCCACTCCAGCGAAAAGGCGACTGAGGAAAGAGGGGGGCAGGGTGTCCAGGGCAGACAGGGCAAACTAGTGAGTGAGCGCAAATGAAATGGGGCACTCAAGGGAGGAGCAGCAGGTTGGCCAGCAGTCACTGGAGAAAGAACGCAGCAGCTGGCCTGGCATTCCTTGCCATGGGGCTCTCCAAAAGAACACAAGTTATTTCATAGCCCCCAACGTCAGGCAGGGACAGTGTGTGGCCGTGATGCAGCCAAGCAGATGTCAGGCCCTTCTAGACTCACGTCAGAGGACAAGGAAGGACACTGTGCAAGCCACAACCATGGTCATATATCATTTCCTACCAATTGCAGACTTAGTCCCGTCCTGCCCTGAAAGAGAAATTAATATACCCAACTGCAGAACTGCCCCGCTTCCTGACAGCACTGAAACCAGAGCAAAACTTCACTTCCTGCAATCACCCAACCCAAGGCCCGAGGCTACAATAAGCCCCTCCTACCGCAGCTGCAACCCAGGACCACCCTGAGGGAGAAAGGCCTGCTCCATCAGGTTTCCAGTCTCTCTCAGAAACCCTAAGGAACTGCCCGTCTGTCCTAGCTGTGGTCTTTACAGGACAATGCATTACCACACGGCAGACTCAGATTACCACGGTTGCCCACAGTGAGCAAGAAATGCTAAAAGACCCACCTGTGCTTGACTGCAAGGGTCTTCCCAGAGGCCTATGTGTGCCCTTCTCTCCTTGCAGCATGCCAAGGATGGCCTGGCACAGAGTGGGGCTCTGACAGGACTCAGGGGCCCACCCATACCGCTCACCTGGCCTCTGTGATGCTGGCAATGTCTGTTCCCAGGGCATGGGGCCGGGGCAGCGTGCTGAGGAAGTGCAGGTTGGAGGGGTTGAAAAGACGCACGGTGCTGTCAGCACAGCCACAGAAGATGTAGTCCTGGCTCACCAAGATGCAGTGGGCCACTGTGGTCTGTGAGCACAGAAACCCCATTCAGAAGGGCGTCTGCGCACTCCTTCACCCCACCTCAACAGCCATGAGCCAAGAGGCAAGGACAAGTGCAAGGTAGGACAGCTGCCCTGGCCAGAGCCCCTCAATGCCCCTCCCTCTAACAGCAGCTAGCCAGAGGGCCCACAGCCCCATGCAATTAGGAAGAAGGAGTCAGCAAGCCTTATAAGCCACCTGAGTTTTAGGCAAACACACACTCAGAAAAGGCCGGCCAAGAGAAAGGCAGCAGAGGCAGCGGACAGGGCCAGCACACTTACTGTGATGCTGTCTTTGTGCTGAGCAGAAGAGGAAAGCAGAGGAAGAGGCAGAGACAGAGAGCGCGAGCGAGCAGAGAGGTTCCCAAACACCTTCCTCCGCCTGGGGCCTCCTCCAGCGTGCATGCAGACCCCGCTGCTAACCCCAGGACCCCCGGAGCCTGGAGGTGACAGACGGGAGGGTGCCGACAAAGCATTCACTTACCCTCAGCTCCACCCACTTGTCCAACAGTCTCTGGTCACTGAACTCGCACAGCTGCCCCGAGGATGTGATACAGAAGGTGCTGTCAGCCTTCTTCCCGCGGCCACAGGCTACATCAGTGAACAGGTAGTTCTGCATGTCCCCCAGCAGCCCGGAGCGGCCCAGCAGGGGCACAGTGGCATTCACCTGTGGAGGCACACCACAGGTGCCACCCACACACCCACCCTGCAGGCTACCCCCTGGAAAGCAGGCCCTGGGGAGAGAGGGAAAAGGCTTCCCTTGCAGATTGACATAGCACCTGGCCCAGCTGAGACTTCCAAAGGGCTTTTGAGCATGCAGAAGGGGGCGCAGGTGGAACAGATCTGGGCAGACCCCACCCTGGTGGCTACTTGCTGCCTCACCGTTGAGGTCTTGCTGTCATCAAGGAACCAGAATTTGATGTGCCGGTTGCCTGCAATGACAAAGTAGCTGCAGTCCTCAGAGAAGGATACTGCTTTAACCCGACTGGTCACCTGGTTGGAAGCCACTACAATGTTTTTCTGGAGAGAAAGTCAAGGGAAATCAAGGCTCTGCTTCTAGGAGCTGAGGGAAAAGAAACTTACACATTGAAGGAGGTTAGACAAGCTGTGAACCTGACCTCTCCTTCTGCCCCTTCTTCAGCATCCTAGATACACAGTTGCTCCTTTCTGCTCAGAGTTCTCTAGAAAGGGACTGAGGCCAGCAGGCGGAAGTGAAGGCCACCTGTCAGCAGTTTCTTGGCTCCCCTCCCGGCCCTGCCTGTCCTGAGGCCAGCAGCCCACTCACCTTCCAGGCCCAGACATTGACGATCATATCATGCTGGTAGCCCACTGAGACAATGTACTTGGCGCTGGGTGAGCAGGCCACACACGCCACGCCATAATTATGCTCCTGAAGCTCTGCCACCTGGCTGCGCTCCGACACGTCCCACACCCGCACAGCAGGCATGTGTCCACTCTGCGGGGACGAAGACCCCAAAGTAAAGGCCAGAGGCAGCCAGCTCCCTCCCCATCCAAGGAGGCCTGGCTCTCCCAGCCACTGGACAAGAGCCTGCACATAAATGAAGGACACCTAACCTAATGTGCCTGCACATGAATCAAGGACACCCCCGGAGGGAAAGTGATCAGTGTTGGGGAACAGGGACTCTCAGGGATGGGCTCCTGGCGTGCTTTGGATGGGCAAGAACCACCACTACTGCGGTTGGCTCCCACAGCCTCACAGGGCAAGTCTATGGGAGGGCAGCCCTGTTCCACACTGTGACCAACAGGAGGACTCCAGGATAAGGAATGTTTTAAGGAGGTGTTTTCCAAAATGTGGTTCCCAAATTGGCAGCTTCAGCCTCATCTGGAACTACTTGTTAGCATTGCAAACTGAAGAGAGCCACCCCACACCTGCTGAGCCCGAGAGTCAGCAGTCTGTACTACGGGGCCACCATAGCACTTCTGATGCAGGCTACAACCTAAGAACACTGCTCTAGGGCAGACCAAACACCCAAAGTTGACACCAGTACAGAAAGTCAAACTTGGCACCAGTCCTATGCGGGCTGCAGGCTGTCACTCTCTGCTAAGGCCAGGCCACCCCCTCTGCAGTGCCTGAGCTTCCTTCCTCACTCACCTCGCCGGTGACCAGGTACTTGCCATCAGGAGAGAAGGCAAGGGCAGTGATGGTTTTCCTGAAAGGAATGGGGGCAGGCTCAAGAGAGGCACTGGCAGCCTGGCCCAGGCCTGGCCTCTCACAGTCCCCTCTCAAAACAAGGGCAGCAAACCCGCCCTCCCTGTGCTGCTTCCCTTGCAGGCCTAGGGCCCAACACGGCCCAATGCCACAGAGAAGCAGGTGGCACCCCTCTGGCCATCCCTGTGGAAAGGTGGCACTCCCCAAAGCCCCAGAGCCCATTTACCTGGAGCTGTTGAGGATGTGGTGCTGCTTGTGTTTCCGGGGATTGAAGAGCACAACCACACACCTGGGGAGAGGGAGAGGGGAGCACAGCCTTAGCACCCCACCTCAGTGGCCCAGCCCAGAGGACCCCACGTTGCCAGAGTGCAGCTGGCTCCTGGCAGCACTCTTCTGCCTTTCTCCCCTTCTGTAGCCCCACACGGTGCAAGGGCCTGTAGGGAGCCCTGCCTGCCCAGTGCTCTGTGCACCAGCACCATCGGGCCATGCCCCATAGTGATGGTTTGGCCGGTCTTCCCAGAGCCCTTGTCCCTACCCCAGGGCAGAGGGCAGAGGGCAGAGAGAAGGATGCACATGATTTGCGTAAGAACAGGCCACAGCTGTGCCCTTGTTTACAGACCTCCTGGTTTCCAGGAGAGAGTGGGATCTCTCATGTCTGCACCCATGTGTGTACTTGGCAAGAGCCAGCCCTCCACATGTTGGATGAGGAAGCAAGTGGAAGGTCAGGGCCCAGGGCCAGGCCTGCAGGGAGACTAAAGGGGATGGAGAGGCAGAAAACTGCCTGAGGGCGGGAACTTCATGGAGCTCCTGGCCCACGTCAGACTCTTTAGCCCAAAGAGCCTGAGCAGCGCTATTCTAACAGCCTCCAGGCTCCCTCTCCAGTCAGGCAGCAAGGCTGGGTGAGATTGCATGGAGACTGAAATTCAAGAGTGAACTCGAGAGAGGGAGGCAGGTAAGAGTCAGGGACAAGGAGCTGGGAGCCAACAGCTCGCCAGTGTCTCAGGGGCCATGGCGCTCAGCAGGTTTAGGCCCTCTGCCCAGCTGTCCCCTCTCTTCATTAGCGCTATGCCTACTAATTGCTATTAGCTGGCCACAGCAAGCCAGGAGCCTGCTCCCCCAGGTAGACGGAGGAGAGACTCAGTAGAAGGCTACTTGTCCCAACACTGTCTTTTACAACAGGAAGCAGACACAGGACCCGCATCTGGACCCCACTGCTTGCATATGGGAGCAGGAGCTGCAGCACAGGGCCTGGTCTCTTCTGCAGACAGAGGCCTCTGGCTTGGCTCAATGAGCCAGTTCGCTATGCAAATTCCACTGTCAACTAGGGATTCTGGGATCTTGGAGGTGCACCAGCAAAAGATAAGGAGGTCCTGAGGGTCTAACAAGAGCATAAAGCTGTTGCCACGTGTCCTATGGAATTTTCTCTTCAGCTCTTTGACTTTGTCATTTCTTCTCATTGTCTTAGCTACTCTATGATATAGAACAATTCTGACTCATAGGAATTTGATACTACTGTCCTCTCCCAATTTCCTTTATTTTCCACCTTCATGTTTGTTAAAATATGCAGTATTGCATCAGATTTCCTATGCTCTAAACCAGTGGTTCTCAACCTTCCTAATTCCTTGGCACTATAATGAAGTTCCTGATGTTGTGGTGAACATCCATTCGTAAAATTATTTTCGTTGCTACTTCATAACTGTAATTTTGCTACTATGAAGAAGAGACCGACCCCTGTGAATGGGTAGCTCAACCCCCAAAGAGGTCCCGATCCACAGGTTGAGAACCGCTGCTCTAAACTAAGAGGTGTTTCTTTAAGATGTAGTTCAGTATATTGTTAGACGCCCAAGTCCTGTTGTTGTTGTTGTTAAGTGCCGTCGAGTGGATTTTGGCTCACAGCAACTCTATGTACAATGTACCGAAACGCTGACCCATTAGTGCATTCCTCACAGTGGTTCTTTGCTTGCGCTCATTGTTGCAGCCACTGAGTATTCCAAATTTTAGGGGCTGCCTCTCCTTTGCTGCCCTTCTACTCTACCAATATCTGTATCTTCCTCTAGGACAGTGCTTCTCAACCTTCCTAAATTCACGACACTTTCATAGTTTCCTTTGTAGTGGTAGACCCAAATCATAAAATTATATTCTTTGCTACTTCGTAACTCTCGTTTTGTTACAAGTTATGAATAGTGCAACCCTGTAAAGGGTTCGTCTAAGCCCCAAAGGGGTCACGACACACATGGTGAGAACCCCTGCTGTAAATTGAGAGGAGTCTCTCTTAAGGTCTATTTCACCATACTGTTAGAAGCTCAAGTCCATTTGTTGTTGTTGTTAGGTGCCGTCGAATGGGTATGTCTCATAGCAACTCTACGCACAATATAATGAAACGCCGCCCAGTGGTTCTCTGCTTGCGCTCATTGTTGCAGCCACTGTGCTAATGCATCTTGTTGGGGACCGCCTCTCTTTTCCTGCCCTTTCATACCAAGATTTGGGACTTCCTCTAGAGCAGTGGTTCTCAACTTTCCTAATGCCATGATATTTTCATACCGATTCTCATTTAGTGGTGACCCCCCCCAACCATAAAATGATTTCATTGCAGCTTCATAACTGTAATTTTGTTACTGTTATGAGTCACGACACCCCTGTGAAATTTTCATTCCATATCCACAAAGGGGTCGCGACACACAGCTGAAGATCCCCTGATCTAAACTAAGAGGAGATTCTCTTAAGATAGAATTCAGCATACTGGTAGATGCACAAGGTCTGTTGTTATTGGTGTTAGGTACCATCGAGTGGGTTTTGGCTCATAGTAACTCTATGCACAATATAATGAAACGCTTTCCCATCCTATGCCATCCTCACAGTGGTTCTTTTGCTTGTGCGCATTGTTGCAGCCACTGTGCTAATCCAACTTTTGGGTAGCTGCCTCTTTTTTGTGGCCTTTCTACTGTACCAAGACTTGTGTCTTCCTCTAGGGCAATGGTTGTCAAATTTCCTAATGCCATGACCCTTTCATACAGTTCCTCATGTAGTGGTGACCCCCATCATAATATTATTGTTACTTCGTAACTGTAATTTTCCTACAGTTATGAATCATTTCACACATGTGAAAGGGTCATTCGATCACCAAAAGTGGTCGCGAACCACAGGTTAAAAACCGCTGGTCTAAACTAAGAGGAGTTTTTCTTAATATCTACTTCACCCTATTGTCAGGAGCACAAATCCTATAGTTATTGTTAGATTCTGTTGTGTAGCTTTTGACGCCTAGCAACTCTAAGCACAATATGATGGAAAGGTGTCCTGTCCTGCGCCATCCTCCCAGTGGTTCTTTTGCTTGCGCGGATTGTTGCAGCCACTGTTGTATTCCATTGTGCTGTGGGCTGCCTCTTTTTGCTGCCCTTCTACTGTACCCAGATCTATGTCTCCCTCTAGGGTAGTGGTTCTCAACCTTCCTAATGTCATGACTCTTTCACACCATTCCTCACGTACTAGTAACCCCCCCAATCAAAAAATAATTTTCCTTGTTACTCCATAACTATAAATTTGCTATTGTTATGAATCAGGTCACCCATGTGAAATGCTCATTGTTCCCTCCTAAGACGTTGTGACCCACAGTTAGGGAACTGTTACTCTACACTAAGAGTTTCTTTTAAAGTCTTCTTCAGCATATTGTTAGAGGCACAAATCCTGTTGTTTGGTGCCTTCGAATGGGTTTAGGCTCATACCAACTCTATGCACCATGTAATGAAATGCTTTCCCGTCCTGTGCCTTCCATACAGTGGTTCTTTTGCTCACACTCATTTTTGCAGCCACTGTGCTAATCCACCTTGTTGGGCACTGCCTCTCGTTTCCTGCCCTTCTGTACCAAGATATCTGTCTTCCTCTAGAGCAGTGGTTCTCAACTTTCCAAATGCCACAGCCACTTCACACCATTCCTCGTGTAGTGGTGACATCCAACCATAAAATATTTGCATTGCTACATCATAATTGTAATTTTGCTTCTGTTATGGATCAGGCCACCCATGTGAAAGGTTCGTTAGTCTCCTCAAAGGTGTCTCGACACACAGTTTGAGAACCAATGGTCTAAACGAATAGGAGTTTCTCTTAAGGTCTACTTCAGAATATTCTTAGAAGCCCAAGTTCTTTTTATTATTGTTTGGTGCCTTTGAGTGTGTGTTGGCTCATACCAACTGTATACACAATATAATGAAACTCGGCCCCATCTCGTTCCATCTTCACTGTGGTCCTTTGCTTGCACTCAAGCTGCATCTATTCCATCTTGTAGGGGCTGCCTGACTTTTGCAGCCCTTCTACTGTACCAACATTTGTGTCTTCCTCTAGGACAATGTTTCTCATACATACTAATTCTGCGGCCCTTTCGTACAGTTCCCAATGTAGTGGTGGACCCCAATCATAAAATTATATTCATTGATATTTCATAACTGTACTTTTGCCACTGTTATGAATCAGGCCATCACTGTGAAGGGGTGTTTCGAAACACCCCCCACCTGAAAGTGTTCACGACCCAATGTTGAGAACCCTGCTGTAAACTAAGAAGAGTTGCTCTTAAGATTTACTTCAGCATATTGTTAAACACACAAGCCCTGTTGTTATTGTTGTTAAGTTCTGCGGAGGGGGTTTTGGCTCATCGCATCTCTATGCACAATATCATGAAATGCTTCCCAGACCTGTGCCATCCTGTCAGTGGTTGTTTGCTAGTGCTCATTGTTGGAGCCATATTTGGGGGGGCTGGCTATTTTTTGTTGCCCTTCTACTCTACCAAGACTTGTGTCTTCCTTTAGGGCACTGGTTCTCAACCTTCCTAATGCCACAACATTTTCATACCGTTCCTCATATAGTGCTGACTGCCAAATCATAAAATTATTTTCATTGCAACTTTGTAACTCTAATTTTTCTACTGTTATGACTAGGCGACCACTATGAAAGGTTCTTTCATCCCCCAACAGGGCTCGTGACCCAAAAGTTGAGAACCGCTGCACTAAACTAATAGGAGTTTCTCTTAAGGTCTACTTCAGCACATTATAAGAAACACAAGTCCTGTTGTTTTGTTGTCAGGTGCAGTCGAGTGGGTTTTGACTCATAGCAACTCTATGCTCCATATAATGTAACGCTGCCCCATCTTGTGCCATCCTCACAGTCTTCCCTTAGCTTGAGCTCATTGCTGCAGCCACTATGCTATTCCATCTATTTGGGGGCTGACTCTATATTGCGGCCCTTCAACTGTATCAAGACTTGTGTCTTCCTGTAGGACTGTGGTTTTCAGTAATCCTAATGCCACGACCCTTTCATACAGTGCCTCGTGTACTAATGACTCCCCAACCAAAAAAATTGTACTGTTGCTACTTCATAACTGTAATTTTGCTACTGTTACGTATCTGGCCACGCCTATGGGAGGGTCATTTGAACACCCCCAAAGGATATACCACTCAACTCACAAGTTGAGAACGGCTGCTCTAAACTAAGAGCAGTTTCTCTCAAGGTTTAGTTGAGCATACTGTTAGATGTATGATTCCTCCTGTTATTGTTGTTCGGGCCGTGGAGAGGGTTTGGGCTGATAGCAACCCTGTGCACAATATAATAAAGGCCTGCCCAGTCTTGCATCATCCTCACGGTGGTTCTTTGCTTGCGCTCATTGTTGCAGCCACCGTGCAAATCTGTCTTGTAGGGACTTCCTCTCTTCTGCTGCCCTTCTACTGTACTTGCGTCTTCCTCTAGGACAGTGTTTCTCACCCTTCCTATTTCTACGACCTTTCCATACACTTCCCAATGTGTAGTGGTGGTCCCCAAAGCATAAAGTTTTTTTTTCAACTGTTATTCCATAACTGTAATTTTGCAAGTCTTATGAATCTAGTCACCCTGTGAAAGGGTTGTTCAACCAACCAAAGTGGTCACAAATCACAGGTTGAGAACTGCCGTTCTAAATTAAGAGGAGTTTCTCCTGTGGTATAGCTCTGTATATTATTACACGCAAGAGTCCTGTTCTTATTGTTGTTCGGGGGCTGTCGAGTGGGTTTGGCTCATAGTTGGCTCATAACAACTCTATGCACAGTATCATGAAACACTGTTCCATCCTCTAACACCCTCACACTTTTCTTTTGTTTTCACTCATTGTTGCAGTCTCTGTGCTAATCCATCTTTTGGGGGACTGCCTCTCATTTGCTGACCTTCAACTGTACCCAGATTTGTGTCTTCCTCTAGGGCAGTGGTTCTCAAACTTCCTAATGCACGACTCTTTCACACCATTCCTCATGTATTGGTGACGCCCCCTCCCCAATCATAAAATTACTTTCCTTGTTACTTTATGACTAAAATTATGCTACTGTTATGAATCAGGCCACCATGTGATATTGTCATTCTCCCCCCACCCCCCAAAAGGCATCACGACCCACAGTTTGAGAACTGCTATTCTACACTAAGTGGAGTTTATTTTTAAGGTATGTTTCAGCATATTGTTAGAAGCACAAATCCTGTTCTTGTTTTTGGCTGCCTTCGAGTGGGTTTTGGCTCATAACAACCCTATGCACAATGTAATGAAACGTTGTCCTGCCCTGTGCATCCTCACGGTGGTTCTTCTGTTTGCGCTCATTGTTGCAGCCACTGTGGTAATCCATCTTGTTAGGGACTAATTCTCTTTTCCTGCCCTTCCGTACCAAGATTTGTGTCTTCCTCAAGAATAGTGGTTCTCAACTTTCTGAATGCCACTACTATTTCATACCAGTCCTCATGTAGTGGTGACTCCCCAACCATAAAATATTTTCATTGCTACATCATAACTGTAATTTCGCTTCTGTTATGGATCAGGCCACCCATGTGAAAGGTTCATTAGTCTTCTAAAGGCACTGTGACACAGTTTGAGAACCACTGGTCTAAACTAAGGGGAGTTTCTCTTAAGGTCTACTTCCGCATATTCATAGACGCACAGTCCTGTTGTTATTGTTTGGTGCCTTTGAGTGTGTGCTGGCTCATAGCAACTCTATACACAATATAATGAAACGTGACCCCGTGTCGTGCCACCCTCACAGTGGTTATTTTGCTTGTTGTCATTGTTGCAACCATGGGCTAATCCAACTTTTGGGGGGCTGCCTCTCTTTTGCTGCCCCTCTACTGCCCTTTCATTCATTTCCTCATGTAGTGATGAACCCCCCAATCATAAAATTATTTTCATTGCTACTTTGTAACTTTAATTTTGCTACAGTTATGAATCAGGCCTCCACTGTGAAAGGGTCATTTGACCCCCCCAAAGGGCTCGTGACCCACAAGTTGAGAACCACTGCTCTAAACTAAGAGGAGTTTCTCTTAGGATCTACAGCACCATATTGTGAAAAGCATGAGTCCTACAGTGATTGTTGTTAGGTGTTGCCCAGTGGGTTTCGATTCTCAGCAACTCTACGCACAAGATAATGAAACGCTGCCCCGTCCTGTGCCATCCTCACAGTGGTTTCTTGTCTGCACTCATGGTTGCAGCCACGGCGCTAATCTATCATCTGGGGATCTGCCTCTCATTTGCTGCCTTTCTGCTCTGCCAAGATTTCTGTCTTACTCAAGGACAGTGACTCTCAACCTTCTTATAATGCCACAGGCCTTTTATACCACTACTCATGTAGTGGGTACAATCCCAGTCATAAATTTATCGTCATTGCTACTTCATAATTGTAATGTAGCTACTGCTATGAAGTGGGACACCCCTGTGCAAGGGTAGTTCATCACCCTAATGGAGTCATGACCCACAGGTTGAGAATCTCTGCTCCAAACTATGAAGAATGTCTCATAAGATATATTTCAGCACATTGTTAGAAGCAAAAGTCCTGTTGTTATTTTATTTAGGTGCCTTCAAGTGGGTTTTGGCTCATAGCAACTCTATGCAAAATATAACGAAATGCTCCCCCATCCTGTGCATTGCTCACAGTGGTTCTTTGCTTGCGCTGGTTGTTGCAGCCACTGAGCTATTCCAACTTGGAGGGGCTGCCTCTCCTTTGCTGCCCTTCTACTCTACCAACATTTGTGTCTTCCTCTCGGACAGTGGTTCTCAATCTTCCTAAATTCACGACCCTTTCATGCAGTTCCCAAAATAGTGGTGGACCCCCAGTCATACAAAATTTTCGCTGATATTTCATAACTGTAATTTTGCTAATCTTATGAATCAGGCAACCCTTGTGAAAGGGTCATTCAACCCACTCACTCCCCAAAAGGGTTCGTGATTCATAGGCTGAGAACCCTGCACTAAACTAAGAGGAGTTTCTCTTAAGATCTACGTCAGCATATTGTTAGAAGCTCAAGTTCTTTTTGTGTTGCTGTTAGTTGCCGTCGAGTGGGTTTTGACTCTCAGCAACTCTAAGCACAAGATAATGAAACGCTGCCCCGTCCTGTGCCGTCCTCACAGTGGTTCGTTGATGGCATTCATTGTTGCAGCCACTGAGCTATTCCATCTTGTAGGGTCTGCCTCTCACTTGCTGCCCTTCTGCAGTACCACGTTTTGTGTATTCCTCTCGGGCAGTGTTTCTGAACCTTCTTAATGGCATGGCTCCTTTATACAATTCTTAATGTTGTGGTGATCCTCCAACAGTAATTTTTTTTCATTGTTACTCCATTACTGTGATTTCACTACTGTTATGAATTGGGCAACACCTGTGAGAGGGGGTCGCGACCCACAAGTTAAGAACCACTGCTCTAAATTTAGAGGAGTTTCTCTTAAGATCTAGTTCAGCATATTGTTAGAAGTACACGTCCTGTAGTTATTGTCGTTAAGTTCTGTCGAGTGGGTTTTGACTCTTAGCAACTCTATGCACAATATAATGAAACGCTGCCCTGCCCTTAGCCACCCTCACCGTGCTTGTGTGCTTGGCCTCAGTGTTGCAGCCACTGTGCTAATCCAACTTGTTGGAGACTGCCGCTCTCTTCCTTCCCTTCTGTACCAGATTTGTGTCTTGCCCTAGGGAAGTGGTTCTCAACCTTCCTAATGCCACGACTCTTTCATACCATTCCTCGTGTAGTGGTGATTGCCAAATCATGAAATTATTTTCATTGCTACATCATAACTCTAATTTTTCCACTTTAATGAACGGTCCACTGCCGTGAAAGCGTCATTCATCCCCCAAAAGGGGTCACGACCCTCAGTTTGAGGCCCCCTGCGCTAAACTAATAGGAGATTCTCTTAAGGTCTACTTAGGTACATTGTTAGAAAAACAAGTCCTGTTTTATTTCTTGTGGGTTTTGCTCATATCAACTCTATGTCAATATAATGAAACACTGTCCTGTCTTGTGCCATCCTTGCAGTGTTTCTTTGGCTTGTGTTTATTGTTGCAGCCACTGTGCTATCCCATCTATATTGGGGCTGAGTCTATTTTGTTGCCCTTCAACTGTATCAAGAATTGAGTCTTCCTCTTGGACAGTGGTTTTCAACATTCTTACTCACGACCCTTTCATCCAGTTCCTCATGTAGTCGTGACCAACCAACCATACAATTATTTTTGTTGCTACATCATAGCTGTAATTTTGCTACTGCTATAATTCAGGCCACCCCATGAAAGGGCTGTTTGACCCCCTAAGTAGACACGACCCACAGGTCGAGAGCCGCTGCTCTAAACGAAGGGGAGATTCTCTTAAGGTCTTCTTCAGCATATTGTTAGAAGCACAAGTCCTGTTGTTACTGTTGTTGGGTGCAGTCTAGTGGGTTTGGCTCATAGCCACTCTCTGCACAATATAATGAAACTCTGGGGGTCTTAAATGCTTGAAGGCAAACAGGCTGAAATCTAGCTCAGAAGCAACAAAGCCCACAGAGAAGAAGCAAACAAGCCGAAGTGAGCACGAGGTGTTGAAGGGATCAGGTAGCAGACACCAAAGAACAAAAACCATCATTGTGTGATCACCTTCCCCACATAAACGCTGAAGATGAATGTGTGCATAAGTATGTGTGGTGAAGAAGGCTGATGGTGGCCGGCTATCAAGCGATATAGCGTCCCGGGTCTTAGAGGCTTGAAAGTAAACAAGCTGGCCCAGAAGCAACAAAGCCCACATGGAAGCATCACACCAAAATGTGTGATCATGAAGGGCTGAGGGGACCAGTTTTCAAGCAACAAAGGCGGGAGGTGGGATTATATCATCGTGAATGAGGGGAGTGCATGACGGGGGACCAATGCCCACCTGTAGACAACTGGACATCCCTTGCGGAGGGGTAGTGGGAAGGAGATGAGTCACTCAGGGTTCAGTGTAGCAATAATGAAACTCACAACCTTCCTCTAGTTATTAAATGCTTCCTCCCCTCACATCTCATGATCCCAATTCTACCTTGCAAACCTGGTTAGACCAGAAGATACACAGCGGTACAGACGGGAACTGGAAACACAGGAATCCAGGACAGATGAACCCCCCAGGACCAGCGGTGAGAGTGGCGATACTGGGAGGGAAGTGGGTATAGAAATGGGAAACCGATCACAAGGATCTACATATAACTTCCCCCCTGGGAGATGGGCAACAGAAAATTGGGTGATGGGAGATGCCGCGCAGTGTAAGATAAGAGAAAATAATAAAGTATAAATTATTAAGGGTTCATGAGGGAAGAGGAGCAGGGTGAGAAGGGGATAGGGGAAAGGGGAAATGAGCTGATTCCAGGAACCCAAGCAGAAAGCAAATTTTGAGAATGATGAAGGCAACGAATGTATAAGTGTGTGTATGTATGGATTGTGATGAGTTGTATGAGCCCCAATAAATGATTTTAAAAAAGAAAAAGAAAGAAATGTCTATCAATGAATGAAGGCAACATATGTACAAAATGCCTGATGCAATCAATATGGATTGCAACAAAAGTTGTAAGAGTCTCCAATAAAAGATTTTTAATAAAAATGTATATATAATAAATATTTTCCTAACTTATATAAATGATTAATAAGAATAAAATTAAGCAGCCTGGGTTTTTTATAGGAAAAAATGATAAAAGAACAAATGAGAGATTCAGCAGGAAGCAATGGATAGGAAAATATTATAAGGAAAGTTTTCTCTTATGTGGAATGTACATTCTCTTACATGACAACAATCAGAATATGCCATAAGAACCTCAGACCAAATACTAGAAAAAAATAGAGGAAAAAAATCCCAACCCTTCAATAAAATGCTATATGCTTTCTATGATTTTCACAAAAGTTCAAATTCTTTAACACAATATTTTCTTCATTCACATTTTTAATTATGCATAAATTTATGTCTACTTGCATTACATCTCATAAAAAGGCATAAGAACTGTTTTTGCACTATCTAACACTAAATAGAAGATAGTGAAGGTGAAAAAATAGCTTTTGTGAATGTTGCTTTGAAATACAAATGGCATTGTCCTAAGAAATATAAATGAGTTAATTTTTTAAAATCATTTTATTAGGGGCACATACAACTCTTATCACAATCCATACATACATCAGTTGTGTAAAGCACATCCGTACATTCATTGCCCTCATCATGCTCAAAACATTTGCTCTCCACTTAAGGCCTTGGCATCATGTTTTCATTTTTCTCCGCCCTCCCTGTTCCCCCCTCACTCATGAACCCTTGATAATTTGTCAGATCTTACATATTTTGTCTCCCTTCACCCACTTTTCTGTTGTCCATCCCCCAGGGAGGAAGTTATATGTAGATCCTTGTAACTGAGGTCTCAGAGCAGCTGGGTGTGATGCAGGGGAGGCTCTGGAAGCAGCTGAAGACACTGTGGGAGTTGGCAGCCCAACAGTGAGGGTCACTGCATCCGGGGGTACGAGAAAACTGGCTGGGGTTGCTTATTCCCCTAGATGCTACCCCTGCCTTGAAGAGAACCGTGACAGAGGCCTGTAGACATGTGTCAGGAAAAGATGAGTCCTTCACTGTTTCCTCTTTCCACAAACCTTTGAGGAGAGCCTGCAGGGCAGGGGCTCGGCTCCCTGGCTCCAGTCACCTGCCCTTCCCCACAGCCACACCCTCGCCAGCCCCAACTCCCCCTGCCCTGGGTTTGCTTCTTGAATCCAGAGGAGCAGCCTGGGCAAAGACCATGAAGAACCTTGTCCTTCAGGCAGCCCCTTTGATTGGGTCCCTTGTCCTGCAGAGTGTGGACACATGCACACTAACTGTTGGGGGACTCAGCTGTCACCACAGGGGCCAGGATCTGAAGAGGATGCTGGCACTGCAGGGCTTCCTGAGGGAAGCCGAGGACTTTCAGAGCTGGCTGAGCAGCCAGCAGCTGGTGGCCAGAGGAGAGAGGACTATGAGCACACCCTAGTGAGGAAGGGGCTAGGGGCAAGGAAGGTGCCCTGGAGCCGAAGGAAGAAGGGTGGTGGAGGGGGGGCTGCATGCACAAGGGGCTGATGGGGAACATCAGTCTGGACTGAGGACAGCTGTGGCTTCCTATTCCCCTCTCTGCGTAGAGGGGAAAGTTCTGTGGCTGTCCAGTCTTGCCCTGCCCAGTCACTCACTGAGGTGTCTCACAACCACACCAGCCAGTGCCCCCTGGGACCCTTCTCCTCTCTTCTCAGCTCCTCTTAACCAAGTTTGCAATGTTTCAGCACCAAGTGAAGATGGGTGGCCACCAGGGGGCAGCCTGCCCCACTAGCGGAGAGCCTGCTGGAGTGGCGGCCCAGCACTGCCCCCAGGGCCCAGCAGTGGTGACAGGACCTACAGTGAGTACCAGCAGCCTGGAGCAGGGGTGAGTTTGGGGGAGGTGCTGGGCATGGGGTGGACGGGCTTCCAGGGAGACCCATGCTGTGCTGCGGCTCTGCCAAACCCCTGAGAGGTGAACTGGCTTTCTGTGTGCCCACATTGGGGGCCCGGGCCACGTGTTCCAGAGAGCAACTTGTGCAGCCTGGAGCTTGGGACCCCTTACTTAAGCTGAGAGGCCATGCCAGACGACCTTCAGCAAAGCTCAGCCTTTGAGTTCTGGGCTTCTGGCTTCAGGGCACGGTGAGGGCAGCTGCTGGTTCTGGCCCAGCTGCAAGCAGCCTGGCTGTACCTGGCCCTTCTGGGGACTCCAGATAGCACTGGGGAAACTGGGTGCACCGAGAGGCTGGGTTACTTGCTAGAGACCACAGCTAATTAGCAGTGAAGTTGAGACGCGATATGGCCCTCACCATAAAAAGGAAGTGTTTTCTGCCCTGGTGACCCTTGGCCTTCCCTGAGGTCAAGGGTGACCATAGCAGCCACATGAAGAGTGTCAGAAGCAGGGCACAGTGACTGCCTCAACCTCCCCACTCTCCCCTGCCGGGGCTCTTCCAGTCTTGGCCTAGTGCCTCTATTGCTGGGGAGCAGGCTGGAGAGTACCCCACCCCTGCAGGCCCCACAACCTTCCTAGCAGTGCCAGCGGATCTGAGAAGGCACAGTCTGGCACTGTGTGACCAGGCTACCTGGAAATGATCCCATTGAAGATCTGGAGAGCAGACCGATTGTTTTCCTTTGATTGTGTTACAGACACCTTACAGGAGAGAAGGACGTTTATAGATCACTGTCTACAGTTTCTGACCTTCAAAGCACTCAAATCATTGCCATCGAGTCGATTTCTATCATCGAGGCCCTGTAGGACAGCACACGACGGCCCCTGCGTCTCTGAGGCTGTCACTACGGGAGCAGACAGCCGAGCCGCGTCTTTCTGATGGGTTTCAGACCACTGACCTTGCCATGAGCAGCAGCCCGGGGCATGCCTTTTTCTGACCTTAGGTTTGACTTGTATATATATATATATATATATATATATATATATATATATATATATATATATATATATATATATATATATATATATATATATATATATATATATATATATATATATATAATGCACATATATATGTGAATTTTAATATAGAGGGTTTTGTTTTAAGTGGAAACATGCAGAGCAGTTTAACAATTTCTACACATTTTGTTTGCAGCTCTCATAATATAACACAGCACTCTTCTTGCCTTCTCCCTGGCCCCTCCCTCCCTCCTGAACTTGGAGGGCAAATGCTCCCCTTTGCTCTGGGAAGCACTTGTATCAGAGGTGCCATGTGTTCACTTTATCAGCTCGACTGTTGCTTGGGCAGGGGTGATTCCCGGAGCTGCGCTCTGTTTTGGATTTGAAGGGCCTTGGTCTCGGGGTTCCAGCAGTCCCTGTCAAACTTGTAATGCCCTCTTCATGAAGTCACCTTCCATTGGCTTTCAAGCTGTGCACAAGTTGCCAGTTTGAGCTCAACCAGAGCAGTTTGAGGCGGTGGCTGGGCACCATCTAACTCTCCTGGTCTCCAGGACAAGGATGGAGGGCTGTGGTGTTGGTGGTCCGTTAGTCCTGTGGACTGCTTTGCTTCAGTTTTTGATTTTCTTCACTGGTCAACTCCAGATGGGGAGAGAGGGGATCCTAGTTGCTAGAGGTGGCTTTGCAATGGAGACAAACATTTTATACTAAAGTGAGATTCTTACGTGACATTTGCGTGACTGCAGCAGTCCCTGCTCATCTTCCTCCGTACTCACCCTAGCTGACTACCTTCCTGCCTCAGAGGATGGGGCACTCCCTCTGCCCGTCCACCCTCAGGTCCTCACTTTCAGTCCCACAGGATCCTGTGGTATCAATCCCCCCCCCTATCAGCCCCACCCCCAGCCTACACAAGGATTACAAACCCTTGCTCCACTCAGATTCCCTGTAGCTAGTGTCACCACCCTGTGTTCCTCAGAGTGTGCTCTGCACCCATGAGATTATTGATTGGTTTCCACCCATAGTGACCCTGTGTGTCCCACAGGGCTTGCTCTGGGGGCAATTCTCACAGGGCGAAACCAGGAAGAGGAGGGGAGGGAGCAGTTGGGCAGAAGAAGCTGTGATGGACCCCACAGAGCCAGACTGCCCATGGAGGACAGGACCCTGTGGCTGTTTCCCCAAAGGTGTGCCCCTCAGGGCAGATCAATGCTCTGGAGACCCCACCGCAGGTGGAGGCCCCTCGATCCCTCCTCAGTCCCGCATTCCACACCCTCACCTACATTTGGAGCTGGGTGAGCTTCTCCTCCTGGGCCACCAGCTGCCTTTCCAAGTCCTGGTGCCAGGCATGTGGCCCTCTAAGGGGCGGATCCCTGCTCACCCCACAGTCAGGGTCTAGCAGGAGGTCCTCTCAGGAGGCCAGCCAGACCTCGGCCTGACCCAGCATTCCACGCAGCTCCTCCTAGTCCTGGCTCACCTGGCAGTGCTCCTGGTGAAGGGCCCAGGCCGTCCGGAGCTCCTGCAGCTGCCTGTCCAGTTCCCGGAGACACTGTGACCTGGGGGGCAGAGGGCTGTTGGGAGGGGCGCAGGGTGTCGCCTGGGTGGGATAGGGCTGGGTTACCGTGGAGCAGGGAGCAGCAGGAAAGGGAGCTCTGGCCACGCACCACCCTGGCCCTAGACCTCAGCGCGCACATCTCTGGGGCCGTGACGTAGCTGGTGTCCAGCAGCTGCTACCCCGCCGGCCGCACTGCCAGGGCTCTCAGGCAGAGCTCCTGCCCCAGTGTCTTCTTGGCCCCAGCTGGCCCTTCTGAGGATATAGACTAACGCCTGCTTCTCTTGAGCGTGAGTGCTGGGTGGGGGACAGGGCATGGGAACAGGTCTCAGGGCCAGAGGGCAGAACAGGGAGGAGGCAGGGAAGAGCTGGGTGCCCCCACCCGCATGGAACAGAGCGAGCCCGCATCCAGGTGGGGTGGCACATACAGCAGTTCCTGGCAGTGCCTGAGGAAGGCGTGGCCATGGGCTACCCACTCCAGCTGCTGGCCCTGCTCCCAGGCCTTCATGTTCAGGTGGCCCAGGCCTCCAGCACCTCAGCCAGCTGCTCGGCCAGGCCCTCCTGGACCGCAGGGTGTACCTGGATGGCCTCCATCTGCATCTGAACCACCACCTCGTCCACAGCCACCAGCTCCCTCTGCAGCTGGCAGAGAGCAGGCTGAATGCTCCTCCACCCAGGACTCTGCAGGCCATCCTGGCTGTACCCCAGCCTAGGTCAAACCCAGGCCCGTCACCCCCAATCCCAGAGGGGGAAGGGGCGGGCTGCAGTCCTGCCTGGGGTCAGCTGGGGGTGAGGGTTCCTCATCCATCCATTGCCTACAGAAGAGGGGTTCTTGCGGGGGGGAGGGACTGGGGCCCTCCCCTGCAGGAGGCGGTGCTGGCGCTGCAGGACCTCCACAGACACCAGGTCGTGGCCAAGGACAGCACCCTCCACCAGGACCACCTTCTGCATGTGGCCCCACAGCTGAACGCCACCTTGTGGAAGTCGAGGGCACAGCGGGAAGGAGGGCCAGCAACTTTCTCCCTTAGAACAGGGCCACCTCCTTTTGAGCAAAGACTGTGGCTTGGGGATTTGTGGGGCTTTAACACGGAGGGAAATAGGATGAAGACTCTATTCCCTAACTTATAACAGGGAGAATCTGGAAAGCTGGTATTCCACGGTAGGAAAGCCTCTACTTTGGTAAGTTAGAGGTAAAGTCCAAGTACATTATCCTGCTTTAAAAATCATTCGCACTGATTCTCCGTTAACAGCTAGGCTGCCTTAATGTGAGCACATGGCTGATTGTATCTCTGTGTAGAAGCAGATATGATCCTTTTGCCCTCTCTTCCCACCGTGACACCCTGCCCCCCTTGTAGCTTCCCCCAATGCAGGTATTAGCTTTCCTCACCTTGGTGAGCTCAAGTACAGGGGCCTTACGATAGATACCGCCCACCTTGTGACCCATGTCACTACTGAAGAGGTGTGTCTCCAGGCTCCCTATACACATCCCAAGATAGCAAAGGTTCCACTTCTCCCAGTTCCACGTGGTCCATCAAGAGGAGCTGACGTGAGCATGCCTAATAAAACATGTCTGACTCTGTATTGTATTCTCTCGCCCCTGTCTTTCCTGTCCTCTGTGACTTTACCGTGACCTTTACCTATTATCATCGCTGTACATTCACGCCTTCTGGCCCTTCGGTGGTTAGAAGATGGATGGTTTCCTCTGATCACAGCAGGTTCCTGATGAGGCCCGGGGGCCACAGGCAGGGCCGGAGGGAGGAAAGGGTCTTGACACGCATGTTGGGAGGAAGGCAATAAGATGGGGAGCCCTGAGCACATGAGACGGCGGCTCAGGGAGTGAGTGGGCTGCCTGTCAGGGGGTCTGCCTGTAGCACCTCCAACAGTCAGTGAGGAGAGGGCTGGCCGCGGGGCCACCCAGCCCCAGGATTTCGGTTGCAGGACCTGTCAGGTGCTCAGTGCACTGAGACACCAGATCCCGCGAAAGGAGGGTGTGGGGAGGGGCGGCAGGGAGCTCTAAGAGTGGCGGTCAGCAAGAAGACCAGCAGGGCCTGTGCCCCCAACGAAACTGCGGCCCGTGCTCAGGGAGCATTGGGAGAGCCCACTTCGTGGTCCTGCCACAAGGAGTGACCTGCGCTGAACGACTCCAAACTGGGGGCAGGAAGGAGCGTGGTTGGACGGGGAAGGATGATTGATGCTGGGAGCTGGAGTCAGCCATGCCCCTTCATACAAACATGTGCACACGAGAATACACACAGAAGTATGCATGCACACACCCACATGCCCACCCCTACACATGAGCACACACACACACGCACACACATGCACACACATCTGGGGTAGGCCCCTGTGTCCCGAACCCCTTGGCTGTCACTGGCCTGTCCCTCTGGGCACCCACCTCTGTGCGGGCTTTCATTGCCTTGTCCAGCCTCACCCATGTGGCCTCAACGCAGCTCCTGTGGACTTGACTCTGGGCCATGGAGCTGGGTAGGCGAGTTCCAGGGCACCTGCCAGCTCCCTCAGAGCCTGCACCCTGGCAGCCCCACACTCTGCCCTTTCTCCCGGAAGACCTTGAACTTCTCTTCCAGCATGTGCCAAAGGTGGGGCTGGAGAGGGTCAATGTGGATGGAATTCAGGCAGCTCCTAAAACTCACGAAAGGGCCAGCTGGCCCCAACAGCTCCCACATCCCTCAGCCCTGGTTCTAGAACTCTGCAGGGCATCTCCTGCCCCCTCAGCCCACCCAGCATCTACCCTACCCTCCGTTCCTCCATCCACTTTCCCAGCACGACTCACTTCCACACCCTCCAGGTCCTGCCCACACTGTCTCTGGAGAGGACCCGGGTTCAGGAAACCCAGGGCAGCCCCTGCTGTCTGCAGCCTGTGGAGGAGGCAAACCTGGGTCGGTGGATCAGGGAGCCTGGTCACAAAGCCCACTTAGCAGGGTCACTTTCCCAAGCCAGGGGCTCCCTAAACTGCAAGGGCGTTCTGGGAAGAGTTGAGCTGGGCTGAGGATGCCCTGCACAGCCCCAGGCTGACCCAGGTCACAGTACAAGCTACTGCGTTTCCAGCCCAGATAGAGCTTAGGCGAGATAACGATTTGCCCATGATCCTAGCCCAGAGGCTGGCCCGGAGTCTCAGGGGCCCTGCATTTGCTGCATGCAAGAACCATGGAGGGGTGCAGCTTCTACCTTTGAAGGGTGTGCAGTCTCCTCCAAACACACAGCATGCCTGGGTGGCACACAACGTGGCTACCTGCGGAGTGCCGGGCTTTAGAATGACCCCACCTGCTGACTCATGGGGATCCTCCAGAGGATTTGCAAGCCAGTAAATCTTTCCAAGAGCAGGGAACCTCTTCTTTCTCCTGAGGAGCAGTTAGTGGGACTGAACCAGGCAACAGCCCAACACTTCCCAAGCAGGCCTCCTGGAGCATTGTTAGAGCAAGGGGTAAACTGCTAGTGATAATGGGCTCCTGAGAGGAGAGTTTGCAGAAAGGCCTGAAGTGCTGAGCAAGATCTCAGGACGGTGGTTCTCTGGGAGCTTAGGACAAGTTCTAAACCCAGCCAGGAAGCTGAAGGGCTGACCAGACAGAAGCTGAGGGGGAGGAATGAGAATGCTGGGATAACTGCTGACACCCGGCTGGGGGCAGGGCTTCCTGGTTGGAGCTGTGGGAGCTGACTCAGGCCAGACCCCACCTGCTCTGAGACGCTGAGGCCACCCTCAAAGTTCACAGCCAACTGTCTCACGTGCTCGTCCATATCCAGGTGGGTGCCTGGGGGAGGGGGTGGCTTCGGCAAGTGCTGCCACCCCAGGCCCAGAGTCCCACCCTCAATGCCCGGGCCCTTGGCCACCATGCTGTCTCAGGAGAAAGCCACAAGCCTCCCAGATGCTGTGTCCCACTGGGTGGAGGCCCCCCTGAGGAGACATGGATCGCACCAATGAATCACACAATCTGCCTCTGACCCCTTGAGGCCTCGTCACCCCCCACTATCATCACCCCAGTGCCGCTTCCCACTCTGGACTAGAGTGCATAGGTATTAGCAAGAGATAAAACTCACAACACATGGAACCCAGGAACAGGAATGGGAATAGAGATACCAAAAGGGTAGGGGGAAGAGGGGTAGAGGATGGGAGGAAGGAGAACCGATAGCAATGAATGACATATAACTGCACACTCCTAGCAGGGAGAGGAGCAACAGAAAGCTGAGGATAAAAGAGACAATGGTCGATGTGAGATATGAAAATAATAACAATCTATAATCTATCAAGGAACCACGAGTGGGGGAGGAGGAAAAAAGGGGGAGCTGATCCCAAGGACTCAATAGAAAGTAAATCTCTAGAAAAGAATGATGGCAATATACGTATGACTACGTCAGATACAATTGGTGTATGGATTGTAAAAAGAGTTGTAAGAGCCCCCAATAAGGACACACTGAGGATGATGAAATACACCACTGAAAACCTTATGCTAATCATTGATACACTGTCAGGTAGTGGAGGACTAGTAAAACTAGGCAGAACCTTGTCAGAGAGAGGACCAGATGACGAACACTTTTGGTCAGATTAAAGGGGAGGATCAGTGACAAAGAGCCAGGCCGTTTGCAGGATGCATGGCCATGGGAGCTGCAACGATGTGTTCAAACATCAGAAAGAAATGAGGGTGGCCCAGGACTGGCAAGCCTTTCCTTGTCCTGTACATTGGGGTTGCTTTGAAGCAGACCAACTGGACAGCACCTACCAACAAGACCAACCGAGGAAGAGGAAGCCACTATGGTCCCAGAAACAGACATCACTAGGACGTGTCAGGAGACTTTCATAAAGGTAACCAATGGCCTGGCCCTTCATCACAGAATGCTGGGGAGGCACCATTGTCCTGGTTTACCAGACGTTCCCCAGATAAATTACTGTCCAGCTGCCCATAGGAAGGAGAAATACCTATAGACATGACGGAAGGGAGGTTCACTCCGCTATGGGAATGTGCTAATCTGTGCACTGAAATGTTGAAATCCACAGACACACGTGTATAAAAGAGAGTTGTAATTAAATATTAAATGCACATCAAGAAAACTTCCCTAAAAGATCTTTTTAATCTCATAAGCCCACCATTATGCCATAGGCCCCCCAGAATTCACAACCATCTACAAAGGAGATGGAAATGAGGCTGAATGCTAGTAAGAGCCAAGTCAGAGAAAGCAAAATAATCTCATGTTTGGTGGGCATCTGCATATAGCTGGGGAGCACCCAAAGCTGTTTCGCGTAGATAATGTGGCTTCTGCTCAGATATGTCTGAGTGTACGTGAGGTTTGGAAGGAGTAGCATTTAACTGGCTAAGGCATCATCTCACTTTACTGAATTTCAAAATCAAGATGCTCAAGAACTTGCAATGCTAAAGTGACCAATGCATGAATCATTCCGCCCTTCAATTAACACCACCTGTGCAACTTGGACATTTGGCGTGATAAGCTAACAATATGAGTGAGCATAACCTGTTGTGAAAAACAGGAAGATACAGAAAGCTCCACTGTTTAATGTAATTATTGTATACGGGAACCTGCAGGATGTAAAATTTCCCATCAACAACTGATGATGGAAAATGATAATGCTCCTTAACCCACCCCCCCAAAAAAAACTCATGTGGAGGCACTCTAGAAATGAAAAACGTAATCTGCGTGAGGCAACACTGAAGTCAGCCTATGAAACGCGGCATGTTAAGATTTCCTTCCCATTCAAATAGTTGAAAATCTAAGGCATGAGCTGAGAATAGTAAAACTGTTTGATGCTCCATAATCGGTGCAGGGGAAACACCAGAATAATTGCCTCTTCCTTAATATACTTGAATCTGCTGGAGTTACATTTGGAGGTGAGATATTGGAAACTGTTTGAATTACAATAGTATGGAAGTAAAAGCAATTTTACACTGTGAGAAGCTCAAGTGTTTTCATTGGAATCAGTTGTCTGAATGACACCCACCTGGAGCTTTTTTTTTTTCTTCAGTTGTAGCTTATGATTCTGTGTCTTCTCTTCTGCAGGCTAGGTTTTCAGGGTATTGACTGCTCTTTCTAGACTTTTGACAAACCTTTAGTCTGCAGGTTTAAGGTCTGGTGCTGGCTGCACTTTTGCCTATGGGAAGGAGAGGGACACAGAATCAAAGGGTTTATTCAGATGGTCTATGTGTCCTAACGTAGAAGTCAGACAGAACAGTCTGGTTACTGTAGTTGCCATCCGCCTGGGACTGGGTTTTGCCTGCAGAAGAATGATAGGGATAAAAGTGATGCAAACAGAAGCAAGCATCTTTAATATTTTGATGCGTTCAGACTCCAGCCTAGACACTGATCCTTTCTGGGGACATTATATGCAGTCTCCCCTGACTCCAAAACAGTTCTGAGGAGTCGGTGATTGTGACTGAGTAGGAGGGCTCACTGTCTAGATATCACACGTCGTAGGTTCACATGAGGGCTATTCCACATCAAGCGGTGTCTTAGTGTGCCTCAATCAATTTTTCCACCCAAATCCCTAGGATTCTGAAGTTCCTAGTACCCTGTGTCCTGCAGTCCCTTTTACCCAATAACCCTGGTGTTTATACTTTATAACCACCTTTTCATTTGTGGAGATTAAAAAAAATTGTTATTAAATAATGTGGTTTATGGAAATTGAAAAAATAAGCCATTAGAAACTTATTTGTCTGAAAAAAATAATGCCAGTTTGCAAGGAAATGTCTGGATAGGCTGAGTAGGCAATAATAGAGCCGGCTCAAAGTTGGCAGTCAAGCATTTGCTTCATTGAATGTATGTCACTATCCACAGTGTTGGAAGTAAATTGGCGTCATGAAACAGGTTCCTGAAAGGTCCCCAAATCACTATTCCAAGGATTTAAACCATACTTTCCCCCATTCCATTTAACCTCCAGATCATTCAAGCTTTTAAAAAACAGGTCAATTTCACATTCAGTTCATCAGCCCACAACTCAATTGGCTCATATCAGTTCAAAGACCCAGAAAACACAATCTCTGAGTTGTTCTGTATTATAGTTATGATGAGCTGCATTATGACCATCTGCTTCTCTTTCTTTTTTTAGATAGTTTACCATAAGTAGCATGCACTCATGCTATACCACACACCTCTGATGCCATTGTAGCTGTAAGTTTATATCCAATGTATTCAAGACCCACAGACTGATGACGGTGAGATATGTAAAACCAGGGGGTGGGAGTCACCCATCCAGAGATTTTTCATTTTTTTTAATATTAACTAAGACACTCAATATTGGTTTCTCTTGTTAGTTTTTTAAAATTTTTTAAAAAGATGCTCAGTTACTGTTTTGTTGGGGTTTTTATATTTTGTGTTTGTTTTTATATTTACCTCTTTTGTATAGGTAGGGAATTTATAGGGAAATATGTACTGTATGGAATAAATTTTAAGAACTAAAATATATTTTATTTTAAATAAATTAACGGATCTTTGATCTTACAGCTAAATCACTGATTATATATTTGCAGAGCCGACTTAAAAGATGAAAGAAAATTCTATCAAGGGTGTTACTTTTTACTTCAAAGCCTTTTAAATAAAGTCTTTTAACTACCTGTGGAAAAAAATATAAGAAAAAAAAAGCTAGAATCATGAGGTATTTGACTTCGGTCAGGACTGCCTCTTGACAAAATCGTCGGGATGGGATCGGACATAACTGAGAACTGAGTACCTTTCATCCAAACAGTTACTGTGGGGTAGATTCCAAGTCATGGAACTACCAGGTGTGCAGAGCCAAACTGAACCGAGTGATATAGGGCCTGCTAGGCTGTGTGAGGTTACAAAAGCAGACCACCAGGTCTGCCTTCTGAGGTACCACGATATGGGTTCAGATGATCGTTTAAGTTATGAATTGAGCACTTAACTGTTTGTGCCACCCAGAGATGGCATGGAGGAAAATAGCTTTTCACTGTTTAGTGTCTTTCCCAAACGGAAACGGGTGCTTACTTGTGTCCTGCCTTTTCTTATATTACTTGGGTTAGTCTGAGTACATTAGAGAAATAAATCCACTGAAACTGAAATGTATAAAATAGAGCTTTAGATAAAGGGTAAATGCACATGGAGAAAAAATCCCAAACCTGTGCAGCCCAAGTCTACAAGTCCAACATTAGCGCATATGTCACACCCCAATCCACTATGTCCTCCTCCATCTTAACAAACACATGCAGTGATGGTAGCTGCAGGTGGAAAGAACTGCCCATCTGGGTTTCTGAGGTTGTTAACTCTTTACTGGAATTAAAAGCGCCTTTGGTGCGCCTGGAGCGGCTGTTGTTTGTAACCACTCAGCCACGAGGGCTCCATCTCCTTGTGCAGGACTACTCGTGATTTATTATCTACTCCAATGCCGATCAAAGGGTGGTACATGGGTCGGTGATAATCTGTGACCTGTTTAAAATCTGTCCATTTGTGGCTAGGTACAGAAAGGAAGGTCAGGGTGCAGGTCACTGCTCTGTCATGTAAAGAGCAAAGCCGCAGCAGGGTTTCTAGAGTAAGGACACACTGAGGATGATGAAATACACCACTGAAAACCTTATGCTAATCATGGAACCACTGTCAGGTAGTGGAGGACTAGTAAACCAAGGCAGAACCTTGTCAGAGAGAGGGCCAGATGACGAACCCTTCTGGTCAGATTAAAGGAGAGGGCCAGTGACAAAGAGCCAGGCCGTTTGCAAGACGCATGGCCACGGGGGCTGCAAAGATGGGTTCAAACATCAGAAAGATATGAGGGTGACCCAGGACTGGCAGACTCATAGTGACCCTATAGGACAGGGTACAACTGCCCCTGTGGGTTTCCCAGACTGTCAATCTTGACAGGAGTCGACACCCTCATATTTCTCCCAAGGAGTGGCTGGGGGTTTAAGACTACTGTCTTTGTGGTTAACAGCCCAAAAGTACCAGGGCCTCTAGAACTGCAGAATTCCAGGTCCCACCCTGAACCCACAAAATCAGAATCTGCCTCCCACCCTGATTTCCAGGAACCTGGGTAAGTGCATGCATGTGAAAGTTTAAGAAATACTGCCTTAGAAACCATTACTTTCCTGATCAACTTCCTCCTGCCAGGGGTGCAGAAATGGAATTCCATTGGGCCATGCGCCCCTAGAAGCATATTGAGGTCTCAGTGCTCCTATATCCTGCCTGTCGTCCAGATTTCCTGATTCTCACCTGGACTGTGGTCCCTACAGAAGGGTATTGGTGAGTCCTCAGTATGAACAGCCCCAAATTAGGTCTAGAGACACAGCTCCCATTTCAGAGTAGTAGAATCCACAGTTTACTGTAGAATTAATGACTTTTACTGGCTTGGGGTAGGGTCTAGTGGGAAACGTGTTTCAGCAAGAGATAATATGTATTCCAGATGTACACAATGAGTTTGTCTTGAGACATATTTATGCCTGTAGTTGTTATGGAGTCTCTTTATATCCCATGCAATGTTAATCTTTTTGAAAATTTATATTTGCTTTTTATTACCCAGATATATAAGTGATTTATAGCTAGGTCTGATGGATTGGAATCAGATGACCAAGCCTGGATTAACCATGGGTCCTGGTGACCATTAGTCAGTTCTTTCTGTTAATGATATTTTCACCTGAGTGAATGCATTCAAGACTTTTCTTCTCTTAAGATAAATAAGCAGGTGGGTATCATTTTGCTATGCTGGCACTTCCTTGTGCTGTTTTAAGTTCACCCAGCAATTTTTAAAAAGACAGACATATTGAAACTGTCATACACTGAATAATTCATGTGGAAAAATGGGGGGAGTGCTAAATAGAGGTGACTCGTGGTACAGTCTTATTTACTGCTTGTTAGAAGGTACTGTGATCTTGTATACATAAACACTAGAAACCAGAAGAGAGGAAATGGTGGCTCCATGGCACAATTCTCACTAGTCATGAAGGAAATTTGGGTTTGATTCTTGGCCAGTGTGCCTCCTGTTACAGCTACCACCTATCTGCTAGTGGAGGCTGGCATATTACTATGATGCTGAACAGATTTCAGCAATGGTTTCAGCCTACAGTCAGACTAGGAGGGAAGGCCTGGTGACCTCCTTTCAGACATCAGCCACTGAAAACCCCCCAGCTGACAAGGGGTCAAATCTACAACCCACTGAAGGAACGGGGCAGGACCAGTGGGCATTGTGTTCTGTAGCGCATGGAGACCGCATGAGTCAGGAGCTGACTGACTTGAAGGCAATGGGCCGCAGCACTCTCTCGGAAGGCAGTGGTTGGAACACATAGGTGTCCTTCATGTGGCCCCATGATCATCAAGCCTAAGTCACACAACCAACTCCGGGAAATGAAAGATACCCAGGGTACCAGGAATATTTGAAGGACCTGGTGTAAATTGGTTCAGTCCAGGGGAGTTCTGGAAGCCACCGAGGTAAGCTTCCTGCTGAAACCACTAACTTAGCCCAGTGCAAGTGGATGGGTGTCTGCGCATGCACCCAGCCACCATTAGTGTTTTGTTGTTGTTGTTGTTGTTGCTGCTGCTCACGTCCATAGAGTCGATGCCAATTCACAGTGAGCCAGGGTAGAATTCCCCCTGTGAGTTTCTGTCACTGTGACTCTTTATGGGAGTAAAAAAAGCCTCATCTTTCTCTTGAGGAGTGGCTGGTGGTTTTGAATGGTTGATCTTGCTGTTAGTCCATTGCGTAACCAGGTGCTGTCAATTTGGTTCCAACTCATGACCACTCTATGTGCAGCAGAACAAAACAGCACGCTTCCCTGCGCTATTCTCACAGCCATTCCTACATTTGAGCCACTGTGTCAACCCATCTTGTGGAGGTTTGTCCTCCTTTTGGCTTGGCCAAGATGCTGCCCTTCTCCAGGGACTGGTCCCTCCTGATAACACCCAAAGTACATGAAGCCAAGTGTCACCATCCTCGCTTCTAAGAATCAATCTGGCTGTAGTTCTTCCAACATAGATTTGTTTGTTCTCCTAGAAGTTCTTTGGTGTATTCAATATTCCTCACAAAGACCGTATTTCAAATGCATCAATTCTTCTCTTGGGACTTCCTTATGCATTTTCCAGCTTCCACATGAAAATAATCATGCCTTGAGTCAAGATGCTCCTGGGTTCTTAAGGTGACAAATTTTCTCAATGCAATTTGTCCAGTGATTTCTTGACAGATGTTTCCATGAGCGCTGGTTGTGGATTGGTCCAAGTAAGATGAAATGCTTCACCATTTCTATCTTTTCTCTGTTTCTCATGTTGCTTATTGGTCTAGTGGTGAGGATTCTTGTTCTCTTAACCTCGAGTTGTAATCCATACTGAGGACTATCATCTTTGAACTTCATCAGTAAGTGCTTCTACTCCTCTTCCCTTGCAGCAAGCAAGGTGAGTCGCCTGCATATCTCAGGTTGTTCTCAAGTCTTCCTCCAATCCTGAAGTCTCCAATTCAGCCATTCAAAACTCAAAACAGCTCAATGCCATGGAAGTCAGGTCAATTCTGACTACAGCAACCCTGTAGGCCAGGGAAGAACCTCACGGAAGGTTTCCAAGACTGTAATCTTTCTCACTTGGGATAGCTGGTGAATTCCAAGTGCCGTCCTATTGATTAGCAGTCATGCTTAACCAAGACCCTACCTGGATTCCAAGTGTGACCTAGCAGCCACAGTTTTCTTCCGAGACCAACGGGGTTGTTAGGTGTGAATTCTCGACCCACGGTGGTCCAGCAGACCTGCTCAGTATTCACCCAGGTGCAAAATCCATCAAGAGGATGCATTGTCATTACTTTTTTAATCATGTAACACACCCAGGTGTAGCAGCAACCCAGCTTTCTAATATCTCCCTGGTTTTGATAAATATGTCACATTCCCTGATAACTCTTCCAAATCCTTTAATATCCCGCAGCTCAGTCCCTGATGTCTGGCTGTAACAAAATGTGTGAAGGGAGACCAAATGCCAATAAATTCTCCCTGTCTGCCTCAACTCAGCACATAATCAGCTCCAAGGTAAATGCATGGTAAGTCAGCTATGCGCTGGCGGGGTGGGGAAGAGGGTGGGATGAACCCCCTTTCAGTTTTGTCTTCTTATGGAGCTGACCAAAAGGACATCTAATTTCAGTCTATTAGGAGAGTGAGGGTTTCCCCCCACCACCATTTTTTTCATTTCCCTTTTTGTCCCTTTCTCCTTGGAAGATCAGCCTGCTCTGCTGTTCTGAAAGGGTTGTCTGCTTTATGCTTCACTCTCCACTCCATTAAATCACCTTTCCTCACATTAAATACAGGTCTTCAGGGTGGTCAGAGAGCTTCGCTCTGAGGGATGATGTTATAATGAGGACGACATGTATGAAATATCATTTTTCAGCTCAATCCCAGGCAGACCACGGGGAAGCATGAATGGGGAGGGGGAGAGGTGTACCTCACTTTAGACTAGAGTCAGGCTTCTGAGAGGGCAGTCTCAACCTGGATGGCTGCAGAAGGCTTCTTTACCTCAATCACTCATTCATTCAAACAGCTTGCTACTTACTTATTAAGTGCCAGGCCTTGGGACTCTTTCAGTGAACAAAAGAGACAAAAATCCCTCTTCTGTCAAGAAGCTTCCATACACAGAGGCATTCAAACCCTTCCTGGGGAATGTGTTTAAAGTCCAATTTACATGAAAGCAGAGGAAGAGCCTGATGTGAAGGACTTCAGACACCCACACACACAAATCATCCAGGAGACACTATTCACTGGAGTTAAATAATTTTTTATTTTTTCCCCATGAGCTCTCTTTTTTTTTTTTCTTTCTGAGAGCAATTGTCCTTGGAAGCGATTAGCTGTTATCACTGTCTAACACCTTAGTGTGTATTTATTAATTGGCTCCTTTTCCTGCCTAGATAGGAGGGGCCTCCATGGCTGCTAAAAGACAGAAAAATCCCCAAAAGGCAGCAACAAGAGATGCAGAAGACAATTGTGGCCCGTGTTTCTCATTTGAGTCTCTGGGGGGCCATTTGGTAAAGATGCAGATTACACACACACACTGCCCCGCCGCCCCCACCCAATATGGCCCTACTAAATAAGGATCCTACCCCACCATCTGTCCAGGAGCCCCTGAACTGGCCCTTCCCATGTAACAAGCCAGGGCCATTGAAAGTGAATCTTTAGGCAAAAGACCAGTGACTTAGGCTTTCCAAACCAGGATAAAGCCCATTTGCTAAGCACTTGCATATTAAAACCAAAAGGTTGATGCTTCAAACCCACCCACAGGTTCCTAAGAAAGCAGGCCTGACAATCTGATACTGAAAGGTCACAGTCTTGAAAAGGATCCCTGGTGACATATTGTCCTGCTACCCATAAGGCCAGCAGTTCAAAACTACCAGCTGCTCTGAGAGAGAGAGCTGAGGCTTTCTACTGTAAAGATGTATAGTCTCAGAAACCTACCAGGGCAATTATACTCCGTTGCCATGAGTCAGAATTGACTCAATGGCAGTAAGTGAGTGGATGGGCTGGAATTGATTTACACCAACTAACACCAAGAACAACTATTTTGGGCGGCAGTGCCATTCTTCTCCTTTATCTAGAATCTGAACTCTCAGCGTCATTAACAATTTAGACAACAGACAAATAATAATAAACTACAGAAGGATAAAGAAAAGCTAACAAAGTTACTTCTGTTTGAGGTTTAGTTGTGTTTTTAGCAAAAAAATATGAAATATGAAGGGACTTGCTGAAATTAAATATAAACCTATTTTGCAACCCCAAGTCTTTCTTGCCAAAAAAAATGTCTCACAATAGGAATGGCCTCTGCACTGCCAAGAAAGCATGGCTTCTGTGTTGGATCAGATCAAGATAGCTATAATACCCTGTATTGAGATCACAAAAGAATGTAATGCAGTGCCTTGTAGACAGTCTCATGTACATACACAAAATATTTTCTAAGAGTCTTCAGGAGGCTGTGCTACAGCCTAAGTAGGCTGAATTGCAGCCTAAAACAGAGAGAGATCCATCTCAAAGAGATGTGGGGATAGGCTTTCATAAAATGGAGTGCATCATGTAATCCAGTGCAAGGGAAACCCAGTAAGTTTGGGAAGGAACTGCATTGGCTTGGACTAAACAGCCAGAGATTGTGCCACATAAAAAGAAGGAAGACAATTGATAAAGCAACCCAGACATTATTGTGGAAAAGGAAAAGAGACTTAGAAGACAATCAAAAGCTACAAGGAACCTCTCTCAGGGAGAATGTCCTGTGGCTTCAACTTGTGTGCTCTGGGGGATATTCGGCAGTCACATATAAAATTGTGTATTGAATTTAATCCCTTTAAGGGATTTATTCATGGGCCGTCACCCCAACTATCCTGACAAAAAATCTATCTTGAAAATCACCCTGCAGTGAGGAAGTTAAAGGTAAGAACATGGTACGATCACATGGAGGAAAATTGGGCAGCCAATGCAACAGCAAGAACCAAGGCCCTAGACCTATGAACCAAAGCAAACCCGTCTTGCCAGGTCTTGCTGCCTTAGCAGCTTTGGTCAATGCCATGTGGAGCGGAGTTGAGCTGCCCTGGTCAAACCTTCCTCAAATTACAGAATTGTGAGCAAATAACACACTGAGTGGGATTGAAAGTCACTAGGCAGCAGTAGGTAAGTAAAACATATGGGTCTACTATTACCTATCTGTAAAAAGTCTTTGGCAACTGGTTTATGGAAGACCCAGGCCCTGATTACCTCCCATAAACGTGTATTCTTTATCATAGCCACGGATGCTCATGAAAACATGACAGTTGTGCTCAGGAGAGGAAAAGGCGGGATAAGAACTGAGAAAGACGGTCATGTGACCTGGATATTGCTCGAACACTCCATTCTCCTCGGTGTCTTGGAAGAAGTAGAGGGATGAGAACCTAAAGCTGTAAACATTGTGTGGATTAGAAACATGTTAAGTTTGGGGTGAGGGCAGAAGGTGCAGTTTTAGTCCTATAAAGAGTTCCAGTCTCTAAAACCCACATGGGGAGTGTTACCCTGTCCTATAGGGTCACTGTGAGTCTAAAGGGATTCAACAGCAGTGAGGTTATTTGTTTTTAGATTCGTTGGCTGATTTGTTTCATGGCTGAGGAAAGTGGAACCCAGAGAGGTGAGATGCCTTGCCAAGGATATACAGTGAACGACTGGCAAAGCCAGGGTGGGAACCCAGGCCACCCACTCTGGAGTCTGGCCCTCCCCGACTTTTGACCCAGCCTCTCAGGAGCTCTGATTTATCACAAGTAATTTTCCCCGATGTATTTCGTCATCCTCAGTGTGTCCTTAGTCTAGAATCCCTGCTACGCGCTTTGCCCTTTACATGACATTGCTGGAATTGGAAATAGCAGTGACCTGCCCTCTGACCTTCTTTTCTGTACCTAGCTACAAATGGACAGATTTTAAACAGTTCACAGTTTATCACCGGCCCATGTACCACCCTGGGAGCAGCATTAGGGTAGATAATAAATCACGAGTAGTCCTGCACAAGGAGATGGAGCCCTCGTGGCTGAGTGGTTACAAACACCAACCGCTCCAGGTGCAAAAAAGGCGCTTTTAATTCCAGTAAAGAGGTAACAACCTCAGAAACCCAGATGGGCAGTTCATTCCGCCTGTAGCCAACCTCACTGCATGTGTTTGTTAAGATGTTGGATTGCCTTGTCACCCTCTTCCCTGGGAGAGGGACAGCAGAGAAGGGGGGAAGGGAGACCCCGAATAGGGCAAGATATGACAAAATAACGAGGTATAAATTACCAAGGGCATATGAGGGAGGGGGGAAAAGGGAGGGAGGGGGGGAAAAAAAGGAGGACCTGATGCAAGGGGCTTAGGTGAAGAGCAAATGCCTTGAGAGTGATTGGGACAGGGAGTGTATGGGTGTGCTTTGTACAATTGATGTATGTATATGTATGGATTGTGGTAAGAGTTGTTGGAGTCCCTAATAAAATGTAAAAGAAGAAAAAAAAAAAGAAAATGATTAGGGCAAAATATGTACAGATGTGCTTTATACAATTGATGTATGTCTATGCATGGATTGTGATAAGTGTTGTATGAGCCCCTAATAAAATGTTTAAAAAAAAAAAAAAAAAAAAGATGTTGGAGGACACAGTGGATTGAGGTGTGACAAATGCGCTGATGTTGGACTTGTAGACTTGGGCTGCACTGGTTTGGGATTTTTTCTCCATGTACTCTAATGTACTCAGACTAACCCAAGTAATATAAGAAAAGGCAGGACACAAATAAGCACCCGTTTCCGTTTAGGAAAGACACTAAACAGTGAAAAGCTATTTTCCTCCATGCCATCTCTGGGTGACACAAACAGTTAAGTGCTCAATTCATAACTTAAACGATCATCTGAACCCATACCGTGGTACCTCAGAAGGCAGACCTGGTGGTTTGCTTTTGAACCCTCACAGAGCCTTGCAGCCCCTATCTCACAAGGTTCAGTTTGGCTCTGCACACCTGGTAGTTCCATGACTTGGAATCTACACAACAGTAACAGTTTGGATGCAAGTATACTCAGTCCTGAGTTATGACCGGCCCCATCCTGACGATTCTGTCATGAGGCAGTTCTGACCGAAGTCAAATACCTCATGATACTAGCTTTTCATTTCTTATTTTTTTCCACAGGTAGTTAAAAGAATTTATTAGGAAGGCTTTGAAGTCAAAAGTAACACTCTTGATAGAATTTTCTTTCATCCTTTAAGTCGGCTCTGCAAATATATAATCAGTGATTTAGCTGTAAGATCAAAGATACATTAATTTATTTAAGATAAAATATATATTAGTTCTTAAACTTTATTCCATAAAGTACATATTTCCCTATAAATTCCCTACTTATACAAAAGAGGTAAAAAATAAAAACAAACACAAAATATAAAATCCCCAACAAAACAGTAACTGGGCATCTTTTTAAAAACTGTAAAAAACTAACAAGAGAAACTAATGTGTGTATTTGTTAATATTTAAAAAAGTGAAAAATCTCTGGATGGGGGACTCCCATCCCCTAGCTTTATATATCTCACCTTCATCAGTCTGTGGGGCTTGAATACTATGGATATAAACTTACAGCTACAATGGCATTAGAGGTGTGTGGTATAGCATGAGTGCATGCTACTTATGATAAACTTTCTAAAAACAGAAAGTGAAGCAGACGGTCATAATGCAGCTCATCATAAGTGTAATACAGCACAACTCAGAGATTGTGTTTTCTGGGTCTTTGAACTGATATGAGCCAATTGAGATGTGGGCTGATGAACTGAATGTGAAATTGACCTGTTTTTTAAAAGCTTGAATGATCTGGAGGTTAAATGGAATGGGGGAAAGTATGGTTTAAATCCTTGGAATAGTGATTTGGGGACCTTTCAGGAACCTGTTTCATGATGCCAATTTACTTCCAACACTGTGGATAGTGACACACATTCAATGAAGCAAGTGCTTGACTGCCAACTTTGAGCCGGCTCTATTACTGCCTACGCAGCCTCTCCAGCCATTTCCTTGCAAACTGGCATATTTTTTTAGCCAAGTAAGCTTCTAGTGGCTTATTTTTTCAATTTCCATAAACCACATTATTTAATATCAATTTTTAATCTCCACAAATGAAAATGTGGTTATAAAGTATAAACACCAGGGTTATTGGGTAAAAGGGACTGCAGGACACAGGGTACTAGGAAATTCAGAAGCCTAGGGATTTGGGTGGAAACACTGATTGAGGCACACTAAGACACCGCTTGACGTGGAATAGCCCTCATGTGGACCTACGACGTGTGATATCTAGGCAGTGAGCCCTCCTACACAGTCACAATCACCGACTCCTCAGAACTGTTTTGGAGTCAGGGGAGACTGCATATAATGTCCCCAGAAAGGATCAGTGTCTAGGCTGGAGTCTGAACGCATCAATATATTAAAGATACTTGCTTCTGTTTGCATCACTTTTATCCCTATCATTCTTCTCCTGCAGCCAAAACTCAGTCCCAGGCGGATGGCAACTACAGTAACCAGACTGTTCTGTCTGACTTCTACGTTAGGACACATAGACCATCTGAATAAACCCTTTGATTCTGTGTCCCTCTCCTTCCCATAGACAAAAGTGCAGCCAGCACCAGACCTTAAACCTGCAGACTAAAGGTTTGTCAAAAGTCTAGAAAGAGCAGTCAATACCCTGAAAACCTAGCCTGCAGAAGAGAAGACACAGAATCAAAAGCTACAACTGAAAAAAAAAAAAAAAAAGCTCCAGGTGGGTGTCATTCAGACAACCAATTCCAATGAAAACACTTGAGCTTCTCACAGTGTAAAATTGCTTTTACTTCTATACTATTGTAATTCAAACAGTTTCCCATATCTCACCTCCAAATGTAACTCCAGCAGATTCAAGTATATTAAGGAAGAGGCAATTATTCTGGTGTTTTCTCTGCACCGATTATGGAGCATCAAACAGTTTTACTCTTCTCAGCTCATGCCTTAGATTTTCAACTATGTGAATGTGAAGGAAATCTTAACAAGCCGCGTTTCACTGGCTGCCTTCTGTGTTGCCTCACCCAGATTTATGTTTTTCATTTTGAGAGTGCCTCAACATGGTTTTTTTTGTTTTGTTTTTTTTGGTCAAGGGGCATTGTCATTTTCCATCTTCAGATACATATGGGAAATTTTACATCCTGCATGTTCCCGTATACAATAATTACATTAAACAATGGAGCTTTCTGTATCTTCCTGTTTTTCACAACAGGTTATGCTCACTCATATTGTTAGCTTATCATGCCAAATGTCCAAAATGCACAGGTGGTGTTAATTGAAGGGCGGAATGATTCATGCATTGGTCACTTTAGCATTGCAAGTTCTTGAGCATCTTGATTTTGAAATTCAGTAAAGTGAGACGATGCCTTAGCCAGTTAAACGCTACTCCTTCCAAACCTCACGTACACTCAGACATATCTGAGCAGAAGCCACATTATCTACGTGAAACAGCTTTGGGTGCTCCCCAGTTATATGCAGATGCCCACCAAACATGAGATTATTTTGCTTTCTCTGACTTTGCTCTTAATAGCAGTCAGCCTCATTCCATCTCTTTTGTAGATGGTTGTGGATTCTGGGGGGCCTATGGCATAATGGTGGGCTTATGAGATTAAAAAGATCTTTTAGGGAAGTTTTCTTGATGTGCATTTAATATTTAATTACAACTCTCTTTTATACACGTGTGTCTGTTGATTTCAACATTTCAGTGAACAGATTAGCACATTCCCATAGCGGAGTGAACCTCCCTTCCGTCATCTGGTCCCAAGTATTCTTGATATTGGTCAGGAGTGTTACCTGGAGTTGTCTCAGCAGGTTTCCTGCCATGGGCAGTAGAGCTACCACAGTGGTCAGCACAGCAGTTCTCGCTGACCAGGCACTGCAGTCCTTATCCAGGCTCCTGTCCTCACTTCTTTCTTCACTTGGTCCAGAGCTGATGGGTCCTTAGCATTCCTGCAGGTCAGCTTTCTCCCTGAGGTTAGTTTTATGTCTGGACTCACACTGACTCTCCCTCACTGTGAAAAACTTTGGAGGTAGAGAGTGCTACAGCTTGAAGACAATCTGAATTTGGTACAGTGGAAGGAAGTATGATCTATAGATATAGATAATTATATAGATATTATATTGAGATATATTCCGCAATAAAATACTGATTAAGAAAGAAATCTGCCTGAAAGACAATGAAGGTATTGAACAGAGTGTAGGCTTCACTCTTTCCACATGAAGAGAAAGATACTTAAAGCAGACTTCTATTCAAAATAATTGAAGCAAGAAAGTAAAAGTTATTTGTCCCATGTAAAGGAGGGAATTGTCAAGTCAATTCTTTTTGATGGGTGTCTGTGATGTGTGTGATAGGAAAGCTTACAGCTGTTGGCAATTGTTGAACATGATGATAATCTAAGGCCACTGAATCATTCATAAAAAGAATTGTTGAAAATTTATTTTGTTGCCTATACATGTACCATGAGAAAAATAAATTAAAAATGAAAGATAATTTCTTCATGCATAATCAGAAACTGATGGAAAGTCTTGCTGGTACAACACTTCAAAACACTAGCTAAAATATTGAGCTGGAAAAGAGATTATGATATAAGCCAGAAATTTGAAATTAAAAAATTGTTAGCAATGGAATAGTCTTTATTTAATATTTAATTATTTTCTCATTTTTTTCTCCAAAACCATTTTATTTGGTGCTTATAATCATATCAATTCTTAGTTTAAGTGCATCAAGCAGCATTGAACAATTGTTACCAGAATCAGTTTCAAAACACCCCCTTCCTTCTTGAACTCCTTGGCATTAGCTCCCTTTTATCCCCGCCACCCCCTACTGTAGGCCCCAGAATCTCTTATTCTCTTTGCTATCTCGATGTGTTCATCAATTCTGGGTGTCATCTAATGTAAAACAGATAAACAAAGAACAAAAATTCAAGAATGTTACCGCCCATGACAAAAATACATCTGAGATAAACCCAAATAGGAATTGGAAATTGAAGAAGCAGGCAGTCCAAGTGCAGTCTGCTGCCCTTCCCCAGAGTCCATCACAGACCCAGGTGTGCTTAGGACCAAATGTGTCAGGCTGGCTACTGGAATGTGATGACCTTGCTGTCTGACTGCCTTTCCCAAGGCTTCTGGATCTAAAAATACTCTTTAGTAGCTGGCATCCTACAACACACCTACCTTCTTCTGAACATAAGCCAACATTCCCCAAACTGATTGTTACATACATTACATGGAATATACAAAACAACAACAACAAAACCATATCACTGCCTTCCAGTAGATTCCACCTTATAGCACAGCCTTCCAGTAGATTCCACCTTATAGCACAACCTTATTTCTCTATCTCTGCTGTTGAGGAGGGAACACTGTTCTTCACTTTCAGCACAAAGGAGGGATGCTTGCAAACCTCCATTCCTGCACTGGCCACAGTGTGAAACCACTGGCTGTGGAGACTGGTGCCCATTCCTGATGATGAGCCGGCTCTGTCTCTTCTCTCTGTGAGAAAACTATTACATCCAATGCCTTTGAATAAGGTGTGCTTTTTCTGGTGACCTCAGACATTGGTTGAACGGAAATATTCTGTTAAGTCGTCCTTACACTATAAAAGAAGGGGAAAATGCAAATGGATGGAAGAATAAGGTTATTTTTATCAAGCTACTTTGTAAATTGAAGCACAACCAGAAAAAAATATCTTTAAAAGGAAAACCATTAACATGTTAATAAATATAAACAATATCATAAATGATGTCACAGAAAAGATGAGATTATTAACCTATAAACACAATGTAGGAAATTCTATGAAGACCATGGTAATGGGAAAAAAACAATTCCTGACAATAGTATTAAATATGTTTAAACAAAATACAGAAAATAAACTAATGGACATAAGCAACCAAAATAAGATTCAAATTGGAAACACAATTAACGTAACTCACTGGCACTGACTCATAGTGACTGTCTAGAGTAGAGTAAATCTGCCTCTTAGAGTTTTAGGCACTGTAAAACTTTCTTAATTGAGAAATTGGCAATTTTATTATGAAATATATAATAGATAATATTATATCGATGTTAGATTTCTTATTTAATTTTCAATATTATTTTGTTAAAATAATTTTTGAAAGTATTCAAAATAAAAATATTTTAAAACATTTTTTCAAAACTAATATGTTTTAACATTTTATTTCTTTCAAACAAAAACCCTTTTATTAAGACCTAATCCAGACATCATCCCATTCTACAGTTAAATTGTATCCAGCAGTGTTTTAGAGTTAGAAAACATGTTTTTTCCTTCTTCAACTCCTATTAACTCCCCCATCTCTCTTGCTGAAACCCCCAGGAACCCTTATTCTGTAGAGTCACCCACCCTGTGCTTCATACATTAAGAAACATATAAAAATATATGAGGATCAAAAGTGCTACCAACAATAACAAAACACAGCAGAAATAATCCCTTAAATTTGTAAAAATCACATAAAATGTTAAAACCCAGATTCAGCACAAAATTCATAAAAGGAGAGATCAAGTGAAAAGTTTTAACCATCAAAGTCAGATGTGTCACTCTGAAATTCTATAGTCATCTCTCCAATACTCTCTGATCACCAGCTTTTTCCACTCCTCAGTTACGGTCAGAGGGAAATCACAGGAGGTGTATTCCCTGTGGAGATCCTGCAAATGTATTTTGAGCTTCCACTGTCATCCATGGCCTTCTGCATGCCAGAATCTCACAAGTTAAGCTCTGATACTATTTAAAAATTTTTTGTTTTTTAAGCTCTGATACTATTGGCTTCTTTGGATTTGGATTATATAATTTACATTCCTTGTAAATCTTTTTAAAGCCTCATCTGTCTCCCTTGGAGTGGCTGATGCTTTTGAACTGCTTACCTTGTATTTAGCATCCCAATGTGAAATCCACTATGCCACCAGGGTAGTGGAGTTGTAAATAACCTTTATTTGCATATATTATATATATTAGTTATTTATTATACTTTGTTC
Organism: Tenrec ecaudatus; assembly: GCF_050624435.1. Taxonomy (NCBI): domain Eukaryota; kingdom Metazoa; phylum Chordata; class Mammalia; order Afrosoricida; family Tenrecidae; genus Tenrec; species Tenrec ecaudatus. The sequence goes on from NW_027459481.1 coordinate 213,778, forward strand.
TCCTGATTGAAAAACATATAGCTGTAATTTAATTAGGACTGGTACATTTATTAAATTTTAAATGTTAAATAATTTTAAAATTATTTAAAATTTTAAAAAACGGTTTCAGATTATTTTAGGTAATTACACTTAGCTGACCATTCTGCACCTCAGGCCATCAAAGATGCTGGGTGTTTTTGAGTCACTTTTACTCATGAAGACTTACAGCAAATAAGTAAACTTCCAAGTCCTGAACCATCCTCACTTGCTCTTAAGTTTGATACCATTTTTGCAGCCACTCTGTCTGTGCTTCTAACTGAGCGTTTTCCTCTGTTTTGCTGACACTCTACCAAACAGGATGTCCTTTCTCTAGGAACCAGTTCCCCTGATCACAGATTCAAAATACGTGTGAAGTCACACTATTCTCAGTTCTAAAAAGCATTCTGAGATATGAGTGTGGAATGTCCTCCTCTTATGACACATTTGCTTTCTTTTGGAAATCAAAGTTTTCATTCCAACAAGCGTTCACTTCCTTGGGACTCCAATGAGTAATCTTACAAAGGAGTCCGCGAACCAGACAGCTCATTCCAGTTCACCTGTTCCCCTCTGTGCCTGGAACACTTGTTTTTGCATCAAGGGAGACAGTGGAGAGCAAACATTTTGAAGGATATGCCACAAGTTTAGCCCCAGAAGTCACCCATTTATTTTCTCAGACTTAGAGATCTTTAGTCAATTATCACACACAGTGCACAGGGAGCATTGTAGAAAGAACTCCAGAGGCCTGCCCGGGCTGTAATAGATCAGCGAGCTCAGGACATTTGAAAACATGCTTTGCACTCATGAATCTGTGCATGCCTGTATTTCATTGTCAACAGATTTTGAGTAACAGATAGGATGAGAATGACCATGATAATCAGTTTGTAGAGAAGGAAAATCGGTCATACAAGATGAGTATGAAGGATCAGAGTAACTTTAATATTTGTTCCTCCGTTCACGTATGCAGGGAGGAAATTAAAAAGCCTGTAAATTTAGAGGTGAGTGGAGAGAGAAAAAATTGTCCCTGGTGTGGCTGAGAGGTAAGAGAGGAAACCCTCATTCAACAGGAAATCCTCCCTGTCATTCATGTGTCTGTCTAGGACTGGGTGTGTGTGTTCAGTGGGTCCTGCACGCCCCCTGCTGCCCAATGTGTTCCCTGCAGGGGAGGCTTGTGTCGGCTCACACTGACTTCCCTCACTCTTCCTTGCACAGTAATACATGGCGGTGTCCTTAGCAGTCACGGAGCTCAGCTGCAGGGAGAACTGATTCCTCCATGTGTCTCTGGTGATGGAAAGTCGGCTCAGGAATGACGGGTTATAATCTGTACCACCATCATAATCTCTGTATCTCATCCACCACAGTCCTTTCTCTCAGGTCTGGCAGATCCAGTTCCAGTCGTAACCAATGCTGGTGATGGAGACACCAGAGACAGTGCAGGTAAGGGACAGCTTCTGGGAGAGTTTCACCAGTGCTGGCCCTGACTCCTGAGGCGGCACCTGGGACAGGACGCCTGTAAATAAAAATAATTGGAATATGTCAGTCACTTGCAGTTACAACCATCCCCATAGAATCAACACTGATATATGAGACCCTCAGGTTGGGGAACTGTCACCAGGCACAGAACTCACAGAAATGGCATCTTTAGACCACAGTTCTGCTTTCCCAAGGGACCCACAGCCCTGTCAGAAGAGAACTGATAGCTTTCAGTACCCAAGGCTGGGATTTTAACCTAGTGCCTGCAGAATGATTTGCATAGGAGGGAACCCTGTGTTTATCAATAGAGGTTCTTTTGTTTCTTCTGAGGCCATTGTAGGGTAATTCTTCTTTTGAACTTATTTGTGTGTTAGGCTGCAATGAGAGATCTCTTTTCCTAAGAGGTGTGTGTGAATGGCCAAAGGAAAACCCAGCATTTCTGAGCCCAGTGTTCTCTCCCTCCAGCCTTCATTGCTCCTGCCCTGACTGAGGCTCCCGTATATCCTGTGTGTCAAGGACTGGACAGTATGGAATTATCCTGTGTGTCGAGGACTGGGCAGTATGGAGTTCCTTGAAACCATCAGGTCCACCCGAGAGTATCATCATTGCCCCACACTCTCCAACACCCATGTCTTCTTTAGACACTGATGCTGTGAGGCAGAACTATGGGCTGTCACTCTACGTGCCAAAGCCTCTCTCGACCCTTACAGGAAGTTGGAAGCTGCTTAAGGCTAAAGGGCATGCTCACATTCAGGTCTTTGTGAGAGGAAGCCGGCACACCTGGTTGAGAGGCCATCTAGGTCAGATGGGCTTGATTCAGCCAATGGGTTTAACCAGTATGGTCGACCACGCCTCCCAACTGGGGCCCTGAAAATGCCAAAAACTTTGAGACTACGCCTCTCTCCCAGCAGACACTCTGCAGTTCAGTGCCTCCCGGCACTTAATAATTTAAGTATAAATTATTTCAGGAATTGTAAAATCATGCTTTGTTTTGAGTTGTTTTCTCTTCAAAAGATATTTGGCGTCAGATGTGCACACATACAGTTTCAACCAACTGGCATTTGGGGAAAAATACAACAGTGGAGAGAAACGGAATGTGTTGAAAGAAGCACATTGAGGGCAGAATTTAATGACATTGAGAGAAAACTGGGCCTTCTGGGATTGATTTCAACTTATCCCAAGTTTGATGTGTTTCTCCCTGTCTTCTCAGGAAGAACGATGGATTTTCATTTTCAGGGCAGGAAAATAAGAGATATTTGAACTGCCCTTCCGGAGGAGTTCCCGGAGAGGCTCTCGGCTTGGGTAAATTGGGAAAGTCTAGACACAAGAGGAAACAAGCACTCAGCACCCCTGTCCTTGCTCCCATGGCAAAAACTGTGTCCCCTGTACCCTGAGCTCCCTCTGCTGCCCTCTTGGTCTCCTGACGCTTGAGATGTTTGTCCACGTTCCTTTCACCGTGCCTCCTGGTACTTTTCCCACATAATACATGCCAGTGTCTCCAGGTTTCAGATTATTGCTAAAACATGCTTAGCTGGCTGAGCTATCATGGTTGCAGTGTGTTGATTTTGAAGACGGGGCTGTTGCTAAAATTGTCATCACTAGGCTTCTTTGCCACATAACACACGCTTTGTTTCCCAGAGCCTGATAGATCTAGAAACTTGCTATCTGCAGACATGGCAGTGAGACATAGCCCTCTGAGAAAGCTTTCTGAGCCCATCACTGGTCTGTAGCAGCTCTACCTGCACTATTACACCTAGGAGTACAGAGGAGATCTAATTTAAAAGAGTTCTAAGATGAAAAGCACTGTGTTTGATGTTCAAGGTGCTCACAGGGTAAGACATCCATGTCACCAAGAAGAATCCAGAAGGGTGTCACCGCCACAGGTATCTCTGATCAACATGGGAAGAATATGAGTTTGAGTTGTGCTGCCATATTTTACACTGCAGGTGATCCACGTGTGCTGTGTTTGTGGAAGCAGAAGGTTGGCTCCGAGTAGGAAAGGCTGAGCAATGGCCCCTGGAGGGGATTTTCCTGACCCGCGTTCTGTGATTCAACCTCTCCTCTTCATCATTCACACTGACTGTGGACAAAGAAGTCCTCCCTGAAAACCATGGGCAGTTTGGTAGAAATGCACGTGGTTGGTCTGAGCTGTGAGCCACAATGAAGGAAATTCCCGAGGATGCCATTTTCCTTGGTGACCTTCTTTCTTGGTAGCTCCATCCTATCCTAAGGACAAGGTTAGTCTATGAGAGATTCAGGCTATTGGGTAAAGTGAGGGTAAAATGATGACTATTTCTGAGCATCCACTTCTCTTAAAAAATAACAAAATGACATTTTATTGATAATTTATCCACATAATATACAATTCAGTAATTCAACCATATCAAAAGGGTTGTATAATCCTTACCACAATCAATTTTACATTATTTTCTCCCCCATAATCATTATCATTTATGTAACTTTTTATTTTGCAAAAATATACACAAGAAAGCAGTTACCAATTCAACAACTTCTACATGTGTGCTTCGGTGCCACTGACCATTCTTTTTATGTTGTACAACTATTATTTTTATTCTTCTGTGAATTGCTACACACCCATTAAAATGAATTCACTGTCCCCTAAGCAAAAATTCTTCCTCCTTCACGCACAGTAAAAAGTTTGGTTTCTTTTTAAAAATAATTTTCTTGATATAATTTTCACACTTCCCTTGTTAAACCAGACCTAAAAAGAGTTCCGTATGCATCATCACAATCAGCTCTAATGTTTCCTCCTGCCTCCCGCACCCTCTGATCACTCCCCAATTACCTTCTCCCTCCCCTTCCAGATAAACCATTGCCTCAGTGGTTGTCTTTATGTATCCACTTCTTCTGTGCTCCAAACAGGAAACAAATAACAGAAACTATAAACAAATACAGAAAGATAGAATAATAGCGCTGGAGGCTCAGGGAATCCAGGGTGGACGATACCTTCAGGACCAGGGGCGTGAGGGGCGAGGCTGGGAGAGTGGAGGGTGAGTGGGTTGGAAAGGGGGAACTGATTAAAAGGATCCACATGTGACCTCCTCCCTGAGAGATGGACTGCAGAGAAGGCGGGGAAGGGAGACTCCGGATAGGGCAAGATATAACAAAATAACAATCTGTGGATTATCAAGGGCTCATGAGGGAGGGGGAAGCAGGGACGGAGGGGAAGAAAAAGAGGACCTGATGCAGAGGGCTTAAGTGGAGAGCAAATGCTTTGAGAGTGATCAGGGAAAAGAATGTACGGATGTGCTTTATAAAATTGATGCATGTATATGTGTGGATTGAGATAAGAGTTGTATGAGCCCCTAATAAAATGTACAAAAAAGAAAGAAAATGATTAGGGCAAAGAATATACAGATGTACTTTATATAATTGATGTATGTATATGCATGGATTGTGATAAGAGTTGTATGAGCCCCTAATAAAATATTTTAAAAATAAATAAATAAAGCATACAAAAAAGGGGGGAGCACCCACTTCTCTTCTCATTTCGTCCTCCTCATCTACCTTGGTGGTTGTGGAGTCTCACCTGTCACTTTCCAGGTACTCGATAGAAGTGCCCATGGTTTGTGACAAGATTTAGCTAGATCAGTGCTCTAGGTGATCTTATTCTGAGGACAGGATCTTATAACATGGCTCTGCACAATCCTCGCCTTCATGGGGAGATCACTAAAGATAAGGGCATTAGAGGAAAGTGTGGTGAAGAAAGCAAATGGCGCAAGGCTATCGATTATCTGGGGTCTTAAAGGTCTTGTCATCAAACAAGCACCAGTCTAAGTGAGGCGTCAAGTAAGTCCACACTGAAGAAGCACATCAGCCTGTGTGATCCAAAGATGGTGACAACAAAATACAAATATGATGAAGGGAAAAGTTTCAGAGCTACAATTGTGAACCTCCAATTTGTTAAAGGCTAAGTGGACAGTGGGAACTCAAAGTCCATCTGGAGAATATCTATTCATATTAGGCATTTGGCAGATCCTCTTGACAAGCTTTATTATCAGACAGAGATGACTGCAAACTTGATCATAGTGGATCAGACCATGGCATAATATGATACTTGGTCAGTTGACCTACCTCTTGACCCAACCTGAATTTGCTCTAGGGTCAAGTATTTCTCACTTGTTCTACAACAGATCCCCACCCACCTCTGGACTTTAAAATACTGAAGGTGAACTTTCCTTTCTTACTCTTTACTTTCATTTTTATAATGTTTTTATTCTCTTCCTGCTGTTTTGTTTTTGTGTTTTATTGTTTCTATGTGTTTTATTGTTTCTATTGGGTTTCCAAGTGTGTTAAGCACAGAAGGAGTGGATACTTAGAGACAATAACTGATACATTGTTCTGGGGCATGTGGGGAGCAAAGGAGTCAGGAGGGTGAGGGGATTTGGGGAGCAAGCAATGAATGCAAGAGGGGGAGGGAACATAAGAATTTGTTATGATATAGGTATATATATATTTACAATTCTTTTAAAAAGTGATTTAACTATGCAAGTGTATTACATGTGAATATTATATTAAAAACCCCTACATTAAAAGCCATCAAGAAGGCAAGGCCCAGGATGATGTAGAATAGCTGCTGCTTCAGAGAGGGGTTCCTGCATAACCGAGGATGAGGCTCCCAAACCCAGTCCCAATGCCGGCTCCAGAGACACCACTCCAACTGTTCCAGTCCCGGCTCCAATGAGCTTGGCTGCTATGTCAATGTCCCTTGAGATGGTGCTGACTAGAAGCTTCGACAAGGGATCAGTGAGGTCAGGGAATGTGGGACTCTCGAGCTGATGAAGTGCTCATCTGTCAGTGTCTCCAGTTATTTCGGCACCTACACAGACAAGGGTCGAGTCAACAACTGGGAGGTGTTCCTGACCAGGGAAAGGGTGGAGATGAATTTGGTGCAGGCATACATTTTCAGGGGATGAGGAGTAGTGTCAGGGGAGTTGCTCTTGGTGCAGAGAAGATAGACAGCTCTACACCTATTCTTGATATGACTGAATTATTGAATTGAAGCATATGTACATGAAGTTCCAATAAAATTGTTTTAAGGAAGAATGTTGTCTGTTACTTATGCAGACCTTCAGATAGGGCTTTGGTTAACAGGCTCATGGCCAAGAGTCTCTCTTTGTGAATAAAATTCTATCAGCACATGGCTATGTCCTTCTCTACTGCTTGCTGCTATTTTCACACTCCATCAGTTGGGTTCAGTAATAGTCTCCAAGAGTATATGACCAGTGGAATCATAAAGTATGATTTTCAGGCCTTTTTCAAAAAAGAAATTTGCTGATCCTTGATCTAGGGGAAGAGTCAGGAAGAAAAACAGCAAGACTTTCGGAAATATATAATTTTAAACTATAATGATTATTTGACAGAATATAATATTTTAAAATTTTCACTTGAATGGATAGGTAAGAACTACCTACCATGGTTGTACAGTGGTGACTTGCCCAGTAGTTAAATGAAAAGTCAATCATTCAGACCCAGCAACTGCTCTGTGGGAGAAATTTTTGGTAGAATAACCTCATAAGGAACTACAGGCTTGGTATTCTTATATGAGAAGTTCTCATCTGTCCTATAGGATTACTAGGAGTTGGAAATGATCAGTTTTAGCAGACTTTTAGTTTGGGTGAAAAGCAACTTTTTTCAATATATTATACTTGAATAAATGACACCAATTTTCAAACCACCAATTTTAAAGCCATTAGTTGAGTCCTTAACAGTTAGCACTACCCAGGAACTTCACTGAGTCTGCCTGAAAGCTATTCGACTGTGGCAGTTAAGTGATTTCCTGTCAACTTGCAAAGGAATGAACTCTAGCCTGTCAATCAGTTTGCAGCTAAATGACCTAATTTGGAGGTGCAAATAAGATAAACATCTCACTAGAGGCCACATACATTCTCTCCATGCGAGGCATTCCTGTTCACAAGTCACATGGAGCTACGCAAATAGCAGCCAGAGCCTTGGAGCTGGAGGAGTCCCATGGAAACCCATGTTAGCACTAAGATGCTTTCAAGGCCACTGGATCCACAAGACCTTCCACCCACTAACTAGCCTGTGATCTGCCTGTACTCAGCGTTGTTGCATATGTTGCATGAATCGAGAGGAATTTACAGATTGGTGTCAGACATATGGACTACTATTGGACTTATAAGTTTGATCTGTCCTGGGCTGGTATGCTTTCTCAATTTACAATTGCTGCTTCTATAAAGCTCTTTCTATACACATAGAAGTGCCTATGAATTGATTTCTACAATCCACCCAGACTAACATACTGACCTCAAGACATATGCTGATCACCCCTGACAGAGTAATATACACTCCCTGTAGAACAAGCTCATTTGTTTGTTTTCCTCTCCAACAGAATGTTTTCTCTTCTTACAACTTTGAATCCACAAATATTAAGGGTAGGCACTGAATCATAAACAATATAGATTCCAAGTGGGAAACTATGAGATGAAGAACCCTGGATCAAAGTAAGAAACCTGACTTGAAACTCCCTCTCCAAATGCTCCAGAGTCAGAATGCTTCCTTCTTTTCAGGCCCTTACAGCACCCTACAATACACAGCTCCCTCCCTGCATGGGCGGTTCGTATCTGTACTCACACTGACTTCCCTCCGTGTGTCTTACCCACCATAATACATGGAATTGTGATTGACTTTTAGACTGTCCATTCGCTGATACAGTGTGTTCTTGGCAATATTTCTAGAGATGGTACACCAGCCTTCACGGAATCTACATAATATGCGATAGCAACAGTACTAATATGTGAAACCCACTGTAGGCCTGGAGCATGACTGATACAGGTCACAGCAGTGCTACTGAAAGTGAATCCAGAGATTGCACAAAAGAATCTCAAAGACATCTTAAGCTCCCTCAAGTCTCCTTCAGACCCAGTCGGTTGCACATTAGTGTTGACACTTGCAAACACAGAATATGCTGGTCATGAAAACCATGACATATTTCCAGTCTCCTGCTCCACACACTAGCTCTCAATAAAATGACTTGTTAAAATACCTGAGTGAGACAAGTCTGTGTTCATACAAACTACTGAATGGGCTTACCTGGGGACTCTGGTACTGAGGATCTTTTCCCAGAGCTGTATGGTTGGGAATGGTGTGGATTTTATTAGCAGAAGGGGGGGGCGGTATTTGCTTATCTTCCTAATATACAGTGGCAACTATGGCTGAATATTTTCAAAATGCTCACTGTTCCACCTTAAACGTAAATGAGTCTCCCAGAAGGATTCATATGGATTATTACTTGGAAATGGTTCCTTATTATGTGATTGCGATACACAGAATACAGTCCTGTTCATATTGTTTCATACACAATAAGCGATTTATATATAGCTGATTTAAGACAGTATGTATGCTCATTTGCTTAACATATTTCACTCAATTTATTTCATTTATGTGGCAATAGACCCATAAGTTTATATCTAGTCAGCATGAATTGATTTTAATGCTTAACATCTTAGAGAAGGAACACGCATATACTACAATTTATCTCTTTTTAGACATTTAGGTTATTTCTCATTTCTGGTTTTATAATGAAAGTTACTATTTGGGTTGAAATAAAAGAGAAAAAAGCATTCACATTAATATTACAAGAAATCACAGTAACAGACATGGCCTTACAGTAAACTTTTCTTCAACACAATTGTAATATTAACAATAAATATCATATTTTTAGTGAGAGCGTTCCCATTAGGACAGAAACACACCAAAGTCTTAACTTTGCTAGAGAAGATGTCTTAGATGACATTGGAACTGCATAAAGATTTTTCTAAAATATTTAATAGTTTAAAGCCTCTTGTGTCAAAGTCAATAGGATCTCCCAGAAGCACAGACTTACGACAATACTTGTTTTATTGCAGAACAGAGAGTATGTTGTAGGACAACAGTTGCTAAAGGATGGTTTTGGGTCCAGAAGCCCTGGGAAAGGTAGTCAATCTGCAAGATCTTCACGTTCAAGTAGCCAGGATCCCACATTTGGTCCTAAAATAATAGTAGAATTTCCAATTCTACTTTCACATCCCTTGTCCTTTGGTTAATCTCTTCATTTTTTCATATGCTATAATTATATAATAATGTATGGCTAGTACTCTTGTTTTAAGAGTGATTTTAGTGCAATTAAACAAATAATATATTGAATATAGACTTCACTTATTCCATTGATAATACTGTTCATATTTCAAGGCTCTGAATTATATGAAAATCACTTTTCCTTTTCAATATTTTAAAGTGTAATTTGAAATGTTGCTGTACCCACAGATTTCCATCAGTTGTGCCCGGCAATCAAAAGAGATAGTTACTGGGGTCTTAAAGGCTTGAAGATAAACAAGCGACCATCTAGCTCAGAAGCAACAAAGCCCACATGGAAGAACACACCAGCCTGTGTGATCACGTGGTCCCGAAGGGATCAGTTATCAGGCATCAAAGAACAAAAAATCATATCATTGGCTGCACATCTCCATGATACGATCGCCAAAGACAAACGGGTGCATAAGCAAATGTGGTGAAGAAAGATGATGGTGCCCAGCTATCAAAAGAGATAGTGTCTGAGGTCTTAAAGGCTTGAAGGTGAACAAGCGGCCATCTAGCTCAGAAGCAACAAAGCCCACATGGAAGAAGCACACCTGCCTGTGCGATCACGAGGTGTCAAATGGACCAGGTATAAGGCATCATGCAAAAAATATATATATACCATAGTCAATGAAGGGGGAAGTGCAGAGTGGATACCCAAAGCCCATTTGTCGGCCACTGGAGATCCCCTCACAGAATGGGTTAAGGAGAGGAGATGGGTGAGTCAGGGTGCGATGTAGTACCGATGAAGAACGCAGCTTTCCTCCAGATGCTGGATGCTTCCTCCCCCCAACTACCATGATCTGAATTCTACCTTGCAGGACTGGGTAGGGCAGAGGTTGCACACTGGTGCATATGGGAGCTGGAGGCACAGGGAATCCAGGGTGGATGATATCTTCAGGACCAGGGATGTGAGGGGCGATACTGGGAGAGTAGAGGATGAGTGGGTTGGAAAGGGGGAACCGATTACAAGCATCCAAATGTGACCTTCTCCCTGGGAGACAGACAGCAGAGAAGGGGGGAAGGAGACTCCGGATAGGGCAAGATATGACAAAATAACAATCTATAAATTATCAAGGGCTCATGAGGGAGGGGGGAGTGGGGAGGGAGGGGGAAAAAGAGGACTTGATACAAAGGGCTTAAGTGGAGAGCAAATGCTTTGAAAATGATTAGGGCAAAGAATGTACGGATGTGCTTTATACAATTGATGTATGTATATGTATGGATTGTGATAAGAGTTGTATGAGCCCCTAATAAAATGTGAAAAAAAGATTTCCATCAGTTTCTGACGATGTGTGAACAAATATATCTGTCATTTATTTTAAATTTTTCTCTTTGCACATATATATTCAAAAATATTTTCAACATACGTTTCATGCATAATTCAGTGGCATGAGATTTATCATTGCTTCAACGATTACCAACATCTGTTAATTTCCTGTCACACTTAACAGAAATTGCGGAAAGAACTCCGACTTAACCCTTCCACACTACCATGGAATAAATTACTCTATCAATTTCTTGTTTCACTTGTTTTGAATAGAATTCTGATTTAAGTACTTTTCCTCTTCCTCTGGAAAGAAAGCAACCTAAACTCTGTTCAATGCCCCATTGTCTTTAAGCCAGATTTTTGAAATCAGTATTTTATTGTGGCATATCTCTCTATCTCAATCTCTATATAAACATCTATAGATCATACTTCCTGACACTGGAAACAATTCATAGAGCTTGAAACTTGTAGCACTCTCTACATCCAAAGCTGTTCACCGTGAGGGAGAGTCAGTGTGAGACCAAACATAAAACAAAACTCCGGGAGAAAGCTATCTGCAGGCATGCTAAGGACCCATCAGCTCTGGACCAAGTGAAGAAAGAAGTGAGGACAGGAGCCTGGATAAGGACTGCAGTGCCTGGTCAGCTAGAACTGCTGCGCTGACCACTATGTTAGCTCTACTGCCCATGGCAGGAAACCTGCTGAGACAACTCCAGGTAACACTCCTGACAATAGTCTGAACACTTAGGGCCAGAGAAAATGTTGATGTGCGACCCACAGAAGTTGGAAGACAGTGTAAGCCCAGCAAACACCTCTCCTGTATGTGATGGGATGCTGTCAACAGGGGGTTCTCAGAATACATTGACCCAAAACCCACCCCGGGTACTAATTCATGGGTGGAAAACTGAGCTTCTTATTTCTGTGGTTTCTTTTAGCCTCACAAATAGCCCTGCTGTTAGGAAACCTTTTCATTCCAACTCTAAATATAGAAAATAACATTGAAGTATTTTTTACCTCTTTCCAAATATTGTAAAATGTATTGGGGGGAAGAAGAATTTGGGATGATATACACTTTTTCCCCTGTGTGTTCAGATGTACAAAAAGATTCAGGTTGACCTGGTCTTGATTCCAAAGCATGGTGAGGATAAAGATTGTCTTGAATTTCAATAGATCATTTGGGTACTTTTGATGGGAATGCACATGAAGTTACATTGAACATGAAATCTGCACAGATATTCATGTGATTGGTACAGTGAAGACCTCAGAGAGAAGACTGTGTTCTCCCAAGGACTCCACCAGCATCACTTTAATAGTCTGAGTCCCAGAGCTACAAGCTCCATTCAACCCTTTCCACCTTTAAATACAAGTGCACCTACCACATGCAAATACCAGTCCCATAAAATCACAGCATGCATGTACTTAAATTCATATTCCTTCGCAAACTGGAGAGTATTTTCTGGGTGTTACGATTCTTATCCACATGATCATGAATTGTGTGTGGGTTTTCCTCTTTCTGGTGGCGACGCCGGAAGGTAAGTGCTTCAGGGATTCACACATGAAGTCTGGGGATGCAGCATCTGACCACATGACTCACTGTGTTTCTCTTTATCCCCAGGTGTCCTGGCCCAGGTGCAGGTACTGGAGTCGGGCCCTGGACTGGTGAAGCCCTCACAGACCTTGTCTCTTACCTGTGCCGTCTCTGGATTCTCTTTAACCAGCAATAATATGCACTGGATTCGCCAGGTTCCAGGAAAGGGACTGAAATGGGTTGGGGTGATGTGGAGTAATAGGAGCACAGACTATAATCCAGCTCTGCAGTCCCGAGTCAGCATCACCAGGGACACCTCCAAGGGCGAAGTTTATTTAAAACTGAGCTCCGTGAATCCTGAGGACACAGCTATGTATTACTGTGCTAGAGACACAGTGATGGGAATTCAGTGTGAGCCCAAACACAAACCTTAGTACATCAGGCATGGTTTCAGCAGATGTGAAAGACAAGTCAGTGATGTTTTCCTCTCAAAAGCTGTGGTTTCCCCACCTTGTCAGCACCTCTCTAGGGACCACCAAGCACAGATTCTAGGGAACCTTCATGTATCTGAACCTGCCATCTTTTCAGTGAAATAGGATTTGTCTGTTTCACCTTTCAATAGTAATAGGTATCAACGAGATCTCAGTGTACAATTCAGAGGATTAGCAAGAGCTGTGTGTTGTCAAAGTTAGAAATAATTAAAAAAAAAACCTCACTGTCATCGAGTTGATGGCAATTTATGGTGGCACCCTGTGGGTTTCTGAGATTCTAACTGCTTATGGGAGTAGAAAACCCTGTCTTTCTTCTTTGGAGTGGGCATTGGCATGCAGATCTCAGCGCAACACATGACCACTATGCCACCAGCCTTGTTATAAAAATATTAATGCAGGAAAAATTCTCATGTGAGCCCAAAATTGTCTCCAAGCCATCAGGTAGATGTTCAATGTTTTCATTCCAGTGAATGCTCTCAAGTGTACATTATGTAATGATTTGAACTTACAATGATCTGGACCATAATTGTATGCGTTGATATTGTTAGGCACCCTTGAGCTGGCTTCATATCACAGAGACCCGTGTTCAACAGGATGAAATGCTGCCCGGAAGTGCACTCAGAATCATTCCTCTGTTTGACTCATCGTTGCAGCCTTTGTGACAATCCGCCTCCTTGAAAGTCTCTCTCCTTTTCATTGACAGTCTAATCTACCAAGCACAAGACCATTCTCCGGGTTCTGGTTCCTCCTAACAACATGCCCAAATAAGTGAGATAAAGTCTTATCTGAATGCTTCCAAGAAGCATCCAAGATGTGCTTATTCCAAGATAGACCTGCTTGTCCTTCAGGCAGCCTGTGATATATTTAATATTATTCTCTAGCACCAAAACCCAAATGCATCAATTCTTCTTTGATATTTCTTGTAGGGTAATTGGCCTTTATTAGAGTCACTCTTGGTTATCACAACTGTGGTTGCTGTTTCAGGCAATAGAGATAACGTTCAGGTTGTTACTAAAATCACACAATGTATAGCACAGCATCCTACAATAAATACTCAAGGATCAAAATTCAGCAGTAGTGCCGACATTGAAGAAATCTATATAATCTTACCTCTGGTCAACATGAAGAGAAATGTTCATCTTCAGAAAGTAAAGGTCGGTACGTATAAATTATACTTAGGTGAACCTGGACCACAAAGCTATGTAGCACAATGATTAAATGCTCAAGTTTTAGCCAAAAGATTGGCAGTTTAAAACCACTCAGTGAGTCCGTTGACTAAAGACCTGATAACTGTCTCCCATCAGTATTACAGAAAAGAAAATCCTATTTGGACAGTTCTTTTATTTGATTCAGGGTCTAATAACCACCCTGCACCCAAACAACCTTGGATGCTTATAGTCATATCATTACATAGACAAGACATTTACAAGAGTAATTACCCGAGACAAAGTGAATGGCAACATAAGAATTATTATAAAAACAGTGTATTGTTACATATTTCCCTTTGCTAGGTGTGTTTTCCAACATAAAATATATACCTTTTCCCCAGCACTGACATTCAACATGGGAAGAATGTGGTGTGTTTGAATATGTTAAGTCCCATAGAGTCAGTTCCAGTTCTCAGTGATGCCATGTACAACAGAATGAAATAATGCCTTCTTCGGCACCATAATCACAATGAATATTTTTGAGCCCATTGTTACAGCCAGTGTGTCAATCCATTTCATGATGCGCCTTACTCTTCATTGATCTCCTGCTTTATCATGGATGATGTCTTTCTCAAGGGACTGGTATCAAGAGTCTCACCATCCATGATTCTAAGGAACTTGCTGGCTGTTCTCCCTTCAAAACAGACCTGATTGTTATAGTGCCAGGTCTCCCCACAGCACTTTCCTCATTCTTTTTCAGCATCACAAGTCAAAGGCCATCATTTATACTATGGCCTTGCTTATTCATAGTGCAGAGTTCATATGTATATAATAATGTTGAAAATATTATGATTTGGATTCTAAAAGTGACATTTAGAAACCCTGTAATATGGGTCTGTTGGTGCAGAGATATAAAGGGCTATGGTGGTGCTGTGGGATAAGATTTGGTTGCTCAACACAAGGTCAGGGATTCATACCAGCCAACAGTTCCCCTGAGTAAGATGACTTCTATTCCTGTATATAATTACAGTCAGAGAAAGCCTAACGAGCAGTTCCAATCAGTTTTCTAAGTTTCCTATGAGTCAGAATAGATGCAATCACAGTGGGATTGGTTTTGGAGGAAGAGATTGCTCATTTTGTCGCTTAGTTGCTTGGTCTACCAAGTGTCCCTCATCCAGACACATCCAAGAACCAGTTCTCCCTGCAGCTGAGCTCTGTGACCCCTGACAACCACTGTGGAAGGAGCCAAGGAGAGGGAAAGTCAGTGTGAGCCCACACACAAACAACCCTGCAGGACAGCTGGGGTGTGTGTGGGGGGTGGCTATTGGAGGGGCGACTGATGTAAAGATCAGCAGGGGGAGGTCAGGTCCAAATTAACAGGCCCAGGAACCAGAAGCAGGTGTGTGTGTGTGAGCACAGATGAGATTTTCTGCTGTATCTTGGTTTGGCTTTTTTCCCACCGCTAAGCAACTGATTGAGAGGAAATTCCAGTAGAAACTCTTCTATTTTGTCTTAACTTAGAAGAGGAAAAACTATTGTGAAAGCAAATATACAGAAAAACAGAAATATACTCCACTAAAATAAGTGATAGAAAATGGGTAAGGCTGCTGTTGAGTCAATGAAGACTCATAGAAATCATACAGGAGAAAACATAAGGTTCCTTTGGATTTCTGAGACTAAAACTTTCAATGATCAGAAAGTGTCATCTTTCTCCTGAGGAGTATATGGTGCTCATGAACAGCAGAACGTTCAATTAATAGTCGACTGTGTAATCCACAACACCACAGGATCTCTGAGGTATGACGGGTGGGTAGTTCTGACCTTGCTTATCATGGGTCTGTTTCATTTTTTTTAACTTGATGAGTATTTTCTTTTAAAATTTGGTCAGCAATTTCCATGCCCTTAAAGACCGACGCTGTATCTTGTTCAGAAGTGCATTATAATTATAGATCACTTAGAGTGTATTATTTTCACATACGTAAGCCTTCATCTTCCTGAACATGGTCCATTATTCTAATTATTTGTGTGTCATTTGGTACCTTGGAAGTGTTTTTCTTTTTCTTAATTTTCTTTATTGTGGTGGTGTTGGGGGGGGAGTAGTATTTTTCTTATAGTTTTCTTTATGTAAGACTTTTGTTTCTCTGCTTAGGTTTATTTCAATTTATTTTAACTTTTAGGTGGCTATTGTAAATTATATTATTTTTTAAACATTTTATTAGGGTCTCATACATGTCTTATCACAATCCATACATATATATATATATACATCAATTGTATAAAGCACATCTGTACATTCTTTGCCCTAATCATTTTCAAAGCATTTGCGCTCCACTTAAGCCCTTTGCATCAGGTCCTCTTTTTTTCTTCCCCCTCCCTCCCCATTCCCCCCGCCCCATGACCCCTTGATAATCCATAGATCGTTATTTTGTCATATCTTTCCCTATCCGGCATCTCCCTTCACCCACTTCTCTGCTGTCCATCCCCCAGGGAGGTCACATGTAGATCCCTGTAATCAGTTCCCCCTTTCCAAACCACTCACCCTCTACTTTCCCAGTATCACCCCTCACACCCTGGTTCTGAAGGTATCATCCACCCTGGATTCCCTGTGCCTCCAGTGCCCATATGCACCAGTGTACATTTTATTTCCTTTTCAGAACTTTCTCTATTGGTATGTGGAACTCAAACTGATTTTCTATGTTGACCCTATAACCTGTGAAAATTTTTAATCTTTCAACTACTTTCAATAATTGTCTTCTATGGCTTTTGGCTTTTCTATGTTTAGAATGATGCCATCAGCAACTATAGAAGAGTTTTACTTCTTTGTTGCCGTTTTGGATGCCCTTGTTTTACATGTGTTAATTGATAGCTGTAGTTAAGAGTTTGTGTTAGTTAGGGTTGACTAGAGAAACATGTGTTTAAGAAAGAGCTTTATATAAAAAGAGCAAGTGTAAAAAAAAAGCTGAGAAAACATCCCAGCCCAGTCCAGATCAAGTCCCTAGGCCCGATATTAGCCCATATGTCTGATACCAATCTACAAATTCCTCTTCAGACTCATGTAACACATGTGATGACAACGAATGCAGAAAGATCACATGCCAGTGGCTGGGCAGTCTTGTGGATCCAGTGGCGGTGGGAGCATCTCAGTGCTGGCAGGCGGTCTCCAAGTGGTTCTCCAGTTGCAGGATTCTAGTGTAGCTTCATGTTTCTTATCAGCAGGAATGTCTCGCAGGGAGTGAGTGTGTATCCTGCCTCCAGCAAGCTATTTATCTCCATAGCGCCCCCAAATGAGGTAATCAGTCTACGATCTGATTGACTGGCTAAACTCCACGCCTTCACTTTTAATAGTCTTAAGTTGACACCAGATTATGTAACTATCATAGAGTTTCAGCACAATATGAAATAAGTTTGGTATTTAATGGTATCCTTATCTGGTTTCAATCTGAAAGGGGAATGCTTTCACTGCCTCTCCACTGAGTACAATATTTGTCACTGGCATTGCATTTTGCTGTTTAAAATCATATTAACTCAGTTTGGACTCACAGCAACAATCGAGAAAACAGAATGAAAAACGGGTCATGCTTCATTTTCACAGATGTCATGTATGAGGCCTTTGTTGCAGTTACTGTGCCAATCTATCTTGCTAAAGGTCAGTTTTAAAAATAACTTTGTGCTTCATCAACCATTATGTTCTTTTCCAAGTTCTGATTTTCCTGATACATGTCCAAAGTACTTGAGATGAAGTAATCACCTCCTCACTTCTTTCAAGTAAGCATTATAAGAGTACATCATCCAATATACATTTTTTTGTTTTTCTGGCTGTCCATCCTACCATCAAATTATTCACTATTACCATAATTCAAATACACCGTTTAATCTTTTATTTTTCTTTCTTTTTCTGAGTTGCACGTGTATATGAGGCAATTGGAAACCACATAGGTTGGGCCAGGTACATCTCAGTCCTCAAAGAGTCATCCTTGATCTTCAACCTTTCAGGAGTTCTGTGCAGCAGGTTTGCTCAATGAACTTCATCATTTGATTGACTGTGGCTTCCATGAGTATTGATTGTAGATACAAGCAAGATGAACTCCTTCACAACTTCAATATTATCTCCATTTATCTTGATATTTTCTATTGGTCCCTTAGTGGGGAGTTAATTTCTTTACAATGAATTTTAAACTAAAGTGAAATCAGCAGTCCCTGATCTTCATCAGTAAGGTTTACAAGTCATACTATCTTACAACATGTAGTACTATGTTACTTGCATGACAGATTATTAATACAGCTTCCTACAATCTTGATGTCATTGTTTTCATTTTGTACAGCTTCTCAGTTTATTTGCTCAGTATAGCATGTTGCATAAAGAACCTGCTGAAGTTTTCAAAGATTCTGTATTACTGTGATGAACAATGAAAATCAGTGGAAACAAGAAACAAATCACACTATAGATTGCATTGAACATGTTTTTTTTTTAATTCTATGAAAGTACTTAAAATGTTTTCCAGAAAATATGGCCAGGCATTCTGTAACCATTCCAAGAAATGATCTCAAAACCAAACAAAGCCAACCGACCACACAATAACAGCACTAATAAATAATGGGAGTTAATATCTTTGTATGTGTTTTTTTGCAACTTGAATGTTTCCTTTGGTCAAGTTCATGTCCTTTACCCACTTTGAGTCTCAAAACTCTGTACATGTTTCACTCTCCAAACGGATGCTTAGTGAGATGTTAGGAAGAAGAAAGAGGAGAGAACTCTCAAGAGAATATGCAGAGAACTGAGAAAACATGGTAGAATAAATATCCATTATCAATTGCGGGTCTTAATACAATCCAAATTTCCTAACACTCTCTGTGCTTTCTGTGTCCCAATAGTTTCTCTGGTCTTCTGCTTAAGAATCTTGATTTCTCAATAAACAGCGGTAATCCCAGAGAAAAGGAAGGCATTAGACTTTCTCATTGTGATTTATGAGAAAAGATGGAAAATTTCTCTACTTTTCTCTCCTGGGATTCTAACATGTAGATCACCCCTTCAATTTCCAGATTAAAGTTCAAAACTTGGTGCAAGACACCACATAGTGGTCAGAGTTCTGTAGGAACTACATCACTTGTTCATCAGTTTTTATTTTCTTTTGGGTATTCTTTGGCCTGATAGTATCAAGAGATTCTAAAAATGGGTTGACATAAAAGAGGTTTGCATTAGTTGTCATCATGGATTTTTTCCATGCCCTGAGTGTCCTGTTACAGGTACAGCATCAGGATTTGAGCCCAGGAGTGACAAATGCACCACAAATCCTCCCCCTTAAGATTTTCTGTCTCTGGTGGCTCCATATTTTTGGAGCTGGATCTACTACAACCTACAAAAAAGTTTTCAGTGGTTGTTATCAGTATGTCTGAGCAGCAGAAAACAATTACCCGCTTCAATAGAGTGGACTCTCAAGCGCCAAAAGAATGTCCACCAATCCGTTCTCCCGGCAGCTGAGCGCAATGACCACTGAGGGCACAGCTGTCCATTACTGTGTGAGAGGAACAGTGAGAAGACTCAGTACCATCCAGGCACAACCTATCCTGCAATAATGACCTCAGTCTACAGAGATCTCATGGCCTGCACAAAGCACAGGAGCCAGACTTCTGGGCAAGGGCAATGGGGGAGGGATGGGAGCAAGGAGCTTCCTGTTAGTAACTAGGGTTTCCTTTCCCTCCAAAATATTTTCTCTGAAAATCTTGTCTTCCTAAATATTACAAAACACCACATCAATTTAAATATTAATTCATTTATATGTTGTATGCATAAACACATTTAAATACATGTATGCATAAATAAACCCTGGTGGTGTTTTGGTTACTCATTAAGCTGAGACCTGAAATTTCAGGAGTTCTTAAGCACTAGCTGTTCCACAGGAGAAAAACGGGTCTATTTTCTCCCATAAAGAGTTACAGTTTCAGAAGTGCTCAAGGACAATTCTACCCTGTCTATAGGGTCATTATGAGTCTGCACTGACTCATGGCAGTGAGTGTGAGTGATGAATATATGGATATATACTATTTGTATCATGAACATGTGTTTAATGATTTTCACATCCTGGATGGCTGTACTGGATTAAATGAAAATTAAATCACAAGATCACAAACTGTGGGGTTCATCTGAAGAGAACTTAATGAGGAATTCATAGCAACACAGAATTGTATAGTATAGAAGTAAAACTGAGATGGATTAGTTCAGTTTCCAAGTAATGGAACTAGAAAAAGATGAGCATGCATAGGTAATATCCATGGCATAGGTAGCACACGCCTGGGAGAGGCAATAAAAAAGTAACCAAGATAAATGAAATAACAGGAACACAACCAGTAATCTGATTATATGAAAAGTGACTTTTTTAGAAGATGAACAAAAGTGATCAATAGCCAGGTTTCCTGATCATCCCAAGAGCAGGAGGGCAGGAATCTCAGATCAGAAACCAGAGAGGAGACACCATTCTGCATGTTTTGTGGACATGCTTTATGAAGAACTTCCTGTCCACACTGTACAAATATCACTGAAATATGGAAATGCCTTAGAAGGAAAGAAAAATCAGTAAGGTTCCCACACAAGAAAGAGGTAATAGAACGGTCTACTATCATGTGTATCCAGTCCGTAAGGTGAACAAGAGAGGATGCATTGTGAATGCTCATACGACACAGGAAGTCTGTTATGTATGTAATATAAAGTTCACACATTGAAAACTATTTTTAAAAAGATTGATAATACATAACAATTAAAGCAATGCTTGATAAACAACCTGTTTAAGAGCTGTTTTCTGTTGGAGGTGCTCTTGTTTCTCTCAGTCCGAGGGAGAACTCTTGTCCATATTCTCTACTCATCTGCTTCTAAATATCAGGGGACATGCAAATGCAGCTCTCTGCCTGCTGATAAAACCACAACCTCTGATGTGGGACATCTCAGAGGACAGTGCCAGTTTCAAGGGTCTCTGCTGTTAATATTTTGAAATCAGGAGCTAGTCCAGAGGACACATAATGAATTTCGTACCAAACTTGGCTTTCATTTTGGCCATTTTACATGGTAATCATTGTAGAGCTTGCTGTGTGTGTGTATAATAGTGTGTGCGTGTGTTGGTGTGTAAGTCATCTAATCAGAGTGCCTGTTTGCAGGTGTCCAGTGTGAGGTGCAGCTGGTGGGGTCTGGGGGCGATCTGAGAAAGCATGGGGTCTCTGAGACTCTCCTGTGCAGCTTCTGGATTCACCTTCAGTGACCACTGGATGACCTGGGTCCGCCAGTATCCAGGGAAGGGCCAGCAGTGGGTCGCAGGCATTAGTACTGGGGGTAGTACATACTATACAGATTCAGTAAAGGGCCGATTCACCTACTCCAGAGCCAATGCCAAGAACACGCTGCATCTGCAGATGAACAGCCTGAAAGCCGAGGACACGGCCATGTATTACTGTGCAAGACACAGTGAGGGGAAGTCAGTAAGAGCCCAAACACAAACCTCCCCTGCAGGGAGAATACTGGTCTCCAGGGGGCACTCCAGATGCACAGAGCACAAGATTCAGACCCAGGAGCAGCTGGAGCTTCAAGGCTGATTTCCTGTGGTTATATGTGGATTCTTTTAAATCTCACAGTTCCTCACAGATCTCTAATTCAAAAAAAATAATTCTTCTGTGCCTACTCCTGGCATCTATGAATTAAAAAGTTATATTGTAACAAAAGAATATATTCTGTCCTACAGCAACAATCAGCTTCTTAACCTTTTTTTTTTTAACAATTTATTGGGGCTGATACAATTCTTTTCACAGTTCATACATATACATACATCAATTGTATAAAGCACATCTGTACAGTCTTTGCCCTAATCATTTTTTTTCTCTTTTCTTCTTTTACATTTTATTAGGGACTCCAACAACTCTTACCACAATCCATACATATACATACATCAATTGTATAAAGCACATCCATACATTCCCTGCCCCAATCATTCTCAAGGCATTTGCTCTCCACTTAAGCCCCTTGCATCAGGTCCTCTTTTTTTTCCCCCTCCCTCCCCTTTCCCCCCTCCCTCATATGCCCTTGGTAATTTATACCTCGTTATTTTGTCATATCTTGCCCTATTCGGGGTCTCCCTTCCCCCCTTCTCTGCTGTCCCTCTCCCAGGGAAGAGGTCACATGTGGCTCCTTGTAATCAGTTCCCCCTTTCCAACCCACTCACCCTCCACTCTCCCAGCATCGTCCCTCACGCCCTTGGTCCTGAAGGTATCATCCACCCTGGATTCCCTGTACCTCCAACCCTCATATGTACCAGTGTACAGCCTCTGTCCTATCCAGCCCTGCAAGGTAGAATTCGGATCATGGTAGTTGGGGGGAGGAAGCATCCAGGATCTGGGGGAAAGCTGTGTTCTTCATCGATACTACCTCACACCCTAGTTAACCCATCTCCTCTCCTAAGCCCCTCTATGAGGGGATCTCCATTGGCCGACACTTGGGCCTTGGGTCTCCACTCTGCACTTCCCCCTTCATTTAATATAATATATATATACACATACATATATACATATACACATATATACACATACATACACACACTTATATCTTTTTTTTTTTGCATGATGCCTTATATCTGGTCCCTTGGGCACCTCGTGATCGCACTGGCCGGTGTGCTTCTTCCATGTGGGCTTATTTGTTTCTGAGCGAGATGGCCGCTTGTTCACCTTCAAGCCTTTAAGTCCCCAGACACTATCTCTTTTGATAGCCGGGCACCATCAGCTTTCTTCACCACATTTGCTTGTGCACCCATTTGTCTTCAGCGATCCTATCATGGAGGTGTGTAGTCTATGATATGATTTTTTGTTCTTTGATGCCTGGTAACTGATCCCTTTGGGACCACTCGATCACACAGGCTGGTGTGTTCTTCCATGTGGACTTTGTTGCTTCTGAGCTAGATGGCCGCTTGTTTATCTTCAAGCCTTTAAGACCCCAGTCACTATCTCTTTTGATAGCCGGGCACCATCAGCTTTCTTCACCACATTTACTTGTTCACCCACTTTGGCTCCAGCCGTTGTGTCGGGAGAGTGAGCATCATAGAGTTCCAATTTAATAAAAGAAGGTATTCATGCATAGAGGGAGTGTTTGAGTAGAGGCCCAAGGTCCTTCCGCCACCTTAATATTTGACCTATAAATATCGACACAAAGATCTTTCCCCAACCTCCTATATATATTTGCATGTACATGTCTTTGTCTAGACCTCCATGAATGCCCTTTGACTCCTAGCTCTTTCCTCCATCTCCCTTGACCTTCCTCCTGCCCTACTACCATGCTTCATCGCCACCTGGGCTAGAGTATACCTCTTCTCTAAGCAACCTTACCCTTGATCATTTCCCATCAGGCCTGCCACTCCCCCTTCTCTACCCTTTGGGGTCCCATGTTTTTCCCTTGTCCCTGGGTTTGTTAACACCACTTCCTTACCCCCCCTACCCCCCACCCCAAGTCCCCCCGGAACTGTCGGTCCCGTTGTTTTTCATCCAGATAGTTCATCCAGCCTGTCCTATTCAGACAGACCTGTGGAGTCACTAACATGCACGAAAACTAGACAGAGGAACACAAAGCAACAGTATACAACCAGACAACAAAACAACCAAAACAAACCACTGAAAAAGAACAAAACAGTTCACAAGAGAAAAGCTTGTAGTTAGTTCAGGGATCTTTGCTGGCCCTTAGGAGCGTTTTCCAGTCCAGTCTGTTGGGGCACCACGCCCTGGCCCCAAAGTCCACTTTCAGCATTCCCTGGGGACCTTGCCACTCCATTCCGTTGCTGTTCCGCTGCACTCCCCCAGTGATTTGCCTCGGTGTGGTGGGATCAGGTCAGGTGCAATTCCCACACTGTGTCTCCGGTGCTGTCCCCTGTATCGCCCTTAGTCACTGAGGGGCATCATGTCTCATAGTAGGGCCAGCCATGTTGTTCTCTCTGTGGACTGGCTGCTCTACTCAGGAACATCATCATCACGGCCTGGTGGGCCAGGCTGTGCTCCACTCTCTCCTCCTGCCCCTTCATCTGCTCCCGTGTGCTCTGATCAAATATGTCCATCTCCCATAGCTGCAGGGTCAATGTCGTCCTTTGGAACAAGTTCTTTTCGGGGGAGGGGCAGGAATCCACTTAATTTATGGTGCTGGGGCCAGCCTCCCAGACCTCTCCACCGGTTCCGTCCTCCACGCCGGGATATTGCATTCACACCTTGCGACACTGGGTTGAAGTCTGGTCCCACTTTCCCTGTGGAGATATAAACCATACCCTCCCCTTGGGTGGATTAATGCCCCATTTCTGTCATGCTGATTGTACTTACCTCAGGGGACTCATGTTGTACCTGTCCCTTTGGGTCTGGCTTACCTCGCTTAACATAATTCCTTCCAGCTCTTCCCATGAAATAACGTGTTTCATGTGCTCATCGGTGCTTTTTAATGCTGCATAATACTCCATTGTGTGTATGTGCCAAAGTTTGCTAATCCACTCGTCTATCGATGGAAACTTAGGCTGTTTCCAAGTCTTTGCTATTGTGAATTGTGCCGCAATAAATATTGGAGCGCATATGACTGGTCGTGTTTTATTTGCTGCTTCAACCGGGTATATGCCCAGTAGAGGGATGGCTGGGTCGTAAGGTAGATCAATTTCCATTTTCTTTAGGTATCGCCAGATTGCTTTCCACAGTGTCTGTACAAATCTGCACGACCACCAGCAGTGGAGGAGGGTTCCTATTTCACCACAGCCCCTCCAACACTTGTTGCTCTCTGATTTACTGATCTGAGCTAGCCTGAGGGGTGTTAGGTGGTATCTCATGGTTGTTTTGATTTGCATTTCTCTTATGGCAAGGGACTTCGAGCACTTTCTCATATATTTATTGGCCATATTGATCTCCTCTCTAGTGAAAGTTCTTCTCATTTCTTTTGCCCACTTCCTTAGGGGGTTAACTGTTTTCCTCTTTTTGCGGGTCATGATGGTGTTGTAGATTTTAGTAATGAGCCCTTTGTCTGACGTGTCATTACTAAAAATCTTCTCCCAGTCTGTGGGTTGCCTTGTCACCCTCTTGGCAAAGTCTTTCGAGGTGCACAGGTGTTTTATTCTTATTAGATCCCATTTGTCGATTTCCAGATCACCTGTGTGTGTCCCCTTCCCTGTTGCAGGGAGCCTATGTGCTCCCTGGGCCAGTGCTCTGAGATTAGTCCCGATTCCCTCCTTAATGGTCCTGATGGTTTGGGGTTTGACTTCTAGATCTGTGATCCACCTTGAGTGTATTCTTGTGCATGGGGTGAGGTAGACGTCTTGTTTCAACTTTCTACATGTGGATATCCATTGTTTCCAGCACCACTTATTAAAGAGGGCATCTGCTTCCCACTTGACGTTTTTGGGACCCTTGTCGAAGATCAGTTGTCTATATGCTGATGATTTTACTCCTGGGCTTTCTATTCTTTTCCACTCGTCTGAGTGTCTATCATTGTGCCAGTACCATGCTGTTTTGACCACTGTAGCTATGTAGTAGGCATTAAAATCAGGTAGGGCGAGTCCTCCAATTGTGTCCTTCTTCTTGAGGAGTTCTCTGCTAATTCTGGGTTTCTTCCCTCTCCATATGAAGTTGGTGGTCAGTTTTTCCAATTCTTTGAAGAAGGTTGATGGTAATTGGATTGGTATAGCATTGAACTTGTAGAGTGCTTTAGGAAGAACTGTCATCTTTACTATGTTCAGCCTACCTAACCATGAGCAGGGGAGCTTCATCCATTTGTGAAGGTCACTTTTGGTTTCCTGTAATAGGGTTTTATAATTATGCTTATATAGGTCTTTAGTATTTTTTGTTAAGTATATTCCTAGGTATTTCAGTTTGTTCTTGGCTACTGTGAAGGGTACTTCCCTCTTAATCGCCTCTTCCATGGCCCTGTCCGATGTGTATAGAAACCCTACCGACTTCTGTTTATTGATCTTGTATCCTGCTACTCTTCCGTATTCCTCTATTGCTGTAAGTATTCCAACTGTGGAGTTTTGGGGGTCTTCAATGTATAGGATCATGTCATCTGCAAATAACGATAGTTTCACCTCCTCCTCTCCCAACTGGATCCCTTTGATGTCCTTCCGCTGTCTTATGTTGTTAGCCAGAACCTCCAAAACGATATTGAATAGAAGAGGGGACAGGGGGCATCCTTGTCTTGTACCCTTTTTCAGTGGTATTGTTCTTGTCTTTTCTCCATTGACTATGATGTTGGCTGTTGGTCTTTCATAGATAGCTTGTATGAGCTTGAGGAACTTACCTTCCAATCCTATCTTCATGAGTGTTTTGATTAGGAATGGGTGCTGGATGTTGTCAAATGCTTTTTCTGCATCTATGGATATTATCATATGGTTTTTATCCTTTTTCTTCTCGATGTGGTGTATGATATTGATGGATTTTCGGATGTTAAACCATCCCTGCATCGCTGGGATGAATCCTACTTGGTCGTGGTGAATGATATGTTTGATGTTCCTTTGTATTCTATTGGCCAATATTTTGTTAAGGATTTTTGCATCTATGTTCATTAGAGATATTGGTCTATAATTCTCTACACTTGTGGGGTCTTTTCCCTGTTTGGGTATCAAAGTAATGCTGGCTTCGTAAAATGAGTTTGGGAGCTTGCCGTTCTTTTCTATGTTATGGAATACTTTGTGGAGGATCGGTGTCAGCTCTTCCCTGAATGTTTGGTAAAATTCTGCTGTGTAGCCATCTGGCCCTGGGGCCTTTTTCCTTGGTAGGTTTTTGATGACACTCTCTATTTCTTCCTTCGCTATGGGTTTGTTGAGGTTCTTGATCTCTGTCTCAGATAATCTAGGGATAGATTGTTTTTCTAAATATTTATCCATGTCTTCCAGGTTTCTGAATTCATTAGAATACAAACCTTCATAGTACTTTGTGATTATCCTTTTTATCTCATTGGGGTCTGTTGTTATTGCCCCCGATTCATCCCTCATCCTGGCTATTGATGATTGTTCCTTTCTATCTTTGGTAAGCTTTGCCAGGGAAGTGTCAATTTTATTAATTCGTTCATAAAACCAGCTTCTAGTTGCGTTAATCCTTTGCATTGTTCTTTTGTCTTCCCACTGGTTTAACTCCGCCCTGATTTTTATTATTTCTTTTCTCTTGCTATTGGAGGGGTAGTTCTGTTGACTCTGTTCTAGTTGTTGGAGGTTTTGTGTTAACATATCTGTCATACGCCTTTCTTCTTTTTTCATGTATGCATTCAGTGATATCAAGCTACCTCTGATAACTGCCTTTGCAGTGTCCCATAAGTTTTGATATGTTGTATGCTCGTTCTCATTAGTTTCTAGAAATTTCCTGATAT
The DNA here is from genome assembly GCF_050624435.1 of Tenrec ecaudatus. Lineage (NCBI taxonomy): Eukaryota > Metazoa > Chordata > Mammalia > Afrosoricida > Tenrecidae > Tenrec > Tenrec ecaudatus. The sequence continues at coordinate 241,145 of NW_027459481.1, forward strand.
CCTCTCTGATCTGGACCTTAACCCATTCATGTCGCAGGAGATCGTTGTTTATTCTCCAATTGGTGGCCCTTGCTTTTCTGGGTGCCCTTCTATTAATCTCCAGCTTTATGGCATGGTGGTCTGAGAAAGACGTCTGGATAATATCTATGTGTTTGAATTTACTCAGGCTGGCCTTGTGCCCCAGCATGTGATCTATTCTTGAGAAAGATCCGTGTGGATTGGAGAAGAATGTGAAACCTTTTGCTTTTGGATGAAAGGCTCTATAGATGTCTATCAGGCCCTGTTGCCTAATTACATTGTTTAGCTCTCTGGCCTCTTTGCTGAGCTTCTTTCCCTGTGACCTGTCTTTCTCTGATAGTGGAGTGTTGAAGTCCCCCACTATTATTGTTGTTTCCGTGATTTCTTCTGTCATTTTTTTAATAGTTTGTTTGACGAAATTTGCCGCACCATTATTAGGTGCGTAAATATTCAGTATGCTTATTGCTTCCTGGTTTACTGAGCCTTTGAGCATTATGTAATGTCCCTCTTTGTCTCTTTTTATGTTTTGGATCTTGAGATCCATTTTGTCGGAGATTAAGATAGCCACTCCTGCCTTCTTGGAGTTACCATTTGCTTGGTAAACTTTCTGCCAGCCCTTTATTCTCAGCATATGCTTGTCTGCTTGCTTAAGGTGTGTCTCTTGCAGGCAGCAGATTGATGGGTTATGTTTTCTAATCCAATCCTCCAGCCTCTTTCTTTTAACATATGAATTGAGCCCATTTGTTTTCAAAGTGATTATTACAATCTCTGGCTTCATGGTTGCCATATTCTGTTTTGTGTTATGGGTCTTTGCCTATCTTCCTTCATATCAGTGTACTGCGTTTGAGTGGAGGGTTTCTATCCTGTCCTCTTTTCCATCTGAGACCGTGTTGTCCTGGTACGTGTTGCTGGCATGTTGGCTTCTAGATGGAGATGGGCTATATGGTGGTCTCCTGGTGGTTCTAGTTGGAGCTTGATCTTCTGGCCATAGTGAGTCAGCCAGTATGTTCTGCAGGGTCGGGTGACTTGCAGTATATTTTTTGAGTTCTTCCTTGTCCTGGAAGACCCTTATCTTACCCTCTATCTTAATGGATAACTTGGCAGGGTATAGGATTCTGGGGGAGGCATTTTCATCTTTCAGTTTTTGGAAGATGTTGCTCCATTCTCTCCTCCTCTTCATGGTTTCAGCTGATAAGTCTGAGCATATCCTTACCTGCGCTCCTTTGTATGTGACTGTCTTCCTTTCTCTTGATGCTCGTAGAATTTTCTCTTTTTCCTCTAAGTTGGGTAATTTTACAATTATATGCCTTGGCGTGTTCTTCTTGGTGTTTAGCTTAGCCGGCGTCCTCTCTGCTTCCTGTATGAGAGTCGGATTCTCCTTTGTTAGGTTGGGGAAATTTTCTTCCAGGAATTCCTTTGCTATCTTGGCGGTCGATTTGTGTGTTATGTTGTGTTCCGGTAGACCGATTATTCGAATATTATTCCTCTTCATAGCATCTGTCATTGATCTCAGGCTGTCTTCTGTTTCTTTAATTTTCCTATCTGATTGTTTTTCTCGCTTGCTTCGTTTGGTTTGAGCGTCCTCGAGTTCACTGATACGGTTCTCAGCCTCCTCAAGCCTAGATATAGCTTCTGTGACCTTTTGTGTGGCCTCTGCTACCTCCTCTGTTAGTTTCTGCAGTTCCTTTTGGTGGATAGTATTCATCCCCTCTATTGTGGACTTCATCCCCTCTATTGTGCATTTCATCCCTTCTATCGTTGCATCCTTATTTTGGTTTGCTTCTCTTAGCTCCTGTATTACTGCAAGCAGAGTTCTGAAGATTTCCTTTTGTGGCTGATCTATATCTGTTTCTTCTATGAGTGACGTTAGGTGTGTTAAAGTGCCTCGTTTTTCTGATTTTTTTGTTGGGAGTGATGTGGTCTGTTGATTTTTCCTTGATCCTTTAATAGGCCCCATGCTTCTGGGAGACAGGAGTAACCTTATTGTGTGGAGGCTCAGGCCACTGTGCCGTCTCCTGGGGTGGCTGGGGCGGGCTGCGGCAGGCTTAGGGCTGGCACTGGGGACCCAACAGGGCCCCAGGTGGTGAGAGCTGGCTGGAGCTCACTGACGGCTCCTCAGGGACTGCAAAGCCGTGACCCAGGCTCCACTGCAGGTGGAGTGTTTGATCTGCCCGGGCTGTGAGCGGGCGCGGGGAGGCCCCTTGGATAGCTGCGCAGGCAGCTGCGGGACACTGCAGGGAACAATGGTGTTCGCTCTCCGCCCTTTTGGCGCGAAACCGCAGGGGGTAATGGCGCCGGCAAAGGAGGCTTGGCGCGAAACCGCAGGGGGCAATGGCGCCCTTCCTCTGCTCAGGCTCAGAGTCGCGGCCGCCAGGGTCCCCGCAGCACCCTGGGGAGGGCACCTACTCTTGTGCCTTGCGCAGGGGGGGGACTTGGTGGGCAGACTCAACAGCGTGGGGCGCGGCGCTCCGCGGAAGCTCAGGGTCCGGGACAGGCGCGGGTTGAGCTATGGCTCCTGTTGGCGGGAAGTGCTCAGCGCAGGGTCCCCGCCAGGAGTGGAGCTGGCGCAAGGCTGCCAGGGGCTGGCGGGGGCGGGCGGGGGTGGGAGGCCAGCGCACGGAGGGCAGGTGGAGAGGTCCGCGGCGGTGCGGGTGGATGGTCCCCCGTGGGGGTCGCCAGACAACCCGCGGGTCCGCTCCCCTGAGCTTGGATGAATGGAGGGAGGGACGTGGGCCCGAGGGCAGATCGCTGCCCTGCGGGGAGAGGGGAACTGCGGGAGAGGAAAGCTTCTCTCCCAGTGGAGATCCGCGAGTGGGGAGTGGGGAGTGGGCCGCTGGAGTAGGCAGGGCAGGCAAGCCGCTCTGGGCTGGCGTCGGGTTTGGGGATGGAGCCTAAGCCGGTAGCCAGTGAGCTCACGGCAGCTTAGTGGCCAGAGATGTCCCACTAGTCCGGTCCTCTTTCACCTAGACCCCTGCTCCGGACAAATACGTGGGGTAGGACTGGGGTGCTGTCCCAGGGGGATATTTCACTCACCAGACTCTTACTATTCAGCTACCTGGTCGCCAATCCCGCTTTGTTTGGAGGAGCTCTCAGAGTATGCGGGTGTCCCTGTCGGCCATCTTCCCCCTCTCACACCAGGTTTAAAGAGCAGCTTCTTAACCTTTAAGGACAAGAAATGACTCTGCCAGTGGTCCCTGCATCAGAGTTCTCATGACGCTCAGATAAAATACTTTCCAGTCAGACTTCAGGAAAATGGTGCTTGAGTATTGGCTGACAGTCTTAACAGTATGTGCTTCCATCACACTCTGTGGGGAATTCTGGCAATGATCTAGCTAATGATTTAATTAAAAGGTAGGCAGTCTGCCTATTTTATATTGAATTTCTTCAAATGACACAATTTTTGTTGTTGCTGATTTTTGCTTTTGTTGTTTTTCCTTTTATTCCCCCCCAGGGGAGAGCGCAAACTCAGGGCCCCATTACCACAAATTTTGCAGTCAAGTCTCCAAAATTTGGGAATCTCAGGAGTCAGCACAGCTTTGGTTGTTTTTCCTAACATTCGTGGCCTAATGTTTCTGTGTGTGTGTGTGTGTGTGTGTGTGTGTGTGTGTGTGTGTCTTTTCTGCAATCCCATCTGAAAAACACATAAATTCACCAATTGCATTTTATTACCTGGGTGCTAATATCCTCTATCAGTCTATCCTTCAGAACCTGCAGGCCATGATAGTCCAGGAAACATACTAACTTTTGTGAAAATTCAGGATTCGGGGAGAATTCTAGGGCCAAACAGGATCATTCAGTTCTTCATGCTGGATGCTGTATCTTCATCTTCACAGCCGCACAAAATGTCGGACACTCTTTCTGGTTTCACCCAGAGAATCCACATTTGTCCTGTTAAGCAGCTTCTCATCCTCCTGGTGGCTTTGCTAGTTAATTTGCTGTTTGTTACCGGTAACATTCCCAGTATGCAGTGACACACAACTGTAGGTGAGGAATTTCAGCTATTTTGGTATAAGATCCTGTATAAAATGTAAGATTATGTGTGAATAACTTTATCAATGATGACTTTGTGGACAAGAAATGTCTTCCTGTGCCAAAGGTAAATTTTTCATTGTTGCAGGTACTCTTTTCACCTTAGAATGACTCTTGAGCAGATGTAAGAGTATAGTTGTCAAAGGAAAGCTCTTCCTTCTTAGTGACTTACAAAAGCCATTCCTATTTACAGCATACATTGAATGGGAGCCACTTTGGGCTGAATTCAATGAGATTTCTAGATTTAGCTGACCTTCAAACTTTTGAGTATCTAATGATTTTCCATAATCTATTGCAGAAGAGAAAATGTGTATCTGACAATTTAAGTATTCCTGGTTTTGTTCTGAGTGTCTTATAAAGATGTAAGTCCCCGAGAGAAGAATACAATTGCCTTTATTCCTAAAGTCATCCTAGTCATCCTCACCTTTCTCAACCATCTTCTTCATCACTTTCTGTGGCCTGAAAGAACAGGAGCTTGGTCTTGGAGAATGGAAAAATCATGGAAGGGAATGTGTTCTCTGAGGAAGCAGTCAAGGTTCTCATCCCAGATTGATTCCTTTTAAACTTTATTACAAACTTACAAATCGCATGCATACCAACATAGCCCATCAGATATAGTCTCATGATGTATTTATTCAAATTGAGGTCTTACTCACTCTGAATAATACACTTGGGATAATAGGCCTCATTGCCAGTATGTCAGTTTCTTCCTCTTCTTGGGGAAACTCTGAGGTGAAACGCTCAGGGATTGAAGCATGAGGTTTTGTGACTGCTTTATTTGTGAACCTGGCTCTTTCTCTCAAGGAGAAGCATATGCAAATAAAGGCCCTCCTTCTGCTGATAAAAAAAAAAAACACCCCAATCCCAACAATACAGTTCTTGGAGAAGATCCTCAGTACCATAATCTACAAGAGTCCCTATTATGCAATCTGTATGAACACAGACTCATCATGGAGTCTGTACTAAGCTGTGTTTTTCAGGCAGCTATTTCAATAAGTAATGTTATTGAGAGCAAGTGTGTGTGAGTGGGCATGAGTTACAGACAGTTGACATGTGTGATCGTTTTCATGACCGGCATATACTGTTTGAAAATGTCAACTGTAATGTGCAACTGGATGAGTGTGTAATGTGCAACTGGATGAGTCTGAAGGAGACTTGATTGAGCATAAGACATCTTTGAGATTCTAATGTGCAAACTCTGGATTTACATTTAGTAACTTTTCCATGACCTGTAGCAGCCAAGTTCAAGGCCTGCAGGGTATCTTATCAGTACTGTTTATATCACGTATTGTACAGATTCCATGAAAGCTGGTTTACCATCTCCAGAGACATTGCCAAGAACACACTGTATCCGCTAAAGGACAGTCTAAAAGTCAATCACACATCCATGTATAATGGTGGGGAAGAGACACAGAGAGAAGTCAGAGTGAATACAGACACAAACCTCCTATGCAGGGAGGGAGGGAGCTGTTTTGCAGGGCTCTGTAAGGGCATGGACAGAAGGAAGGATTCTGGATCATGAGTATTTGGAAAGGGAGTTTCTAGTCTGTGTTTCTATTGTGATCCAGGGTTCTTCATCTCATTATTTCACACTAGGAATTTATGTTTGTTTGTTTTATATGATTCAGTGCCTACCCTTAATATCTGTGAATTCAAAGTTGTATTGTAAGAAAAGAAAACATTCTCATAGAGAGAAAAACAGCCAACCAAAATGAGCTTGTTCCATAGATAGTAGAAAATTTCCAGGGGTAATCAGCATCTCTTTTGAGAAGGTCAATGTGCTAGTCCTGGTAGACTGGAGAAACAAATTCATGGACACTCCTACCTGTATAGGAAAAAAGTTTATATAAAGAACAATGGCATATTGAGAACACATATCACTCCAGTCCAGACAAGCCCATGAGTCCAATAGTAGCCCATATGTCTGATACCGTCCTGTAATTCCTCTTCAGTCTCATGCAACACATGATACAACGCTGAGTGCAAGAAGATCACAGGTTAGTGGGTTGAAAGTCTTGTGGATCCAGTGGCATTAGAAGCATCTTACTGCTGGCGTGGGCCTCCACATGGCTCCTCCAGCTCCAAGGTTCTGGCTGCCATTAGCATAGCTCCATGTGGCTTGTCAACAGCAATGCCTCACAGGGAGAGAGTGTATCTAACCTTCAGTGAGCTATTTATCTCCTTCGTACCTCCAAATGAGGTCACTAAGATGCGACCTGATTGACAGGATAGACTCCACCCCTTCTTAAGTTGACAAGAGTTCATGTAACTGCCAGTCGAAGAATCTTTCAGGCAGACTCAGTGGAGTGCCTGGGTAGTGCTAACTCTTATGGCTTCAACTAATGGCTGTACAGTTGGTGGTTTGAAACTTGGTGTCATTTATTCAAGTATAATATAGTGTAAAAAGTTGCTTTTCACCCAAACTAAAATTCTGTTGACATTGATCAGTTCCAACTCATAGTAATCCTATAGGACAAACTAGAACTGCTCCCATAAGATTTCCAAGCCTGTATTTCCTTATGAGATTATTCGACCACTAATTCTCTCACAGAGAAGTTGGTGGTTCTGAAAGATTGAATTTTCATTTAACAGCTAGGCAAGTCACCACTGCCTAACTGGGGTTGGTAGTTCTGACATATTTTTAGTGAATTTTTAAGTATTATATTCTGTCAAAAATCATCATACTTTAAAATTATGTATTTCATGAAGCCTTGCTCTTTTTCATCCAGACTCTTCCACTAGATCAGGGGTCAGTAAATTTTTTTCAAAAAAACCTCTGAAAACTATAATTGATGATTGCATTGGTCATATAGACTTGGAGACAAATATTCCACCTTACTGATTGTGTAAACAACAGCAGGCAGCAGAAAAGGGCATAGCAGTGTGATAATAGAATGCTATTCACAAAGACAGGAACTGGGCCATGAGCCTGTTAACCAAAGCCCTACACTGAGGGTCTGTGTAAGTAACAGATGATCTTCTGTTTCTTTTCTAAAAACAGTTTTATTGGAATTTCATGCACATATGATATAATTCAATCATACAAAGAAGAGGCATACACGTCAGTCTTCTCTGCAGTAGGAGCAGCTCGCCTGCCACTACCCTCATCCCTTAAAAATTTTTGTCAGCGCCAAATTCTTCTCCACCCCTCCTCTGGTCAGAAGCGCCTCCCAGCTGATGAGGTGACCTTTGTCTGTCGCGCAGAAACAGCACAGGCACTGACAGAGGAGCGCTTCAGCAGCTTGGCAGCCCCACATTCCCTGACCTCACTGATCTCTAGTCACAGCTTTCAAACCAGCATATCTCAATGGACTTTGACACAGCAACCAAGCTCATTGGGGCTGCCACAGTTGGAGTGGCATCTATGGAGCCCGCATTGGGACTGGGTTTGGGAGCCTCATCCTGGGTTATGCCAGGAACCCTTCTCTGAAGCAGCCACCCTTCTCTTATGCCATCCTGGACTTTGCCTTCTTGAAGGCCCTCAGGCTTTTCTGCCTGATGGTGGCCTTCCTCATCCCTTTGCCATGTGAAGGAGCCATATCCACCCCCCACATTTCTCTGTCCCATGTCTGTCTGCCCAAAATTTCCCTTCTCTGCACCTCCCCGGGCAGTCTGGGGAAAATAATTGGCTCAGAGTTTGACAGAGGAAAGACAAATAAATACTTTATTAATAAATATGTTTCTTTCTTTTAATAAAGTGGGGGGTATACAATTATCATCACTATCAATTAAAATTTTTTCTTCCTCTTTGTTCATATCATTACATTTTTATTTTGGCAAAATGTACACAGGAAAACATTCTCCAATTCAACCACTATTATATGTACAATTGAGTGTCTTTGATTATACTCTTCATGTTTACAACCATTATTGATATCCTATTCAAAATTATCCCGCCACCATTCATATAAAATGAATTCCCCCTAAGCAACAACCCTATCTCCTCCACCCACGGTAACCCTTGGTCAAGCTTTGTTTTTATGTAGTTTTAAAAATAGATGTATATAATATTCACATATCAGGCATCAAAGAACAAAAAATCATATCATTGTTTGCACACCTCCATGATATGATCGCCAAGGACAAACAAGTGCATAAGCAAATGTGGCAAAGAAAGCTGATGGTGTCCGGCTATCAAAAGAGATAGGGTCTGGGGTCTTAAAGCATTGAAGGTAAACAAATGGCCATCTAGCTCAGAAGCAACAAAGCCCACATGGAAGAAACACACCAGCCTGTGCCATCAAGAGGTGTTGAAGGGATCAGGTATAAGGCGTCAGAAAAAAAAATCTTACCATAGTGAATGAAGGGGGAAGTGCAGAGTAGAGACCCAAAGCCCATTTGTAGGCCGCTGGAGATCCCCAATCAGAGGGGTCTAGGGGAGGAGATGAGTCAGTCAGGGTGTAATGTAGCACAGATAAAGAATACAGCTTTTCTCTAGTACCTAAAAGCTTCCTTCCCCCCCCCCCCAACTACCATGATCCAAACTCTACCTTGCAAGTCTGGATAGAGCAGAGGATGTACACAGGTGCAGATAGGAGCTGGAGGCACAGGGAATCCAGGGTGGATGATACTTTCAGGACCAAAAGTGTGAGGGGCGACACTGGGAAAGTAGAGGGTGAGTGGGTTGGAAAGAGGGAACCAATCACAAAGATCTATATATGACCTCCTCCCTGAGGGGACAGACAACAGAAAAGGGGGTGAAGGGAGACTCCGGACAGGGTAAGATAGGACAAAATAATAATTTATACATTATCAAGGGCACATTACAGGGGGGCGGAGGAGCGGGGAAGGAGGGGGAAAAAGAGGACTTGATGCAAAGGGTCTAAGTGGAGAGCAAATGCTTTGAAAATGATTAGGGCAAAGAATGTACAGATGTGCTTTATACAATTGATGTATGTATGAATTGTGTTAAGAGTTGTATAGGTCCCTAATAAAATGTTTAAAGCCAGGAAGATGGCCGACCTGGACACCTGCATACTCTGAGAGCTCCTCCAAACAAAGCAGATTTGGTGTCCAGGTAGCTGAATAGTAGGTGTCTGGTGAGTGAAATATCCCCCTGGGACAGCACCCCAGTACCACCCCACACATTTGTCCTGAGCAGGGGTCTAGGTGAAACAGGACCGGACTCGTGGGACATCTCTGGTCACTAAGCTGCCACCATCTCACTGGCGACTAGCCTAAGCTCCATCCCCAAACCGGACCCCCGCCCAGAGTCGCTTGCCTGCCCTGCTTAGACCAGCGCAGCAGGTCACGCGCTCCCCTACACCAGCGGCCCACTCGCGGATCCCCACTAGGAGAGAAGTTTTCCTCTCCCGTGGTTCCCCTCTCCCTTCAAGGCAGAGATCTGCCCTGGGGCCGTGTCCCTCCCTCCATTTATCCAAGCTCTGGGGGGCAGACCCGCAGGTTGTCTGGCGACCCCCACGGGTGACCACCACTCACACTGCTGCCGAGGACCTCTCCACCGGCCCTCTGTGTGCCGGCCGCCCACCCCCACCCACCCCCTGCAGCCTAGCAACAGCTCCACTCCCGGCAAGGACCCTGCGCTGAGCATTTCCCGCCGGCGGGAGCCATAGCCCAACCCGCGCCTGTCCCGGACCCTGCGCTTCCGCAGAGCGCCGTGGCCCGCGCTGCTGAGTCTGCCCGAGGGCCCCTCCCGGTGCCAGGCACAAGAGTGGGTGCCTTCCCCAGGGTGCTGCAGGGACCCCGGCAGCCACTGCTCTGAGCTCTGAGCCTGAACGGAGGACAGGCGCCATTGCCCCCTGCGGTTTCGCACCAAGCCGCTGCTGTCCGCACAGCTCTGAGCTCTGAGTGGGGGCAGAGGACGGGCACCATTGCCCCCTGCGGTTTCGCGCCAAGCCGCCATTGTCCACACGGCTCTGAGCTCTGAGCCTGGGCGGAGAACAGGGGCCATTGCCCCCTGCCGTTTCATGCTGCTGTCCAAGGGGCCTTCCCGTGCCCGCTCACAGCCCGGCAGATCAAACATTCCAACTGCGGTGGAGCCTAGGACTCAGCTTTGCAGAACCTGCGGAGCCGTCAGTGAGCTCCAGCCGGCTCTCACCACCTGGGGGCCCTGTGGGGTCCCCAGTGCCAGCCCTAAGCCTGCCGCAGCCCTCCCCAGCCACCACAGGAGACGGGCACAGTGGCCTGTGCCCCCCCACAGTACCCTTAGCTGTCCTAGCACTTCCCAGCTAGAGCACAAGGACTGCCAGTGGGGAGCGGCTGGACCTAGAAGGGCTTGCTGAGCTGAAGAGCATTCCCACCATCACATAGATCAGCACCATATCTTGGGACAACACGAACTCACCCACCTCTGCGCTCTATTAGGCATCACCAGCGCTTAGAGGAAAAGGGGGAAATTTTCAGATATACACATCTACACATCCTCCATCTAGCATAGGTTTTTTTTTGCCTTTTTGTGTTTTTTGTTTTGTTTTTAATTTCTTCTTCCCGTTATTTTACTTTCTGTGCTGTACTCTCTCTCTCCTTCCTTCCTACTTTTTCATTAATGCTTTTATTTCTCTTCTGCCCCTTTTCTATAGATTCTCCTTCTCTCTCTTTTTTTCTTCTCCTTCCACCTCTACTAGTATCACAGCTTGTCCCTCTTCTATTACAGATTCTCCTCCCTCTCTCTCCAATTTTTTTCTTCCTCCTTCCCAATATTTTGTTAAAAACTATTTTTAAATCGTTAACCTTTTAAATCCTTTTTATTACTAACCTCCACTCCCCATAAAGGGGGTTGCTAAGGGTACCCTGTCACACCTGGTCAAAGCAGCCTGAGGACACTCACTGAGGCTCCAGCCCCCATTCCAGCTGCTGATACATCTCTGCACTGCGGGTTACCAACCCAACAGGGAACTCGGTCTACACAGCAGTCTGACCCACCTTTACAGTAGGTCATAGGCAATTGCCTGAAAGAATCCTTAACAATAACATAGATAAGGTTACCTCGGTCTCCCAGAAGCATGGGGCCTATGAAAGAATCAAGAAAAAATCAACAGACCACATCACTCCCAACAAAGAAAGAAGAGAAACGAGGCACTTAAACAGACCTAATGTCACTCATAGAAGAAACAGATATGGATCAGCCACAAAAGGAAATCTTCAGAACTCTGCTTGCAGTAATACAGGAGCTAAGAGAAGCAACCCAGAATAAGGATGCAACAATAGAAGGGATGAAATACACAATAGAGGGGATGAAGTCCACAATAGAGGGGATGAATTCTACCCACCAAAGGGAACTGCAGAAACTAACAGAGGAGGTAGCAGAGGCCACACAAAAGGTCACAGAAGCTACATCTAGGCTTGAGGAGGCTGAGAACCGTATCAGTGAACTGAGGACACTCAAACCGAACGAAGCAAGCAAGAAAAACAATCAGATGGGAAAATTAATGAAACAGAAGACAGCCTGAGATCAATGACAGATGCTATGAAGAGGAATAATGTTCGAATAATCGGTCTACCGGAACACAACATAACACAAAAATGGACAGCAAAGATAGCAAAGGAATTTCTGGAAGAAGATTTTCCCAACCTAGCAAAGGAGAATCAGACTTTCATACAGGAAGCAGAGAGGACGCCGGCTAAGGTAAACACCAAGAGCAACACGCCAAGACATATAATAGTAAAAATATCCAACTTAGAGGAAAAAGAGAAAATTTATGAGCAGCAAGAGAAAGGAAGACAGTCACATACAAAGGAGCGCAGGTAAGAATATGCTCAGACTTATCAGCAGAAACCATGAAGGAGGAGAGAATGGAGCAACATCTTCCAAAAACTGAAAGATAAAAATGCCTCACCCAGAATCCTATACCCTGCCAAGTTATCCATTAAGATAGAGGGTAAGGGTCTTCCAGGACAAGGAAGAACTCAAAAATATGCTTCAAGTCACCCGACCCTGCAGAAGATACTGGCGGACTCACTATGGCCAGAAGATCAAGCTCCAACTAGAACCATCGGGAGGCCACCATATATCCCATCTCCATCTAGAAGTTAACATGCCAGCAACAAGTACCAGGACAACAGGGTCTCAGATGGAAAAGAGGACATGATAGAAACCCTCACTCAAACGCAGCACACTGATATGAAGGGAGATAGGTAAAGACCCAAAACACAAAACAGAGTATGGAAACTATGAAGCCAGAGATAGTAATAATCACTCTGAATACCAATGGGCTCAATTCGTACATTAAAAGTAAGAGGCTGGAGGACTGGATTAGAAAACATAACCCATCAATCTGCTTCCTGCAAGAGACCCACCTTAAGCTAGCAGACAAGCTGATGGTTCCCGGCTATCAAAAATATATAGCGTCTGGGGTCTTAAAGGCTTGAAGGCAAATAAGCGGCCATCTAGCTCAGAAGCAACAAAGCCCAAAGAGAAGAAGCACACGGCCTAAACGAATACAAGGTGTTGAATGGACCATGTAGCAGACACCAAGGAACAAAAACAATCATTGTGTAATCACCTTCCTCACATAATCACTGAAGACGAAAGTGTGCATAAGCAAGTGTGGTGAAGAAGGCTGATGGTGCCCGGCTACTGAGAGACATAGCGTCTGGGGACTTAAAGGCTTGAAAGCAAACAAGCGGCCATCTAGCCCAGAAGCAACCAAGCTCACACGGAAGCAGCACACCAACATATAGGTGATCATGAAGGGCAGAGGAGACCAGGTCTCCAACAACAAAGGTGGGGTGGTGGTGAGAATCATATCACCGTGAAAGAGGGGGAGTACATGATGGGGACCCAATGCCCAACTGTAGACAGCTGGACATCCCATCTCTTCCAGAGGGGTAGTGGGGAGGAGATGAGTCACTCAGGGTTCAGTGTAGCAACAATGAAACTAAAAACCTTCCTCTAGTTCCTGAACGCTTCCTCCCCTCCCAATTATCATGACCCCAATTTTACCTAGCGGGCCTGGTTATACCAGAAGATGTACAGCGGTGCAGTAGGCATCTGGAAACACAGGGAATCTAGGACAGACAAACCCCTCAACACCAGCGGTGGGAGTGGCGACACCAGGAGGGAAGGGGGTGTAGAAAGGGAGAACCGATCTCGGAGACCTATGTGTAACCTCCTCTCTTGGAGATGGGCAATGGGGAGGTGGGTAAGGGGAAGACGCCGGGGAGTGTAAGATAAGATATAATAATTATTTATAAACTATCAAGGGACCAGGGGTGGCATGGGGGAGGGAGGGGGACATGGGCAAAAAAGGGAAACCGAGCTGATTCCAGGAACCCAAGTGGAAGGTGAATTATGAGAATGACGAGTGCAACGAATGTGTAAGGGTGCTTTGCTCAATTGATGTATGTACAGATTGTGATAAGAGCCTTATGAGCCCCAATAAAAAGTTTGAAAAAATAAAATAAAATGTTAAAAAAATATTCACTGACTTAATGTTTACAGTGTTGTAAAATATATATGTATATATGCATTATATCATAATGAATTCTTATGTTCTTTCCCCCTCCCACATTCATTGTTTGCTCCCAAAATTTCCTCACCCTTGCTACTCCTCTACTCCCCTAGGGCCCTATAGACCATTGCATCAGTTATTGTCTCTAGGGATCCGTGTCTGTGCGTTGCAACTTTGGAAACCCAATAGAAACAACCAAAACCAAAACTAAAATAAAGCTGCAAGAAGAAAATAATAATAATATAAAGATAAAAATGAAAATAAAGAATGAGAAAGGAAAGACTACCATCAATATTTTAAAGTTCAGCAAAAAAAATACTGTTATGGAACAAGTGGGAAATACTTTACCTTAGAGCAAGTACAGGTTGGATCGAGAGGTAGGTCAACTGACCAATTGTCATATTATGCCATGGTCTGATCCACTGTGATCAAGTTCACAATCATCTCTGTCTGATGGTAAACCTTTTCAAGGGGATGTACCAGAGGTTTAATATGACTAGATATTCTTCAGATGGATTTTGAGTTCTCACTGTTCACCTACCCTTCGACAAGATGGATGTTCATCATTTGAGCTCTGGGACTTTTTCCTTCATTACATTTGAATTTAATTGTCACTATCTTTGGATCCCACATGCTGGTGTGCTTCTTCATTGTGGACTTCCTTGACACCTGACTTAGATGGCTGCTTCTTTGAAGACAAGCCTTTTAGACCCCAGATAATTGATAGCCTGGCACCATCTGCTTTTTTTCACCCCACTTTGCTGTAATGCCCTTATCTTCATTCATTTTTCAATGAAGGTAAGTATTGAACAGAGCCATGTTAAGATCTTGTACCCAGAATATGATCACCTAGAGGATGGATCTAGCTAAATCTTGTCATAAACCATGGGCACCTCTACCTAGTGCCTGGAAAGTGAACATGTGAAACTCCACAACTGTGTTACTCTGGGTTGACTAGGGAAAAAATTCATAGACATTCATATGTGTACAAGAGAGAACTTTATATCAAAGAGCAATTGTACATTAAGAAAGCATACCTGCCCAGTCCAGTTGAAGTCACTAAGTCTGAAATTAGCCCATATATCCAATACCAGACTATAAATTCTTTTCAGACTCACACAACATATACAATGATGTCGAATGCAGGAAGACCACATGCCAGTGAGTGGAAATTCTTTTGGATCCAGTGGAGGTGGAAACATCTCAATGCTGTCAAGGGTCTCCACGTGGCTCCTTCAGCTCCAGGGCTCTAGTATCGCTTCATGTGTCTTGTTCACAGGAATGTCTCACAGGGCATGAGCTTGTGTCCCGCCTCCAGGGAACTATTTATCTCCTCAATGTCTCCAAATGAGGTCATCAAACTGCACCCGCACTGACAGACTAAACTCCACCCCTTCATTCTTAAGTCTCAAATTGACAACAGATTATGCAACTACCACAGCAACCAAGGAGGCAGATGAAGAGGAGGACAGGAAAAGAGAAGTAGGTGCCTTCTCTGTTTTATACTCTACTTAAATTTGTATCTTTATGTTATTATTATTTTTCTTTATGTTTCTTTTTTGGGTTTTTAATTGTTTTTGCTATTGTCTCCCTGTTTGGAAGCAAAAAAGAAGTGGATGCATGGAGACAATAACTGAGGCAATGGTTTATATGGAAGGGGGAGGGGAATTAGGGAGTAATTAGTGGATCTGTGAGGCACGAGTGAGCATTAAACTTATTTGACAATGGATATACAACTCTTTTCTAGAAGTGTTTTAAGTATGGAAATCTGAATGTTATATCAGGAACATTACAAAAGAAAGGGGGGGGGACTTGATCTATGGTTACCATGTGTGAAGGAGGAAGAATTTTTGCTTAGGGGATAGTGAATTAATTTTAATGGTGGTGGAAAAATATGCAGGGTGATTAAAATAATGGTTGTACAACATGAAAAGAATACTCAGTGGCACTGAATTACACATGCAGAAGTTGTTGAACTGGTGAAAGTTTTGTTACATACATTTTTGCAAGTATGTGAAATATATTACATGAATAATAATTATGGAGGGGAAAATTGTTCCATAATTGACTGTGGTAGAGATTGTACAACTCTTCTTGATGTGATTGAGGTATTGAATTATACGATAACTTGAAAAGTGCCAATAAAAGTGATTTGTTTTGTTTTGAAGAGAAGCAAATTCTCAGAAATGTTCATCATTTTACCTCCCACTTTAACCCTACAGCCTGCACATTTCATGGGGTACCCTTGTAGTAAGGGTAGAACTGGGCTGCCCAGAGAGAAAGTGAAACATTCCAAGAATAATAGTATCCCCAGGAATTCCCTTCGTTATGGCTCACACCTCAGGCCAACTGTCTGCATTTCTACAAATCTACACATGGTTTTCAGGAAGAAATTGTTTGTCCATAGTGAGTGCAAATGATGAAGGGTAGAGATTGACCTCACAGAACAAAGGTCAGAAAAATTCCCTCTAGAGGCCATTACTCAGCTGCTCCTACTCAGAACCATCCTCCTTCTGCTTCCACATGCACAGCACACGTGAATCACCTAGAGTAAAATATGGTAACAGAGCTCCAAGTCACAAATGAAAGTCAGACTTCTTAGGTCTTCATCCTTACCATGTTGATCATAGATGCCTGTGGAGGTAACACCCTTCTGGATTCTTCCTGGTGACATGAATGTCCTACCCTGTAAGCACCTTCATGTCAAAAACAATGATTTTCATCTTAGAATGGTTTTAAATTATATCCCCCCCCTTTATTCCTAGGTGTGATTGTTCAGGTAGAGCTGCTACAGACCAGTCATGAGTTGGGAAAGCTATGTGCAATGTCTCAAAGTGCTATGTCTAACTTTCAGGTCTGCAGATATCAAGTTTCTAGATCTATCAGGTTCTGGGAAACACAACCTGTGTTAGGTGGCAAAGAAGTCTTGTGATGAGAGTCTTAGCAACAACTCAGTTTTCACATATTGATACATTGAAACCACAACAGCTCAACCAGCTGGGTGTACTTTAACTGAACAATCTGAAACCTGAGGACAATGACATGTAAATGTAGGAAACTTACCAGGAGACACAGTGAAGGCTAAATGGTCAAACATCTCAAGCATCACAACACTAACTGGGCAGCAGAGGGAGCTCAGGGTACATGGGACACAATCTTTGCCACAGGAGCAGGTGCAGGGGATGCCAAGTTTGTTTCCTCTTGTGTCTGGAGTTTCTCAGTTCACCCACGTGGAGTACCTCTTCAAGGACACTTCAGCAACTACAGTTCTCATGTCTCTTATTTTCCTGAAGGGAAGATCCTAAAAATTAAAATTCCTTGTTCTTCCTGAGAAGACAGGGGAGAAAGAAATCACACTTGGGACAAGTTGAAATCAATCCCAGAAGGACCGATAATCTCTCTAGGCTGTTAAAATCTGACCTCCATGTGCTTCTCTCAACACAATCAGTTACTCTCCATCCTAATTCTTTTTTACCAGTTACTGTAGGTTGAAACTATATGTGTGTGAATCCCAGCCCAAATATCTCCTGTGAAGAGAAAACAAAAGCAAACCTGATTTTACCATTTCTGAAATAATTGACAGTTGCATGTATTTTTGAAACTTGGAGAAACTGACATTTTGAGATTCTTAATAAAGCATCAAAATGTCTCATAGTCATTAGAAATCATATAATGGCGCTTGCCCCAATCCCAACTATGTGGACTCTCCCCCTTCCCTTCCCCCCACCCCTACCTAAAGAAGGCAATTCAGAGAACAGAACTGAAGCTGAAGCTTGGGGACATGTGCATCTGTGATTAGAGCACACGGGAGAAGCGAAGAGGGTAGGAGTGTGAGAAGAACACATCCTGACCCACTAATCCCCAAGGACGATATTACTGCTCATAGCAGATAAGGCACAGTGAGGATCATAGGGCCAGTCACACCACAAGACATGATGTCCCTAACTGAACCATATCACTATGGGGGACAACACTGGAGACTCAGGGTGGGACTTGTGTCTGATCAGACCCCATCACATTGGGGCAAAATACTAAGGGCATGCAACAGCAAGGGAAGCAAAGCAATGAAGTCCCCGGGGAATGCCAAAATTAGATGTTGGGGACAGTGTGACACAGCACCCCTTCAGACTCGACTTGAAAGCATTCCTAAAAGTCAAAAACCAGCCTGCAACGATTTATATGCATTTCTTGTTTTGTCACTGGCTATCTTTTTGTTGTTATTTCTGTTTGTTCGGTTGGTTTTGTCTTCCTCTGTTGTTTTGTTTGGCTTTGCCTTGTTTTTGTTCTTATTAATGTCTCTGCATGTCGATCTAGATAGAAGACTGGATAAACAATTCAGAGAAGGAAAAACAGGACCAGTGGTCCCGGGGGGACATGGGAGAAGGAGAGGTGGGAGAATAGAAGGTGGGGGTGAGGGGATCAACCAACCCAAGGTCAAGTTAACAACAAATGAACTAAAATCGTTCGAGAGAAAGCATAGGATGCCTAGTGGGGATTAATCGAGGGCAAAGTCAGAGCGAGGAATTACTGAAACTCAAATTAAGACTGAACATGTTAGTGGGACAAGAGGAAAGTAAAAGGAAATGGAGGAAAAATTAGAAAGCAAAGGGCATTTACAGAGGTCTAAATATAGGCATATACCTATGTAAATATATTTATATGTAATGGCAGGGAAATAGATATGTTAGGTATTAAGGTTGAAGATGGAAACTGGACCTCAACTCAAATACTCCCCAAATGTAAGAACACTTTGTTCTAAAACCCTGCATTCTGTGATGCTCACTTTCCCAACACGATGGCGGTCGACAAATTGGGTGCATAAGCAAATGTGGTGAAGAAAGCTGATGGTTCATTGCTATCAAAAGATATAGTGGCTCTGGTCTTACTGGCTTGAAGATAAACAAACAGACATGTAGTTGAGAAGCAAAAATGGAAGAAGCACACCAGTCTGTGTGATCATGAAGTGTCCATGTGATCATGTATCAGGCATCAAAGACCCAGAACAAAAAAAAATTTTTTTAATCATATCCATGTGAATGAAGAAGTGTGTGCAGTGGAGACCCAAAGCCCATCTATAGACAATTGGAAATCCCCTTACATATGGGTCACAAGAAAGAGAAGAGTCAGTCAGAGTGTACTACAGCACCAATGAAACAGACAACTTTCCTCTAGTTCTTTAATGCTTCTCCCCCCACTATCATGACCTCAATTCTACCTTACAAATCTGACTAGACCAGAGCACGTACACTTCTACAGCTAAGATCTCACAACAAAAGGAATCCAGGACAGATAAAACCCTCAGGGCCAATAATGAGAATAGAGATACCAAGAGGATAATGGGAAGATGGGAGTAGAAGGGGGGCATCAATCACAAGGACTGACATATACCTCCCTCCCAGTGGGACAAACAATGGAAAAATGGGTGAAGGGAGACAGTGGAAAATGTAAAATAAAAATTTATCAAGGTTCATGAAGGAAGAAGAGTGGGAGAGGGAGGGGGGAAATGAGGAGCTGATATCAAGGGCTCAGGTAGAAAGCAAACACTTCCAACATGATGATGGCAGCATATGTACAAATGAGCTTGACAATGGACGAATGCATGGATGGTGATATGAGCCATAAGAGTCCCCAATAAAAGTATTTAATAAAAAAGAAAGCATTAGTATTGTAAAGCATAATACCTAGATTTGGAGAACAAAATCATCTCCTTAACCATGGGAGACTTCCTCTAGTTTTAGGAAGATGCCCTGGAAACGTCCTGATGTGTTATGCAAATTCACGAACAGCATTGGCTTCTCTGGGAGATGTAGAGATCTTCAGCATTTAAAGAACATCTAAGTGTAACTTGATACCTTAAAATTCTTGGTGTGCAAAAGATTTGTGAAGGGAAGGCAAGCTTGATTAAGGCAAGACAAACCTGCAGGGAAGGAGCAAAACTCAGGAGCCACTGTCATATTCAGCTCTAGTGGACAATTAGGGAAGGTCTAGAAGGTGATGATGAGGGTTTTACTTTTAGCATATGAATTTCCTTTCCAAAAGATAATTTAAAACAGAATTAGACAAGGGAAGCTTGTGTCAGATTAAATATATATTTCTACGGGGAATATTTAACTGCATCAAGAAAAGAATAAGCACCACACAAAGGGGTGGGGAGGAGGTGGGCACATTTCAAGGAAGTGTCTCTAACTGTAGGTTGACATTTCCATTAAGTCAATTCTTTCTCATAACAACCCTATAGGATAGAATAGGACTGCCCTTCTAGGCTTCTGCGTCTGTAAACCTTCATGGGTGTGGAGAGCATTCTTTCCCCTGCACAGCCATTGGAGATTTAAAATGATTGACCTTGCATTTAGCAGCCCATCGCATAATGAACTCCACACGCAGAGCTCTCCAAGATATCTAGAACATCCTTAGCTACTCTTGGAGTGACTCTCTTAGAAGTCATTCAACATTACTTATGACTATATAGGCAAAAGGTATGCAAATAGACATCTCCCCTGCTGATGAAAACCATCCAAGTCCCAACTCTGAAGTTCTTGGAGAGGTGCTCCAACTCTGGAATTCCCAGGTGCCAACATTCAGGACTGAACACATCAAGTCACCATGGAATCTGTATTGAGCTCAATTTTCCTTTTTGGATTTTCAAATGGTGCTTTGATGCAGATAAAGTGTGTATGAGGGGGCGTGAGTGAGAGGCAGTGAATATGTTATGATTTTCATCATCAGGATGTCGGTGTGTTTACAGGTGTCCAGTGTGAGGTGGAGCTATGGAATCTGAGGGAGACTTTAGGCAGCCTGAGGCTTCTCTGAGACTCTCCCCTGCTGTCTCTGCATTCACTGTCTGTGTGTATAATACACAGAGGGTCTGCCTAGGCCCAGAGAATGGGCGGAAGTGGGTTTCATACATTAATAGTGTTGGTAGGAAAAGCCACATAGATTCTCTGAAGGGCCAATTTACCATCTCCAGAGACAATAGTAAGATATACTATAACTTCAAATGGACAATCTGAAATTCGAGGACATAGCTCTGTAATTCTGTGCAAAAGACTCAACAGTGTGGTAGTTATATAATCTGGTGTAAATTTGGGACTTGAGAGGATAAAGAGGGAAGGGTTGGAGTCTGTCAATTGGATCATAGCCAATGACGCCTATGTGTGGGCATCTCGATCTCCTGAGAATTCTGGGAAATCCCATATTCCATCTTTGAGGGGAAGACACTCTTTCTAATCCCTGGGAGACACCCTACTGACAAGGGTGACCCCCTGTGAGACATCCCTGAGTAGAAGCCATGTGGATCTACCTCATGAAGCCCTGGGTGCTGGAGAATCCATGTAGAGCCCCCGTCAGCACTGAGAAACTTACAATGCCACTCGATCCAAAGACTTTCTGCCCACTTTCCTGTGATCATCTTGCATTCTGGATCATTGCATGTACTTCATAAGTCTGAAGAGGAATTTATACATTGGTATCCGACATATGTGCAAATTATGGACTTATGGGCTTGGACCTAACTGGGGTTGAGATGCTTTCTTAATGTACAGTTGCCCTTTATATTAAATCTCTTATACACAATATGCGTGTGTCTATGGATTTGTTTCTCTAATCTACCCAGACCAACGCATACAGTTAGGGGAAGTCAGAGTTAACCAAGACACGAATGTACTCTAGTGGAAGAGGTTAGGCTGCAGGGGCCCTCAGGACCCAGAGCACAGGTCTCAGACCGAGGAGCAGGTGCAGATGGAGCTTCACCACTGGCTTCCTGTTGTGTCTGGGGATTCTTCTCCTTCTCGGTATCCCTCAGGGAATCAGTGCATCTCCTCACATCTTTCTCAAACACTCACCCAATCTCCCTGTGACGATAGGATGATTTTGAACTTAGTTTCTGTTTCGTTTTCCCCTTGAATCGCGCCACATTTCCCATATAATTGGTAATTCCTACATCTAGGATGAATTCTGTTCACATCATCTGCTTCATCAAGCTCTTTATGCCTTGCATTCAATACCCCTCCTGTATTCCCTCCTTCCCTGGGACAACAGTCCCTGCTGTGCAAAGGATCTCACTTTATTAGCTTGTGTGTATATATATTTTTCCAGACAACATATTACAAGAACTTATCACCAGTAGCCCAATCCTATATCAAGTCGCCTGTCTCCATTCATCCAATCGGAGACTTTCTTCTCTGAGTTCATTCATTTTATTAATTCACAGCTCCTGTCTGCCCTTGTCCACCACAGACTGATTTTAGAGTCCGTTTTTTTTTCTCCAAAGGCTGTTTGTTTAATTCAGTAGTTGTGAATATTGATACAAGAGTGGGAAAAGGGAGACAAGACACATTTTATGCTTAGTCTCAAGGTACCTCCACAGAACTCACCTCCCTTCGTGCCTTATGTCCCCTTGTGCATGGGCTATACACGTCCTATTCTGCACAGGGCACCCACAGGTTCCCTTCAAGTTCTGTGGGTGGCTCTGCCTCCACATATTATTGAGAGCAGAATATCCTTCTCTAGAGACATGACCAGGAACTGATTTTCCCTCAATTAGCAGTGTGACTGCTGTAGTTACGATCGTGTATTTCTGAGTCGGACACACAGAGGGAAAGGTTGTGGGAACCCAG
This sequence comes from Tenrec ecaudatus, assembly GCF_050624435.1. NCBI lineage: Eukaryota > Metazoa > Chordata > Mammalia > Afrosoricida > Tenrecidae > Tenrec > Tenrec ecaudatus. The sequence continues at coordinate 263,217 of NW_027459481.1, forward strand.
ACACAAACACCAATACAGGGATATGGCTGGGCTCAGGGGTCACTGAAAGCCCACAGATAAAAGGGGCCCTCAGGGGAGAAATGTAGAGGAGCCTAAGAAGGATTAGTTAAATTAGGTACCTATTTCCTCTACCTGCAGAGAAAATGTCCCTACCACAGACCTCCACATTCTTGTAGCTCAGTGTATGTTCTTGTATGCACTTTATTTTTTGTGTGTGCTTCTGTGTGTGTTTTGTGTGTGCTAGCACATTGCCTTAAGATGTTATACAATGTGACAGAACTTGTAGTCTGTTCTGCATTTATTTTATTATTATAATTCTAGTATATTTTAGTGTGTCTTTGTGGTTTTTCTTAAGTAAATGCATGTGTATTTATTAATCTGAGGGTATTATATGAAGATTTGTTAGTTGTAGTAGATGTGCTAATTTGTTCACAATATGCATGTGTATGTTAATATGACTGTTAGAATACAAATGTCATTTTGTGAGTTTCCTGCTAGTGTGTGTTCACTCCAACTCATCTGGGCTCTTCATCAAACTTTATGAGCTCGCATCTCCTTGAATAATCTACTGAGTGTTAAGAAATGACTTAGGCTGGGGGAATCCATTAGAGGCCCATAGTAATATGCACAGCAGAGTGTGCTAATCAGTGAAACTTCTTTTTGAAGTGGACAATAAGAGACAGAGGGACATGAACAGCAAATCCTAGAGGTGAGCTGGTCAATGCAGAGACAGCCTTAACTAGGAAACAGGCCAAGGGGGATGCTTATTTTCTCCTCTCTGCAGCTCTTGTGTTTACAGATGGCAATGATAAAGCCTTTGTAAAAGGATGCATGCTATACTCAAAGAATGCCTAGTTGTAGGTAAATGGGTAAAGCCAAGAGCCAAGGTGACGGCTGAAGCTTGAAGGTAAATGAGATGGATCAAGGAAAGAGATAACTTATCTTCCGTCATCTTTGCCCAGAGCATGAGGTTCAAGCTCTCTAAATAATGTTCAACTGATGACAAACAACACAAACTGTTGGAAAGGGCTTATTCACTTGTATTCTAGGATGTCCCATCCATAGACTTGGGCTTCTAGGAAGAGGGTGGATAGCTAGTGTGTGGGCATGAGCTTGTAAAACATGCTCCACCAGGAGGCTGAAGGGGTAGGAAGACAAAATGAGTGTGGAGGGAAGAGGCTGTGCTGCGATCAAGTGGGGAGGCATTAGCCTGAGTGGCTACTTGGATATCATTACCATTGGCCTTTTGCAAGCACCAGTGAGTTTCTAAGGCAAGGAGGTGTGAAGTGGCAGTTATCTGACAGAGGTGTTGGTTAGTGCCCCTATAAAACTAATCTGCAAATCAGCCTACTAGAGAAATACACATTTCATAAAATTTCTCCTACCCACTCATCAGGCATATGTGGAATATAAGGCTCACCATTCCCCTATGTTATAAGTCCAGGTTCCAATTTCAGAGCTCTGGGGCAGGCAGGTTGAAGAACAAGGTTGGATTCTAGGACCCTTGTTGAAGGCCATAAAGACTCAGCCTTGAAACGGCTGAGAAGTCTCAAGACCTATGTGTCACTGTTTGCTGATTTCTTCTGTGAGTTTACATTTAGAACAGACTGTTAAGAACAAGAACGTGTGCAAGCTCTGGGAAAATAGGTCACAAGAGTTGCTATGTGTACCAAATATGCTTGCTTAACAATGAGATAATTAACCCCAGGTTGTTTCTGCATGGTTAAAAGGAGTATGAAAAATAAACGCGAGGCTTCAGTATTCACTATTGCCCTCCCAATAAATTCTGTCTCACTCCCTCTTTCAGGACTGTTCAACTCATTGGCTGGCTTGGACAAGAGTGGCGCCCAAACCAGGGACACTGAAAACGGGGGACAAAGTGAAGGACACCGTGGATTACAAAGGTGTACACAAAGAGATTGGTGGTGACGTGAGTAGCTATTGGGAGAAAAATGGGGCAAGGAAATAGCAAACAGATTTTTGTAAATATTTTTCAAGATATGTTAAAAGCTAGAGGAGCAAAAGTAAGCTACCAAAGAATAGAGAAGTTTTTAGATTTTGTGGTTAAGGTATGTCCTTGGTTTCCTGAGGAAGGGACTGTAAATATTGAAACTTGGCAAAAAGTAGGGAAATGGTTAAAAGATCACTACACCACTAATGGACATAGAAGGTTCCCATAGACACGTTTAGCTTATGGGATTTAGTTAGGGATAGCCTGTACCACAGGCATGAGGGACTCCAGCCTGAACACCAATTTGCATGCTCAAACAAAAGTGAAAGTAAACTTCCTTCTGCGCCTCTGCCTCCTCCTCAACCACTGAAGTCACTGAAAAGTTAACTGGAGGGCTTTGAAAGCAAGGATGAGGAACCCCTTGACCCAGGCGATGGGGAGCCCTTAGAGGACAAGGTGGCACATTATCATGATGAGGATTTGGGTATTTTCGCTGCCTCCGAGGCACTTCAACCTGAGAATCAAAACCTGGTGCAAGATACTCAGAAGTCCTGCCCAGATTAAACAAAGGTGGTAGGCTGGGAGGAAGCTTATGCATCATTAGCAGCAAAGATGAGGGAAATGCAAGTCAAGTTAATAGAAAAGCACTCTGAGATAGAGTCCCATGAATGGGTGCCAAAACTTAATGGGGCCAAGGTATTTCAGAGGCTTCAGAGTGCATTCAGTGAAAGGAATCCTTTTCTAGAAGACTTGCCAGTTGCAGCACTGGTTGTGACTGGGGCTCCAGGAAAGGATCTATGCTTAGTGCTGCCGCACATGCAGCAAAACAAGGAGAGGCTATAGGGGAGTTCAGTATGCAGTTCCCTGTAACTGAGTGACAGGATGCCCAGGGTAATCTGATGAGAGATCATACTCCTATTCCTTTCAAACAGCTAAAAGAATTCAAGGTTGCTTGTGACCAATATGTCCCGAGTACCCTTTTACTCAATCTTTATTAGATACACTTTCCATCGTGGTACTTGCCCTCACAGAATGGAAACAATTGGCTTTTGAAAATGCCAGGCAGTGCTGAGACCTTTTAGAAAAAAGGGCAACATGTCCGAATATATCAGACTATGCTCGGACATTGGACCTTTCTTTACTCAGGGGCTTGCGACAGCAGCTGCTTTGTAAGGAAAAACAGTAAAGGAGGGTTAATAATACTATGGAACTTATGGGAGCCCTGCAGGCTGGGCTCCCTTCCCCCTCTGCTATTCCAGCCAATACATATGAGATCATTTTAGATTTAAAAGATTGTTTTTATACCATGCCCTTGGATCCAAATGATTGTAAAAGATTTGCCTTTAGCGTCCCTTCCACCAACTTCAAAGAGCCTATGAAGAGATCTCATTGGCTTGTTTTGCCTCAAGGGTTGGCCCCGAACCGGTATTAATATGGGGACGAGGGCATGTTTGTGTTTTTACGCAGGATGCTGATGGAGCACGGTGGCTGCCTGAAGAGTTGGTGCGGTTTGCAAACCATGCGGATGGTAATTTGCCTCGGTGTGTTTCTGAGGACATTGCTCAGTGAGCAGTATAGGCTTCTGTTCCTGATTTACCCTTCTTACATCCTCCTGTCTGGGAAGGTCCGGAAATCAAGGTGTGAGTTAATGACTCATGCCCTCCCTGTACAAAGTGAAGGAAATGTAATCTCACCCACTCCGCAGTCTTTTTCCCCTTGTGGACTAGAGACTCAAAAGAATAAAAGCATATTGTAGAGATTGTGTCTCACGGACAAGCCCATCAGGTATAATATCTCAAAGGAATTATATATCATAGCTTGGTCTCGCAACCAGGACAATACTAAAAAAAAAAACACTGCTGAATGGGAAAGGGGGCTGTCTGTAGGACTTTGGTGGTCAGACTCGGGTTTTCCACAAATTCAATGGTGGAAAATAGGGGCTGCTTTAGTGGACACGAAGCTTATGGGCCCTTCCTCCAGACCGCAGGGAAACGTAACTGCCTGCGTACCATCGCCTTATGTACTTTTGGCAGGGAATATTACTATAGATCATGATGATTCTAAGTTTAACATGTCTTGTAATAATTGTAATTTGTCTACTTTTATTACCTGATCCCCTGAAGATATTATCATCGCCATTTTGTATCAATCTTCTTTTGTTATGCTACCAGTGAATATTACTGGGGCTTGGTGTTCAGAAAGAGGGTTACAGGTATTAGAAGAGATTGAAAAGCATTAACCAGACCCATGTGCTTTGTAGGTTTGCTTATAGCAAGTATTTTACATATACTAAGTTTAGGTGCTACTGCTACTACTGCAGCAATTGTACTTTCACAAATCATACAACCTGCCCACTGTGTAAATGAATTATCCAAAAATGTGACTACTGTGTTGGGAACTCAAGAAGATATAGACAGGAAGTTAGAACAAAAAGTAAATGCTCTTTATGACATGGTCATGTATTTAGGAGATGAGGTGCAAGGGCTTAAGGCCAGGTCTAGTCTACAGTGCCATGCTGTACGTACATGGATCTGTGTTACACCTAAATAGTACAATAACAGTCAGTATAGCTGGATTAAAGTGAAGAACCATCTTCAAGGTACATAGCACAATACTAATGAGTCTTTAGATTTATTACAACTCCATCAAAAAATATTAGCCATAAAATATGCTAAGTCTCTTGATTTTGATGCCGCTAAACTTGCTGAGGATTGGCTCCAGCACTTTTGAGTTGCTTTCCCTTCATTAGGAAATCTCAGAGGCCTACCTCACATGCTTATGTCTCTAGTCAGAGCGGGAGTGTGTGTATTGTTGATCTCATGCATACTCCCTATGATACTGCACAGGGTTATGGTTGAATTATTGGACTTAAGAACAAAGCTTCATGAAGTACACCTGTGCACTTTGCCCCCTCCCCAAACAGGGGTGTAAGACGGAGGCTGGTTAGTCAGAGATGCGTAAGATGGAGTCTGAGTTTCCCAAACTAACACGGGTCATAGTCACCAACAGGACTGTGACTGATGACAGGTAAGGGTGATTTGAGGACTCCACAACCTAAGACAGGCACAGTCAGTTGCCGACATTTTGAGTAAAGACACCTTCAGTAAATAGAAAAGGGGGAGATGTTGAAGGCCATTAAGACTCAGCCTTGAAAGGACAGAATTCTCATGACCTATGTATCATTGTGTGATTTCTTCTGCGACTTTATGTTTAGAATAGACACTTAAAAACAAGAACAAGGAAGTATGCAAATGTATCAAATGTAGTTGCTTAACAATGAGATAATTAACCCCGGTTGTATCTGCATGGATAAAAACATATGTAAAATAAACTCCAGGCTTCAGTATTCCCTGTTGCCCTCCCAATACTTTTTGTCTCTCCTTTTTCCTTAATCATCACTCCCCCTTTCAGGACTGTTTGACTAGTCGGCTGGCTCTGACAGCCTCTCATTTATCAAAATTCTTAATCTAAAGCTTGAGTAAATTTTAACTCCTTCCAGAAAATTGGTTAGCTTATGGAAAAAAGACCAAACAAAAACCCTGAATACTGAAAATAATAGTCAAGAGATCAATAGTTACACTGTATTAGCTAAATCTGCTGAACTATGCCTCTTTAGAGTATTGAAAGGAAAAGATATTACCTCGAGGACTCGGTTCACCTGACCAAAACATGCTATTGTCAATTGATTTCATGTGCATTTGAAAGATGGACAAAGGAAGGCTGAGGAACAATGAATGCATTAGAATTGTGGTTCTGGTCAAGAATATCTCACTTACCATGGACAGGCAAAGGACAAACAAGTCTGTCTTGGAAGAAGTAATGACAGAGTGCTACTTAGAGGTAAGGATGGTGAGAGTTCATATTATATACTTTGGACATATTATCAGAAAACATCATTCCTTGAAAAGGATATTCTGTTTGCAAAAGACGAAGGGCAGTGAAAAACATGAATCCCTCTACTAAATGGATTAACAAAGTGACTGCGACAATTTGTTCACCCTCACATCACGGCCCACCAAACCCCAAGCATGATATTCTTGCTCAAATTGGCCAATGCACAGAGAGGACCATAGGCCCAGCCACACCACAAGACACAACATCCCTCAATGACCCATAGCACTATGAGGGACAACACTAGTGGCACAGTGTGGGAAATGTGCTCGATCTGACTCCACCACACTGGGGCAAAATGCTAAGGGCATGCAACAGAGCAGCAAGGGGAGCAAAGCAATGAAGTGCCCGGGAAATTAAAAAATAGAGTGTGTGGCCAAGGCATGGTACCACATCAAACTCAACCGATAGTAAAATACTCTTAATGGTCAAAAAACAAACCTGGGACGATTTCTAGTCTTTTCTCTTTTTCTCCAATAGTTGTTTTTTGTTTGTTTTGCTCTGTCTTGTGTTTGTGCTTACTATTGTCTTTGCATGTCTATCTAGATAAGATAGGCAAGATAAACACACCAGAGGAGAAAACAATGGGGCTGATGGTTCTGGGGGGGGATACAGGAGACGGGGAAGCGGGGGAAAGGAAGTGGTTGTTAACCTGGGGTCAAGGACACAAGTAATCTAAAATCCTAAAATCGATGTCGAAGATACTCTGGGATGCCTGGTAGGGCGTGATCAAGGGCAATGTAATGAGAGGAATTACTGAAAACTGATGAATGCCAAACATGATAGTGGGACAAGAGGAAAGTAAAAGGAAATAGAGGAAAGTACTAGGAGACAAAGGGCATTTATAAATTTCTAAATACAGTCATTTGCATATTTAAATATATATGATGAAATGGAAATAAATCTATGTACATATATTTAAATGTTAAGTATTAAGGTAGCAGACGGACATTGGACCTCTATTCCAGTACTCCCTCAATGAAAGGAGACTTTGCTCTAATAACCTGGCATTCTGTGATGCTCAGCTTCCTGACACAATCAATTAAGACAAAATGGTGCAGAAAGTTGATGCTGTCTGCCTATCAAAATAATTGCATCTGGGGTCCCAAAGGTCATCTAGCTGAGAAGCAACAAACTCCACATGGAAGAAGCACACAAACCCGTGTGATCATGAGGTATCAATAGGATCAGGGATCAGGCATCAGAGACACAAAACAAAAAATCCTATCAATGTCAAAGAAGGGGAGTATGGAATGAGACATACAGTCCATCTGTAGGCAAGTGGACACCCCCTTACAGAAGGGTATTTTATAAACTAAACCAGGACACTTGTAAATATATATACATATATATGTATATATATTTATGTGCTGTATACATCTATTATATATATTATATATAATCATGATATATAAAATCATTCTATATAATATATATAATCATTATATATTATTATGTATTATATATAATGGATAGACATATAAAGCACAAAAGAATATAGCAGCTAATTAGTCCACACAGCTGTACAAAGTGCTCAGTTCATCTCACTTCCATGAAACATTTAATATACTGGAAATCCTTCAACTCATGAGAGCCCCTGGGTCCAAGGTCAAGGAAGCAGACAGGTGAGTCTTATGTAGGGCAATGCAGGCAGTGTGGACACAGGAAGCAAACAGAAGGTCAGGTCATCAACAGTCAGCAAGACAATAGGATCCAACAGTCCCAAGCTCAAGTGATGTATAAACCAGCAACATGATGAACCACTTCTCGAAGGAATCTCAAGTTCTAGCGACATGATCCACAGGTTGGCAGTCCCACTGTTAGTGTAGCTCACAAGTTGGGGCAGAGAACTAGCAGGCACACCCTGATCTGATCAGAAGGGAGCAAGAGAGAGAGAGAGAGAGAGAGGCAGGATTTGCCTAGCCATTTATCTATTTGCCCTCCAATCAAACTGCAACATTATTAATACAATGTTCCTATTGCCCAAGTTGGCACAATAAACCAACCTATCAGAAAAGGTGAAAGGATGAGAAGAGCCAGTTAGGGTGCAGTATAGCACCAATGAAACATACAACTTTTCTCTACATCTTTAGTGCTCCCTCCCCCCCCCACCCCCCCTCCCCGCCCCACTATCATGAACCCAAACCTACCATACAATTCTGGCTAGACTAGAGAAAGCACATGGTTACCGATAAGAGCTAGAAACACAGGGAATCAAGGGCAGATAAAACCCAGCAGGACCGATAATCAGAGTAGCAATACCAGGGGGGTAAGTAGTAGGTGGGGGGTGAAGGAGGAAATAAACACAATGATCTACATATAACTCCTTCTCAGGAATGGACAACAGAAAAGGGGTGGAAGGGAGACATCGGTCAATATAAGACACGAAAAAGCAATAAAAACATAAATTATCATGGCTTCATGAGGGAGGAAAAAAACGAGGAGCTGATACCAAGGGCTCAAGTATAAAGAAAATTTTTTAAAAACAATTGATAGCAACATATGTACAAATGTGCTTAACACAATGGATGTATGCATGGATTGTAATACAAGCTGTATAAGCCCCTAATAAAATGAGTTAAAATAAATAAATTAATTAAATTTTAAAAAACATACATTCATCCTCAATTGTGAGGATGGCACAGGAGAGTGCAGTGCTTTGTTGTTGTGCAATGGGTCCCTGTGAAATCGAATTGACTCAATGACAGCTGACATAACAGTCTCAGAATCCACAAATATGCATCCAGCACAAACACAAAGACATTAGTGTGTGTTTACATAAGGTATTATTTCTCTCATTAAAAAAGGGAAGAGGTTTCTTCAGTTAATAAAATTGGAACAAACAAGGTGACAACGAAATCACTGAGGCATTCCTACCCCTCATTAATCCATTCTTTTGGTGAGCTGAAGGCAGTTCTCTAAGGGCCTCACAGCATGCCAGATGGCAGAGTATTTTCACAAACATGAGCTCTAGTCTAAGGGCAGCACAGTCACTAAGTTTTTTTTTTTTTTTTTTTTACAAACCCTTGTGTGGAGGGCTGACTTTCAATAGATCGCAGCGAGGGAGCTGCTCTGCTATGTACAAAACCCCGACCCAGAAGCAGGTCGTCTACGAATGGTTTAGCACCAGGCTCCCCACGAACGTGCGGTGCGTGACGGGCGAGGGGGCGGCCGCCTTTCCGGCCGCGACCCGTTTCCCGGGACGTGGGGCACTCTGTACCAGACCCCGGTTCCGAAGCACAGCGGGGGCAAGCGCGTGGCCCGCCGAGGCGGATGCGCTCGTGGCCCGCCTGCCGGCGGGGACGGCAGAGCACCAGCTATCCGAGGCCAACCGAGGCTCCGCGGCGCTGCCGTATCGTTCCTCCTGGGCGGGATTCTGACTTAGAGGCGTTCAGTCATAATCCCACAGATGGTAGCTTTGCCCCATTGGCTCCCCAGCCAAGCACATACACCAAAGTCACTAGAAGGTCTATAATCAATTGAATCAAAATAAAATGTCATGAGAAACTTCCAGCCTAACTGTATGATACATGAAAACTAAAAATTTTGGCAGAGTATTCACAAAAGATGAATAAACACTTTTTTTTTTACTGTTTTGTTGTTTAAGTTCAACTTATTGGGTTCCAACATAACAATAGTTTTGAGAGAGTACTTAGTAACACCATCTCTGAGACCAGAAGTAACCTGAGACCAATGTCAGATAATGATACTTTAAGAAAACTGTAGACCAGTGTTGATAAGGGATCTGAATGAAAAAGTTACATTAAAAGCAGGAAACTGAGACAGATAATATATTAAAATAAGTATGTATCATGATTAATTCTAATTCATCCCAGAACTGAATTAACACAAGAAAATAAACACTCAGATATGTCTACTGATGGGGGGGAAAGTCAATTATCTAAATAGACACAGAATACATACTAAACAAAGTCAAAAGCTTTTCACGTTAAAAACAACTACAAATCTAACATGAAATAGGTCAAATCCAATATGCTAATACACATTCATGAAAAAAACTGCAAATTTCACATGTAGAAGAGGAAAAAATTCACACTACCTCAGAATCAGCATAAACATACGTGTCCATTTCCACCACTCATATTAAAAATTGTACTAGCTAGATTAATCAGAGAAAAAGAATTAATAAAAGGAAGAAAAACTTCCAGAAACAAATGAAAATTCCTTCTTCATCATAAATTGATGATTTCATATAAAAAGATGCCAAATAGGTGATAAATGCTATAGCTAGTAAATGTAAAAAAGTTGTAGGCTACATTTCAACACTCAAAAATAATTTGGTACTTAAATCCCTAGTGATTAACTGCTAATCTCCAACTCCCAAACTATTAACTCTTATATATTAAGATGCTGACTATCTTTCCAACACACCGATACCCTCCTAAAACACAAGAGGAGGAGGAGGTGATGCTGTTTGCTAGCGAATAGTGAGCTGGCCAGCCCGGCTGCAGGGCTAAAATGGGCACAAACAGGAATAGCGGATTTATAAACGCAGTTGGCAGGTAGCACACATATTTCCGAACAAGACTACTGGTCAACCTCCTTAGTGGTGATCCAAAAGGATACTACAAAAACGTGTGCATGGTACACACACATGCACATATGTACACACAAAAATCATGTAAGTAAAATAATAGAATTGAAAATAGACATTTTGTGAAACATTTTGAAACAATGATAAGATCTAAGAAACTAAAATGGAATCCAACTCAACTATTTAAAAGTTTGTGAGAACAGGAGGGAGAGCCTGGGGACCCCAGGGTTGGAGAGCGCCGACAGTGGGCCAGGGATCCAACTGGCATGCTGACACACAGTGCACAATGTGAGCATCTCCAACGTGTTTTCCTAATAGGATCTACCAGTCGACCACCTACGTAGTGTCTAGAAAAACAATTAAGTCCCCACTCAGTGGCTGGTATACCCACCTTGTCGGGCAGGGGGCAGCCTGGGAATCCAGATTAGGGGCCATCAGGGTGTGTGGAAGCTGCTCCAATCTCTCTCTTTCTCCTCCTTCCGCTCCTCTGTCCTCCCTCCTCTCTCCTCTAACCCAGCCCTTCTCTCTCCACCCCCATCTTACAGGGGAGATCAGATCAAATCATTCCAACATTGAAGGATTAAAAAGTGACATCACTATGAACACTTAGCCACCACAAGCCAGTTATCCCTGTGGTAACTTTTCCAGCAATTCCTGCTGAAAACCCAAAAGGTCAGAGGAATCTGGAGGTCCTGCTTTCACAGTCTATATTCCTGAAAATCAAGATCCAGCAAGCTTTAGCCCTTCTGCTCCAGGGGAGGTTTCTGTCCTCCCTCAGCTCACCTTAAGACACCTACATTACCTTTGCCAGGTGTACTGTCCCAGTCAAACAACCCACTTGACCCTGATAAGTCCATGGAGACTCTAGCTAAGGCTCAGAGGGAGCACTGTAAGAAATGCCAGTGCAGCAGCAGAGGCTTACTCTTGTGTATGTGCACAAGGTGCTCCAGTAAGTCCCCTTGGACTTCAGCATCTCATTCAGGGCCATGGACATCGTGCACTCGTTGATCGACAACTGTGGGCTCATCGCCTACCAGGCATCTCAACTGGCACATTCCAAACTGCTCCACCATCAAAGCCTGGGACATCCTGGCAACTGTGCACCTGCTGTTGCCCTGCAGGCAGGCTGGCCAGCTCTCGCTGCACTCTGGTAAAGTAAATTGTCCTTCAGCCTCACAACGTTCATAACCCAAGGGCCCATTTCAGGGTCACTTCCATTTTCATCCCCAAAATAGAAGTCAAGTACTTTAGCATTACTTTTTTTTTGTTTCTTTGTTTCAGTTTGTTTTTTTGATTCTTCTGTGCATAGTTTAGTTAGATTGCTTTTGTGATGGAGAACTTTCTTTTTTTCTTTAACACTTTTTGGGGCACTGAATCCACATATCCCACAAATTCCCACAATTCCATAGTTCAGCCATCTTAAGCACTGCAAAATCATTACCACAATCGATTTCATATTGTCTATTTTCCCACCATGATTCAATCGCCTTTAAAAAGGCTTATTAGTCACTTTCAGTACTAGTGTTCAGTCCCCTCAATCCTTCATTCTTAGTGCCCAACTCCGCCAGCCACCCACCCCGACCCCACCCAGACATCCTTACAAACCATCACATGTTATTTCATCTCCAGATATCCACTCCTTCTGTGCTTCACAAACTGAACCCAACAGAAGCAATAAAGAATACCAAGGAAAGGAAATGGGAATGGTTTAAAAAACCATAGTAATATATAGATAGAATTCTAAACAAGGGGTTAAGAAAAAAAAGGGCCGCGACCAATATTTTAAAGCCAGGGAAGACGTTTCTGTCACGAACTCAGCAAGAAATCTTGTGCCTAGAACAGACTCTGATCGGGTCCAGAGGGAGGTCAGCAGAACAAGGCCCCGGGGCTCACCTTTGAGCTGAGGAGGTGCAAGGAGTCTCGGGAAGCAGGCATCGCTGTGTGGAAGGAAACAAGGGAGGGGGGTTAGGAAACTCACAAAGCAACAAATCTGGGAACCCGGACCCCAAAACCCCAGCCGTGATCCCCTTTCTCCAACAGGGACTCCCACCATGAACCCCACCCAATCCAAAAGCGGGGAAATAGGACTGGCCTTAGGGACACCCGCCCACCTCTCACCAAGAGAAGCACTGGCAGGGTTCCTGGGGGAGAGAAAGGGCGCTTGCACCCTAGTCAGCTGGACTAAAATAGCCTCCGCCCACATACATGTCCCGGAGCCCAGAGCCTCCCACCTGGGAGCGCCGGCAACAGGGTGCTCAGGCTGTGGGCGCTTCTCTGGCACCCCAAGCAGAGTACCGACAGTGGAATCCTTGCAGTGAGTTGCAGTTCAGAATAAGACACCGCCACTTCCGGCCCTGTCTGGGCGTGACCCGGGGTGGGAGGAGCTGGCGGGGTCAGAGAGGGGTAGGGGTCTGCCTTCACTTCCTCTCAAGGCAGCTCTTTCCCCGCCCATTTCTGCTGAGATGCCAGCACAGGCGCCTGGTGAGGGGGTGGGCGGGGCCTGGCCGGCTTGGGGCGGGGCTTGGGGAGGAGCCAGAGAGGAGAGAGGCGGTCCACGCCAAAGGGCCCACACCTGTGGCTGAAACTCCAGCGGCAAAGACTCAGATAACAATGGCTGAGGCACCAGTAATTTGGCCCTTTGCAGAGGGAGTGCATGGGTGACATGGTTGAGATAGAACCATGTACATTGGGTGTGGATGTGCATCCTCCTAACAAACTGGAAACACCCAACCCCCCAACTCTGCCAAAGTGTTAATGGGGCTGAAGCAAGAACTGAGGGTCCCTGCTTAACATATGAGTTCAAACAGTTACCGTACCATGGGCTCAGAAGATAAAGGGGGGCCTGGCCTCTATCACTTTCTGTTTATAAGGACAGGACTCCCTCATATGCAAATTATCTTTCAGGCACTAGGGTACAATTTCACCCTTGGGGTGGGAAAACTATCAGTTCTCTTCAGACAGGGCTGTGGGTCTCTTGGGAAACAGAGCTGTGGTCTAAAGATGCTATTGCTGTGTGTTCTGCTGTGCCTGGTGACAGTTCCCCAAGGTGAGAGATTCAGATATCCGACCTGGGTCTATGGAGATAGTTATGACTTCAAGTGACTGACATGGAATATTTTTTTTTAATTTGCAGGCGTCCTGTCCCAGGTGCAGCTTCAGGAGTCGGGTCCAGGATTGGTGAAGCCCTCCCAGAAGCTGTCCCTCACCTGCATTGTCTCTGGTTTCTCCATAACAAGCAGTGGTTACTGTTGGAGCTGGATCCGCCAGACCTCGGGGAAGGGGCTGCAGTGGATGGGGTGCATAGATTATGGTGGTAATACAGGTTATAACCCATCCTTCCAAAGCCGACTCTCCATCACCAGAGACACATTGAAGAATCATTTCTCCCGGCAGCTGAGCTCCGTGACCGCTGAGGACACGGCTACGTATTACTGTGCAAGGAGCACAGTGAGGGGAAGTCAGTGTGAGCCCAGACACAAACCTCCCCTGCAGGGAAGACACTGGGCAGCAGGGGGCGCAGAGAACCCAGCCTTAGACAGGCACAGATGGATGACAGGGAGGATTTCCTGTTGGAATTAGGGCTTTCTCACTTAACTCTTAGCCTCCTCTGGCACAGGTTTTCATTTTGCCATCTTTTTATCTATTTTACATTGGGATGCAAAGTTCAATGTCAGTAGTTTGAAATCACCAGCTCCTCCAAGCGAGAAAGATGAGGCTGTTTGCTCCTCCAAAAGATTAACAGTGTCTGACACCCTACGGAGCAGTTCTACTCTGTCCTAGAATCACTGTGATTCGGGATTCAACGGCGCCAATGGCTTATAGTTATCGAATTTCTGAATTTGCATCTTGTTTTGTTTATTTATGTCCATTAATTTGTTTTCTGTGTATTCTGCATTGTGTTTAATCATACTTCATATTATTATCAGGAATTGTTCTATTTTTAAAAATTGTTCTATTTTTTCCATCATCCTGGTCTCCACAAAACTTCATATATCGTATTCTCATTTTAATTATATCATCCTTTTCTGTGACATCTTTTATATTATTTTAAAAATCTTTATTAACATGTTAATGGTTTTCCTTTTAAATATATTTTTCCTGATTGTGCTTCAATTTACAAGGTTCTTTTATAAAAATAAGCTTATTCTCCCTTCAAGTTGAATTACTCCCCTTCTTGTGTACTGCACACATATAACTGTTGATTTCTGTTAAACCAGTGTCGTAAGTCACTGACAAAAGCTCAGCTCACACACAGGCTCTGTGTGCAACAGTAGTTTGCTCACAGAGAAGAGACAGAGCCGGCTCACCATCAGAGTAGGCAGCAGTCCTCACAGCCAGTGGTTTCACTCTGTGGCCAGTGCAGGGAGGGAGGTTTGCAAGCATCCCTCCTTTGTGCTGCAGTTGAAGAACAGCAAACATAGAGAAATAAGGCTGTTCTGTGAGCTGAAATCTCCTTGAAGGCAGGGAGTAGGTGTTTTTTGTTGTTTCTTGCTGTATTCAATATCATGCATATGACAAGCAGTTTGCGTGTTCAGCATGAGCCACAGGGCGTGTTGCAGGACACCAGCTACTAAAGAGTGCTTTTGGATCCAGAATATCCTGAGAAAGGCAGTCAACTGACAAGATCCTCACATTGCAGTAGCCAGACTGACACATCCGAAGCACACCTAGGTCTGTTATGGATTCCGAGGAAGGGTTGCTGGCTGCACTTGGACTGCATGCTTTCTCAATTTAAATTCTTATTGGAGTTTATCTCATGTATTTTGTCATTGGGGGATAGCATTCTTGAATTTCAGCGATATGTTTTTCTTTTTGATGGTAGATGAAAGCCAGAATTGATTAACATAAAGAGACAGCAAGTAGAATAAGGGTTTCTAGGACTACAGTGGAGTGGTGGTGGTGGTGGAATAAAGGGAGATGGTGCCACTAGTTGAGAAAGGAAGATGATGTTTTCAAGCTAATTGGGGTAGCAGTTGTATAATACTGCTTGATGCACTTGAACTACGGATGGATATGACAACTGCATTTGCTCCCAATAAAACAGTTTTGGAGGAAAAGTGAGACAATAAATAAAATATTAAATAAAGAATATTTATTCCATTGCTAACACTTTTTATAAATTCAAATTTCTGGCTTATATCATAATCTCTTTTCTGATTGAATATTTTAGCTAGTCTTTTGAAATGTTGTACCAGCAACACTCTCCATCAGTTTCTAATTGTGAGTAAAAAATGAAAACTATGTCATATTCTAAGTTATTTTTATCATATATGTGCTACAAAATAATATTTTCAACATTCTTCTCATACATAATTCAATGGAGAGGTACATAGTTTATTGTGCCAACCTGGCCGATAAACACTTATGGGGTCAATTGAAGGGCCGAGGGATAAATGGCTTGGTGAGCCTCGCCTTTCTAGTTCTAGGGTCACTTGTTTTCTGATGGTCAGACAAGGGTGCAGCTGCCTTAGACAGTTCCCTGCTTCATCTGGCAAGGCTCACTTCCTGCAAGAACATCCCTTAAGAGAAGCTGCATGGACCTACCCCCATGAAGCCCTGAGTGCTAGAACAGCTGAGGGGTGACCCTGCCTGTGCTGAGATGCTTACACATTCTCTTACTTGGCTTTCTTCCTGCCATCGGCCTCATTGTGCATGTTTTGTGAGATGGAAGAAGACTTTGTGGATTGGTGTTGGGCATATGGGCTAATGTTGGAGTTGTGGGCTTGGGTACCACTGAGTTAGGATGTTTTCTTGATGTGCACTTAACCTTTATATAAAACTCTCTTATACATATGAGTTTCTGTGGATCATTTATCTAATGTACCCAGACTAACACAAATGGCATTAGATTATTATTGTGTTCAACAATTACCAACAGCTGCAAAATTCCCTCCCAAACGCATCACAGAAACCCATAAAAAGAATTCTCACTTGACAATTTCTTCCTTAACATGGAATAAATAACTCTATAACTCTCTTGCTTGAATTACTTTGAATAGAAATCTGCTTTAAGTATGGTTCCTATTTCTGTGGACAGAATGAACCCTAACCTCTGTTTAATACTTTGATTGTCTTTCAGGCAAATGTCTTTCTTGATTGATATTTTATTGTGGCATATATCTCATAACAATATCTATATAAATATCTACATGAATCGATCTCACTTCATTTCACTGCAACCAATTCAGAGTGTTCGCAACTTGTATCATTCTCTATGGCCAAAGCTTTTCACGGTGAGTGAGAGTCAGTGTGAGTCCAGACAGAAAACCAGTCTCAGGGAGAAAGCAGACTTGCATGGATGCTAAGGACCCACCAGCTCTGGACCAAGAGAAGATAGAAGTGAAGACAGGAGTCTGGGTAAGGACTGCAGTGCCTGGTCAGCTAGAACTGCTGTGCTGACCACTATGGTAGCTCTACTGCCCATGGCAGGAAACCTGCAGAGACAACTGCAGGTAATACTCCTGACCAAGAGTCTGAAAGCTCAGTACCAGAAAAGAATGTTGCTGAGGTACCCACAGATGTGGAAGACAGTGTAAGTCCAGGAAACGCCTCTCGCTGTTAGCAGGCGCCTCTCAAAATACACTGAGCCCAATGCCCACCCTTGGTACTAACTCATGAGAGGATAAATGCACTTTTTCTTATTTCTGTGGTTTCTTTTAACCACACAATAACCATATTGTTAGGAAACCTTTTATTCCAACTCTAAATCTAGAAGATAGGGTTAAAGTATTTTTACTCCTTTCTAAATATTCTGAAATATCATAGGGCCAAGGAGCTTTATGGATGACATACTCTTGTTTCCCTATGTGTTCAGATGTATGGAAAGATTCAGGTAGGCCTGGTCTTGTTACCTAAATATCGTGAGGATGGAGATTGTCTTTAATTTCAATAGAACATCTGGGTATTTTGATGGAAATGACATAAAGCTACATTAAACATGAAATCTGCACAGATGTTTGTATGATTGCTAGAGTGAAGACCTCAGGGAGAAGACTGTATTCTCCCATGGCTGTCAGGGTAGCCAGCGCCTCACAAATCATCCCAGGTCTGGTAGGCACAATTGTACAGTAATAATAATTAAAGATTATAGTAAACTCATAGAGAAATACAGGCGATAGAAGAAAGAGTAAAATGATGGAATCAGACAAATTTCATGTTAGCATGCTCACCGTAGCCCCGCTTGGTGATTCCCATAGAGATGGGAGACCTGAGGGCAGGAGAGTGAGGGGAAGGAGAACAAGGGGAGAGGGGACATGGAAGCGAGGACCGCAGAGGAGAGCACCACGGGAGAGAGATTCTTTATTTCTAACCAAGATTTATATACCTTTGAGGGTGTGCAAGCCCCCTAATTTCAGGTAAAGACACACATCACAGGGAGGGGTCATACTATAGGTAATACAGTAATGACAGGATGAAAATCTAGGGGTATACAGGCAATAGGAAGGGGAGGGATTGGGGTATACCTGTGGCAAGATGGATGGACCTCATTTCCCCACTTCCATCCTCCTCCCCCTCCCTCATAAATCCTTGGTAATATATAAATTATTTTGTCATATCTTACACGTCAAACATCTCACTTCCCCCACTTTTCTGTTGTCCGTCCCCCAGGGCAGAGATTTTATGTAGATCCTTGTAATCGATTCACCCTTTCTACCCCACCTTCCCTCCACCCTCCTGGTATTGCCACTCTCACCACTGGTCCTGAAGGGATCATCTGTCATGGATTCCCTGTGTTTCCAGCTCCTTTCTGTACCAGAGTACATGTTCTGGTCTAATTCTACCTTATAAATCCAGAGAGAGAGTTTTATATCAAACAGTCATTGTACATTAAGCAAACGTCCCAGCCCAGTGAACATCAAATCCATAAGTCTGGTATTAGCCCATATGTCTGATACCAATCTATAAATTCCTTTTCAGACCCATAAAACATGTGCAGTGATGCTGAATGCAGGATAATCACAGGCCAATGGGTGGAAAGTCTTGTGGATCCAGTGGCATTGTAAGCATCTCAGTGCTGGCTGCGATCTCTCTGAGGCTTCTTTGGCTTCAGAGGTCTGGTCGCATCCATTTGGCTTGCCTTCTGCAATGTCTCCCAAGGAGTAGCAGAGAGAGAGAGTGAGAGAGAGAGAGAGAGGTGTCTTCCAGCTCCAAGGAGGAAGTACCAGATTTCTCAGAGTTCTCAGAAGGAGGCTATGCCCACATAAAAATCTCACTGACTATCTCCAGATTGGCAGCCTAAACTCCACGCCTACACTCCTAATCCTTAACTTGACACAAGATTAGGTGACTACCACAGGCTCCTAATCCATAACAAGCCCATTTATTTTTTCCCTGCATACCGACACCAATCCAATACCCAAAGCTTTACACAATGGGTGGAGATCTACTTCTAAAACATGAATATAGAAAAATCGCTTTTGCTTGAAGGCTCTCAAGGAAATGCTCACTGAAAACTCCATTCCTATTATCTCACCTCCCCCAAATTAGTCTTCTTCTGGGCTTTCAGTCACACCAAGATCTTTCCTGCCCCAAGGCCTTTACATGGACTGTCACCTCTTCCAAGCCCTGAAGTGCCAAGTTCAAAGTTCCAGTTAATCTCCCTAATCCTCAATTTTAAGAACTGTGTGTGTGGGAGGGAAGGGGTTGGGCTGTTTGTTGAACTGCTGGGTTTTGGAGCCATTTGTCATGCAACCTCATTTTGTCAATGACTGGTTAATTAATGCAGCATTCATTTGCCCTTCTTCCACTCACAGCACATGGCTTGTATCTTTGGGATCACTTTCCACCATGCTCCATCTCCATGCTTCTGCTGGCATTGACCCAATCTGCCAGCTCCAGGCCTGGCTAGTCAGGGCATGACTTTCCTCTGTCCAAAGGGACTGGGTCAGACTCAGTATGAGACTCATGCTAGGTTAATGATATCTAACCCTAAAAAATACCCCAGAAACAATTTCCTCATTGCCAATGAGTCCATTTTGAATCATAGAAGGTCCCTGTGGGGTTTCTCAGACTGTAAATATTTATGTGAGCAGAAAGTTCCATCTTTTTCCCTATGAGGTAGCTGGTAGGGTAGCACTGCCAACCTTGCAGTTAGCAATCCAATGCTTACCTGATAGTACCACCAATGATTAGAAAGGAAAAGAACCTCTCTCTAATAGAATTCCTGAGCTTCTAGATAAAACTACAGCTGTCATCAGGAAGCCTGCGTGAAACTCAAAAGGAAACAGCTCTGAAAGGAAAAGGTTCAAACTCTGATGGTATCAACTGAGTGCCAGAACCCAGCTATTCCTGATGCTCTGGCCCCAGACTTACAAATTCCATAAACCTACCCATTAATTCCTTCTCCTGCTCCTTCCCTTCTCACGCCCCAAGGTACTTTGACTTAGCTTTGAAGGCACTCACAACTTCACGGGTTCTGCCTTGCACAGGTGTCTGCTTGCTTCCAGTTCAGTCCTGACATTGTCCCTATCTTTAGCCATGTTAGGCTTGCGTCCTAGAGCTTTCCTTTGCTTGTCTCCCTATTGCTCTTGTCCTATGAAGTCTGTGGCTTTATCTTTAAGTCTAAGTCCTGCCCTTTCACTTTCGTAGAAATCTGTCTCTGTATCTTGGCTCATGGCAGGTTGTGTCCTTCAAAGATGACTGTCCTAATGTTGCACATCGCACATTCTCTTGTTACAAGATGAGTTTGTGTTCATTTTTCCAGAAACAGGGCCTGCTTTCCCTCTTCCTTGCATCTTGGCAGGCCTTTGACTATGGCAGAAGTGTTGCTCTGTGACTTCCACCTGGTCGTATTGGGTTGTTCACCATTGGGACCCTGTCAGGATGTTGCAAGGAAGACCAAGCCAAATGAAAATGTCACATATAGGGTTCTTCTTGAGCTCCAACCAATAGAAGTATCAGTCGTGTGAGGGAGTGAGTCTTAAGAGAGCTGCAGCCTCTGTCCTTTGAGCTACCCCAGCTAATGCTTGATGAAGCCAAAACTAGTGTCCTCACTGAGCTCTGCCCAGATTGCAGATTTGTGAGCAAAATTGATATTATCATTACTTTAAGATGTTATTTGTGGGGATACTTTCTGTTAGCAGCAGATTATCAGAATACTGCCTAATCAGACTGCATTGCCAGTTTTACTCTCTCTCTCTCCATATATAGTTATAGATATCCTCCACTCATCTGTCAGTTGGTTGTACTATAATGGTTTGTGTATTGTTATGGTGCTGGAAGCTCTGTTCCCAGAATTTCAAATACCAGCAGGATTGCCCATGGTGGACAGGTTTCAGTGAAGCTTCTAGACTAAGACAGACAAGGAAGAGGGGCCTGCTAGTCCACTTCCAAAAATTACTGAAAGGAAACCTTATGGATCACAAGAGAACACTGACTGACTAATGTGTTTTGCACACATTATCAGTGGACAATTGCTAGAGGAAGACATCATATTTGATGAAATAGAGGGACATGGAAGATCCTTATTGAGGCAGATTGACCTAATCGCTGCAACAATGGACTTCAACATTCAGGAATGTGTGACAATGGTGCAAGATCAGTCAGCACTCCATTCCATTTCATATAAGGTCTCCATGGATCACAGTAGACTTGATGGCACTCTCTATATGTTTGTCTTCAGTGACTTCCCAGAGGGCTGCTCTGCCTGGCAGCCTCTATTCTTCATGCTTCCAAATGGGGAGCACAACAGGTCCATAGTCACTGATATTCCCCTCAATCCCCAGGTCAAGTAAGGAGGCATGAAACTAACTATGTTGTTCTCTTTGCCTTGTCTCTCTTCCTTTTCCCCTCCTCCAACAGGGCTAGAGGGGGTAAATACTTACCTTGCAGTCTAGAAGAGAATTTCTTCCACACCAAAATCTTCTCCTTCCTCAAAAGGCACAAACATGCTTTTTGCCTTGTTTTGAATTAAAATGGCAGATGGGATGGTAGGAAAGAAAATGAACTAGTCTAACAGAATGGCCAAACAGATTTACCTTCCACATAAGAATGCAAATAACTCCTCAATCTTGTTATAGAGTCATGATATGATGAGCTCCATCAAAGCAGAGTAGAACACCACGGAGGTCAGACCAGAAAGACCATATTGAGTTGATTTTGTATGAGAGATTCTAGTTGCTAATTATACTTTTCATAACAGACAGATGGCAGGTATAGAAGCCCAGACTTAAAATGTCTTTATCTAATTGCCTGCCTAAATATATATTTGCAATATGGTCCTCAAAGGGAATACTTTCTTTACCTTAAATTCCATTTCTTTTTCCCCTTTTTTATGTAATTTTATTGAAGTATCATTGATGTACAATAAACCATAGTGTGTTTTGCTCTTTGAGGTTTTTAAAAAGAATCATTTTATTGGGGCTCCTACAACTCTTATCACAATCTATACATACATCCACTGCGTACATTTGTTGCCATCATCATTCTCAAAACATTTGCTTTCTACTTGAGCCCTTGGTAGTAGCTCCTCATTTCCCCTCCTTCCCCCTTCCCCTCCCTCATGGACCCTTGATAATTTATAAATTATTATTCTGTCCTATCTTACACTGTCCGACATCTACCTTGACCCACTTTTTTGTTGTCCCTTCCTCATGGAGGAGGTTATATGTAGATCCTTGTAATCAGATCCCTCTTTCTACCCCACCTTTCCTCCATCCTCCTGTTATTGCTACTCTCAGCACTGGTCCTGAAGGGGTCATCTGTCCTGGTTTCCCTGTGTTTCCAGTTCCTATATGGACCAGTGTATATTCTCTGGTCTAGCCAGGTTTGTAAGGTAGAATTGGGATCATGATAGTGGGCGCGGTAGCATTTAGGAATGAGAGGAAAGTTATATGTTTCATCATTGCTACACTGCATAATGACTGGCTCATCTCCTCCCAGCGACCCTTCTGTAAGGGGTTGTCCAGTTGCCTACAGATAGATCTTGGATCCCCTAACTGTACCCCCCCCTCATTAACAATGATATTTTTTTGTTCTTTGATGCCTGATACCTGATCCCTTCTACATCTTGTGATCACACAGGCTGGTGTGCTTCTTTCATGTGCGCTTTATTGCTTCTGAGTTAGATGGCCACTTGTGAACCTTCTAGTCTTTAAAACCCTAGACTCTTTATCTTTTGATAGCTAGGCTCCATAAGCTTTCTTCACCACATTTGTTTATACACCCACTTTTTGTCTTGAGTGATTGTGTCGGGAAGGTGACCATCATGGAATACCAGTTCCTTAAATTCCATATCTATAGGCTTAAGTCTTACCCACAGGAAACCTCTTTTTATTTTATCCCTGGAACAAACTCTTGCAATAATTTTCTCTTTTTGGGCAAGTCCATCCTCAATCACTTATCCTTTAACATTTACAAGAATTTATCTGTAACCAACCCCATTTACATAGTCTCATTCATGCTATTTCCACAATAATTGCTAATAACCCTATTTTTTAGAATCGGCAGAAAGCATCAGCATCAATATCCCATTGCCACTGGGTTGATTTCAACTCAGTGGTACCCTATAGGACAGAATAGTATTGCCTCATAGGTTTCCAAGGCTGAAAAAAAATCTCTTTATTGTGAGTTGGGTGAAGGTTTACAGAATACATCTGTTTTCCATTTGACAGTTCACACATATTTCGCTTCATGATATTGACTGCAATCTGCTCAACGTAATATCACTTATCGCACTTCCTCCTTGTATTTCCTGTTTCCATTCCCCCTTCTTTCCTGACCCTTCTGAACTTGATCTTTGAATAAATTATATCCTTTTGATTCAAAGAGTTGATTAGTGTTACTTTTTACCTTATAGATCTACCTATTGTTTGGCTGAAGATTGAGCCAAGGGAGTGAGTTCAGTTCCAGATCTGAAGGTGCCTAAGGACAACATTCTTGTGGGTTCCAAGAATCTCTCTCTGAGCAATACCACTGAACATTTAAAATAATTTTAAACTTTGTTGCACATATTTCTCCTATTCTATCCCAAAATTCCAAAGCAAACTCATTATCATTGTGTTGAAGCTGACTCATAGAGACCCTACAAGATAGAATAGAACTTCACCCTTTGATTTTCCAAGGCTTATATCTTTACCAGAGCAGACAAACTCCTATTTCTCACATGGACCAACTGATAGGTTAGAACCACTTTCCTTGTGGTTAGGAGATCAATGAGGAGTCCACTCTGCCATTAGAGCTCGTTAAGAATGCGATCCAGCATCCCCTAATGCTATCCCTCTCAGATCAGTTGGTAGTGGTAATCAATGTAAATCTTAAGGGGGTCAGACTGCCACATCGTAACTCTTCCTTGGGGAAGATGGTGGGTTTGAACTGCTGATTGATTAGCCCTTAAGTGCTTAATTACTGCCTCACCAGGGTTCTCCTTAACATCAAAACAGTGGACACTTATTGGTTTATCTTACTGGTCTCTGTTCCCTAAAAATTGCACTTCATCCACAGGGTTTTCACCACAACACACAGCTGCTAGTGTTTTTGGTTTGTTTTTCCACATGACTATACCTTCCTGGTCAAAGCTGATTTGTCCAGGGCTAAACACACAATGAAAACATAGCCATATTTGCACACTACGAAATTTGAAGTGAGACAGCAAGCTATTTGTTGAGTTTTTTGAATGACTGAAGTCTATAAGGAAGTGTTATGATACAGGAAACAGTGAGTTTTGATGTCCAGGATCTATGCTGGGGACCCAGCTGGCACTCCGAATGACTATTCAAAGTGATGGTATGAATTCTCCTCTTCCATGACCTACACATATAATAGCTATAACCACTAAGTCCATGATTTGACAAATGTCTTGTGTGATTGAGTTTGGGTTCCCCATAGGATTAGATCCTGAGACAAAGGTTTTAATTAAGCCATTTTCTGGGGAGATATCAATAAGGAAATGGGAAATAGAAAAGAGAAAGAAGGCAGCCAATGAAAAGTACATTATCAAACAATTTAAAATTGTGAGCAACTGGAGGTTAATCTTACTGGAGACACTGTAGAAAATCCACTAGTTATTCTGCCCAGAATGTGAGGGAGTGTGGCTATTTGTCCAACAACTCCTATGGGTCATTGGTTAAGGGTTACTCCAGGAAGCAAGAATTAACTCCACAACCTCCTAAGCCATGCATGCTCAGGTACAGTGGTCTACAGAAACTAGAGAAAGCAAGAAGAGAGATGTGCTGGCCATTCGGAATTAGGCTAGCATGCCAAGTTGTCAGACATGTCAGGTTCTTGAACTATCATAGCTTGAAAGTCATCATGATCCTGTGAGATATACCACTGGTATTTCAAACACAAGCATAGTTACCCGTGGTGGAAAATTTTCAGAAAAGCTTACAAGCTAAATAGACTAGAAAGAATAACCTGCCAATCTACATCTGAAAAAAATAGTGGTGTTTGTGGAGCACATTGATAGCAGTGGAATATTGTTTCATATAGTGTAGGATGATGAACCCCTCAAGTTGGAAGACACTCGAAATATAATTGGGGAAGAGCTGTCTCCTCAAAGTAGAGTTGACCTTAGTGATATAAAGTTTTCAGGACCTATATTTGTTGATGTGGCAATGACTCAAAATGAGAAGAAACAGCAGTACTGCAATAATCACTAACAAGAAGATGGGATGCATGAAATATGGATCTAGAAAAATTGGAAGCCATGAAAAAATGGAACACATAAAGATCAAACACTCTAGGTGTTATTGAACTGAAATAGACTGGTATTGGCCATTTTGAATGTCACAATAATATGGTTTACATACCAGAGTAACAAATTTGAAAGGAATGGATGACTTTCATGTTAAAAATGAGAATGTTTCAACATCGATTCCAATGTTCACCATTGTTAGGTGTAGGATATATTACACCTACAAGGATGAATAATTAATAAAGTTATTATTCAAATTTACACACCAACCACTAATGCTAACAATAAAGCCATTGAGGATTTTTACCAACCTTTTCAGTCTGAAATTGATGAAACATGCAATCAAGATTACTGATGACTTGAATGCAAAAATTGGAAACTAAGGAGGAGGATCACTAGTTAGAAAATATGGCCATGGGGATGGAAGCCACATGGGAGATCTCATGATAGAATTTTCCAATAAGGATGGCTTATTGATTGAAGATTTATTTTTCAGGGATGTAAACAGTAACCATAGACATGGATCATGTATATTCGATAGAAATACACACGAATTAAATCAACTATATCTGTTGAAATAAACTACTATACATACTCGAGTATAACCCAAGGCAACTAATTTTATCCCCCAAAGCTGGGGTGCTTTTTCAGCATAAAAAATGTGCTGAAAAAACCTCGGCTTATACTCAAGTATTTACGGTATAAAGAAGTTCAATATCATCAGTCACGAGACTGGAGACGAACTGTGGAACAAACCATCAATGGCAAATTCAACTCGAATTCCAACAAAATTAAAACAAGTCCCCAAGAGTCAAAGTATGAATTTGAGTATATCTCATCTAAATTAGAGGATACTTCAAGAAGAAAGTTGACACATTGAACACAAATCACCTGAGATGATACGAGTTCTGCAATAATATCAAGAACATCATAAATAAAGAAATTCAAAGATAATTAAAAGATAGAAACTAAAGAAAAGACAAAACGGATGTCACCTTGAATGTGGAGTAGCTGAAGCCAATGAAAGAAATGATGAAGTACGAAAAAGAGAGAGAGAAATATAGAAATAATTGATGAAGTAAAGACGCTGAATAAAGAAGCTGAACATAAAATTTCAAAGGGGAATTAAAAAAGATGGAATAAAGAATTATATGAAAAGTGCAAAGACCTGGAATTAGGACAGCAAAAATGAAAAGCATGTGCATTTCACTAGCTGAAAAAATTGAAGAGAAATTAAAAATACAGAATTACACAGATAGCATCAAAAGAAGATGAAAGGGATTCACTGACCACGTGAAGCCCAGGCTCCACAGCGCTGAGTCCAGAAAACCAAGATAGCATAGGGTTCTCACTGCAGATTGCTCTGAAAGTGCTCACAGTAGTAGGCCCTGGATCAACTGGGGAAAATGTAGAACTCAAAATAAGAAGACTAACCTTAGGATATGATAGGCACTAGTGGAATTCCCATTTGACACCTGACCTCACCTCCATGGCTCAACTTTCAGCCCCCAAATAGGAGACCTATACTGTCAACGATGTACAATTCAGAGCCCAGCATTTGTCAGGGAGTTACTCAGAAGGCAGGAAGGCATGGGAACGAAAGACCAATGGAAACGGCAAACAAAGGGAGGGAATAGGAAAAGTAGTATTGCATTGTAGGTATTGCAATCAATATCATAAAACATTGCATGAATTGTAAAGAAAATCAATTTACTCTGTAGATTTTCCCTCACATCACAATCAAAACAGTGTAAAAAGAAAATAAGTCATATGACCGAGTACACTGGTAGATCTTGCTGAAGACCAATTTCCAGTGTTAAAAGATGTCACTTTGAGGAATAAGGCACAGCTGAGCCCTAGTGGTATAGTGGTTACAAACATAATGCGTCAGAACCAACCAAGTTGGGTTGCTCAACACAAGATCAGCAGTTCTGCTCCCATACAAAGTTCCAGTATTGGAAACCCACAGGGATATCTCTCCCCTGTCCTATAGAGTTGCTAAGGGTTGGAATCAACTTGATGGCAGTGAACTGGATGTAAGCCAGGCTGACTAGAGACACAAATCAAGTGACACTCATATATGTGCAATAAATCGTTTTTAATCAAGAAGTCATTATAGTATTTCTATTTCAAGGAAATATCCCAGGCCAGTCCAACTCAAGTCCATAAGTCCAACACTAGCCCATAAGTTCCTTTCCAACTTACGCAGTTACATGCAATGATGCAGAATGCAGGGATGTCAAAGGCCAGTGATTGCAATGTCGTGTGGACCCAAGGTCGATGGAAGCATGGCAAGACTCTGGCAGCTCTCAACGTGGGCAGGAAGCAGTCAGGTGAATGCAAAAAGAAGGGGAGGTTCCCAGGGCCCTCCTTATGAGAAGGCCATGGTCACAAAGAGGCACCATCAGGCTATGGTGTGATTGACAGATTGGATACCAACCTTACACTTTTACATATCTTCAAACTGACATAAAATTATATAACTATCATACTATGGCATTTTCAATCACCTCATATGTACTTGAAAATGGACAATAATTATGAAAGGTAAAATAAAAGTTGATGTCTTTGAATTATGATGCTGGTGAAGAATATTGAATATTCCATGGACTTTCAGAAGAAGGAACAAATCTTTCTTGGCGGAAGTAGAGCCAGAATGCTTCCTAGACGTGAGAATGGCAAGACTTCATATCACATACTTTGGACATCTTAACAGCTGAGCATAGTCCCTAGAGAAGGATATCATACTTGGTAAAGTGGAGTGGTGAAAAAAAGAAGGTCCTCAATGGGATGAATTGGCATACTGGCTGCAAAAATGGTCTCCAACATTAACTGTGAGGAAACAGGCTGTGGGTGCTATGAGTTAGAGCCAAATTAACAGTGTCTAACAATGACAACTCCCCTCCCGCGCCCCATCTGTCAATTTGCTGCACTGTGGTAGCTTGTGCTTTGCTGTGATGCTGGGAGTTAGTCCACTAGTACTTCAAATACCAGGCAGGATCACCCACGGTGAACAGATTTCAACACAGCTTCCAGACTAAGAACTGACAGGACGACAAAACAATCAGTCCACTTCTGAGGGATTCACCATTGAAAACTTTATGCATAGCAGTAAAATATTGTCTGATATAATGCCAGAAAATGAGTCCCTCAGATTGCAAAACGATCAAAATATCACCGAGAAAGAGAGCTTCCTCAAAGTAGAGTCCACCTTAATGATAACTCAAAACCTCACAACAGGAGCTGTAGATAACATCATAATAAATGGAGAAAATATTGAAGTTATCAAGGATTTCGTCTTGCTTAGATTCACAGCTAATGCTCATGGAAACAACAATCAAAAAAACCAAATAACATATTGCATTAGGCAAATCTACTGCACATAACCACTTTAAAGTACTGAAGATCAAGAATTTCACTTAGGATTAAGTTGCGCCTGGCCCAAGGCATGGCATTTTCCGCCACACCTTATGCATGTGAAATTTGAACATTGAATGAGAACGACTGAAGGAGAACTGGTGCATTTGAATTAAGGTACTGACAAAAAATACTGAAAGTACCATGGGTGGAGAGAAGAACAAACAAATCTGTCTGAGAAGAAGTGCAGCTAAATGTTCCTTGGCAGATAGGATGGCGAGACTTCATCTCATGTACTTTGCAGATGTTATCAGGACAGACCAGTCCCTGGAGGACATCATACACATTACAGTGGAGGGGTTGCAAAAAGAGGAAGACACCCGATCAAATGGATCGAGACAATTCCTACAACAATGGACTCAAACATAACAAAATTTTTGAGTATGGGGCAGGACCAGGCAATGTTTCATTCTGTTGTGTAGGCATTATTATGAGACAGAACTGACTTGAAGGCATCTAGCAACAAAGTGTACTAAAGCTTCTTCTGGCACCTTCATTTGCTAATGGATTATAATTCAAAATGAGAAAAATCATTGCAACCATTCATTAATAATCAGAACATGAAACGTGCAAAATAAGAATCTAGGAAAATTGGAAATCATAAAAAAACGGAATCTGACCTATAAAGATCAATATCCTAGGCATTGGTGAGTTGAAATAGTCCCTTTGAATCTTAAAATGATAAGAATGACTATGCTGACAATGACAAATTCAAAAGAATGTCTCTTTCATCCTCAAAAAGAGCATTTTTAGATCTATCTTGAAGTGCAATGCTGCCTGTGACAGAATAATATTTATCTTCATACACAAGGAAGGCCGGTTAATAGAACCATTATTCAAATTTTCTCACAAACCACTAAAGCCAATGAACAATTGTACCAACTTCTTTAGTCTGAAATTGACCACACATGTACTGAAAATGCATTAATAATTGCTAACAATTGGAATGCACACATGGAAACAAAAAGGAAGGAAGAGTAATTAGAAATTATGGCTTTGGGGATCGAAAAGAAGCTGAAGACTGCATGAAAGAATTCTGCAAGAGCAATAACTTCCTCATTGCAAACACCTTTATTCAACAACAGGAGCGGCATATATACATGTGGAAAACACAGGAATGGAATTGATTAAATCTGTGGGAAGACATGATAGAGAAGCTCAATATCATTGAGACAAAACAAGACCGGGGGCCAACTATGTAAAAGACTATCAATTACTAATATGCAAGTTCAAATCAAACCTGAAGAAAATTAAAATAAGAACGCAAAAGAGCCCAAATACAGTCTATATTATATTTGTGGTCGGCTGGGGTTTCTAGAGAAACAAACCAGTGATACTGATACATGTAGAAGAAGGAAATTTATATCAATAAAGAATTTTACATTAAGAAGTCCACACAACAAGAAACCCCAGTCCAACTCCAGCCCATAAATCAGATGCAAACTAGAGGCCCTTCCAGACTCCTGAAGCTGTTGGAGGAATAGCCCAAGAAACAGGAAAACCACAGGTTGGTGGAAGCAGAGTTGGGAGAATCCAATGTCAACAGGCAGTTGGCAGGCCACAGACAGCTCTTAGGGTCAGCAGGTCTCATGGTGATTGCCATCCCAAGAAGCCAGACGTAGGGTCCAGGGTCATTTCATCAGGAAGAAAAAGAGTGAGCCCATTCTCCACAGTCTACTTATAGCTATGAAATAGGTCACACCCCCAAGGAGACTGTGACCTGCACCTTCTGAAGATCCTGGTCAAGCTAAATTGACACCAAACCTTACTATCACAATATCTCGCCGGAATTTAGAGCCTATCTCAAGAATGGTTCGGACATATTGAACATTAATGATCAGCTACCAGAAGACTTGTGAAATAGCATCAAGGTCATCAATCTTTTTTTTTGTCATGTCAACTGGGGCTATTTATTTATTTATCATAAATCATTTTATTGGGGGCTCCTCAAAAAGATCATTAATAATCCAGGAAAGAAAGAAAATACTACAGTGGATATCAGAGGAGACTGGGAAACTTGCTCTTGAACCTAAAGCAGTTAAAGCAAATGGAAGAAATGATGAAATAAAAGAGTTGAACAGAAAAATTTGAAAGGACAGCTTGAGAAGATAAAGTAAAGAATTATATTGTAACGTGTAAAGACCTGGAATTAGGAAAGCAAAAGGAATGAGTACAGTCAGCATATCATAAATTGAAAGAACAGAAGAAAAAATCCAAGCCTCGGATTACAATGTTCAAGGATTATTTATCAAACTATTGAATGATGTAGGGAGAATCCAAAGAATATGGACGGAGTGTACAGAGTCTCTGTTCCCAAGAATTAGTTGAGGTTCTACTAGTTCAAAAGGCCAAGAGGAAGTTGAAGCTGCAATGTAAGCATTAGTGAAAAGCAAGGAAGGGATAGGAATGGAAATATTTCAACACGCTCATGCAGTGATAGTCCATGTCAAGAAATTTGGAAGATAGCTATCTGGCCAACCAACTGGAAGTGATTAATATTTGTGTCCATTCTAAAGAAATATGACGCAACAAAATCTGCAAATTAATTTAAAATAACATTAATATGACATGCAAGTACAATTTTATTGACGATACCTTTAAAAGTAGTTATAGCAATATGTCAACAGGAAGCTGCCAGAAATCCAGGCTGTATTAAAAGAGGGCATGGGGCAAGGTATATCAATGCTCGTTTCAGATGGACCTTGGCTGAAAACAGAGGATACAAGGAAAATGCTTACTTATGTACTATTGACTATGCAGAGGATTTTACTGTGTATCATAACAAACTTTGGGTAGCATATGAATACATATGAGAACAATGGGAATTCCCGTACATTTAATTGTGCTCCTGTGGTACCTGTACACAAACCAACAGGAAGTGGTTCGAATAGAACAAGTGGATAGTGCGTGGTTTAAAATCAGGAGAGTGTGTGTTGTGGTTATATCCTTTCACCATATGTGTTAGACAGGGTTCTCTAGAGAAACAAAACCAGGACATTTATGATTTGATAGATAGATAGAACACGAAGGAATATAACAGCTAATTAGTCCACATAGCAGTACAAAGGACTCAGTTTAACTCACTTCCATGCAACAGTAAATATGGCAGTACAGCCAGGCAGCAAACTGCAGAACTAGGTAAGGCAGCCACACACTGGTCTGATCACCAGAGAGCAACTGAGAGATAGGTGTGGCTTGCTGAGCCATTTATCTCTTTGCCCACGAATCAAACTGCTAACTTATTAATCCCACATGTTCTTATTGGCCAGATTGGCACTATAAACCTACCTATCTATCACACTATACTTATTCAAATAATCTTAGAAGCTGCTCTGTATGAAGAAGTTGAGGCATCTGGTTTGGAGGAAGAATCATTAACAACCTGTATTATGCAGATGACCCAATCTTGCTGGCTGAAAGTCAATAGGCCTTGAAGTACTTACTGATAAAGCTCATATAGTACACCTTCAGTATGAATTAGTCTTCAACACTAAGAATACAAATGTCTTCTCAACTTGACAAATATAAACACACAACACCATTACAAATAGAGAAATGTAGCTAAACTCTATTTTACTTGGACCCACAATCAATACTCACAGAAGCAGCAGTCAATAAATCAACGTATTTCATTGGAAAAATCTGTTGTAAAAGACCTCTTTAAAATGAGAAAGAGCAAATGTTTTACTCTGGGGATTAGCAAATTATGCCTGCTTTTAGCCTTGATATTTTTAATCACCTTAGATGCATGTGAAAGGAGTCTTAATTTCAGTGTCTGGTATGGGTTGAATGACTAACAGCAAGGTTGGTGGTTCAACCCACTTGCTGCTCCACAGAAGAAAGAGGAAGCTATTTGACCCTGTAAAGATTTACAGCCTTGGAAACCCTATATGGTCACTATGAATAAGAATAGACTTGATGGTAATGTTTGACATATGCATGTGAAAGATGGACCATAAATAGGGAAGACTGAAGAAAATATGATGCCTTTAAAATATGATGTTGCAAATAATATTGAATATACCATGAATGCCCAGCAGAACAAAGAGGTCTATCCCGGAAGAAGTACAGCCGCACTCTTGGATCCTTCTCACTCAGAGGAAATGGGTTCAGCAGGAAACTATCACCTGGGGAGGGGGTGGGGTGGTCTCTGTGGGAAGGGGCGGGGCCTGGAGGTAATGAGGGTGTCGTGGAGGGAGGTTCCTGGAGGTGAGGCTCAGGGCCTGGCAAGGCAAAGGATTCATTCTTAGTAGTTTCTTCTTAGTCTGGAAGCCCTGCTGAAATCTGAGCACTTTGGGTGGCCCAGCTTGCATTTGAAAAGCGTTTGCATTTGAATCCCAACACCACACAAGTCCAGGCACAAAGACAAACTGAAAGAAAAGTGATGGGTGGAAGGCATGCTTCCCAAGTGGGAATTTCCCCAAGAGACACTCCAGCAGCTAGGGCCACAGAGACACACACTTGACAGCATCTGCTGCCATCTGCTCCACCTGACCACATCTCTCCTGCTTTTCACCTGGATGCCTCTGAAACTCAGACACTGATTTCAGGCTCTGCTCCCTGTGCTTCAGGCTCTGCTCCCTGTGTATGATCAGGTGAGCATCAAGATGGGGAATCCCTGAAAATGCCAGTTATCCTGTTGTCTTCTTCTCCTCCCTTGCTCTTCTCTCTCTCCCCGCACTGCTAAAGATTTATTTCCCCCCAATCTGTGGGTTCTTATGTTCACATAGGTTTTTATGAAACCTTTCTATGTGAATAAGTGTCTATTTCGACCAAGTTACAGTCAACTAATTGTCCTACACAGAATGTTTCCTTGAATATATTTCATGTGTTGAGGTCTCTCCTTTCTATTTCTATGTTATTGAGGGTTTTTATCAGGAATAGGTAGTAGATATTGTCAAATGCCTTTTACGCATCTATTAATATGATATGGTTCTTATTATTTGTCCTATTTATGTGGTTGGTTACATTAATTTTTTCTAATAGTGAAACATTCTTGTATCCCTGGTAATAATCCCACTTAATCAAGTTGAAATATGAACTCAAAGTCAGGGATAGGCGCTCTCTAACTCAATCCATCCCATTTCCACAAATGTAAAGATAAACTGGTCTGATGTATGATCTACTCACTCACCTAAACCAATATTATGTAATCATCAAATATGTTCCTTTATTGTTAAAATATTAGTATAATATATTCTGTTGTAGAGTGTATTTTATAAATAATTTTACCCCATATTCTCTGTAGTCATAAAATTTTCTTTTAAAGTTTCTCATGCATTAATAAAAAGGTTTCCTGTACAAATCTATATTTATTCAATTTTGCCCTTTACTATTGATTCATATTGCAGGTATACATATTAAAACCATGATTTTATTTTTTTCAACAAGATTCTGGAATGATTATTACTTTACTGCTTATTTTAAAAAGAAACACTCTAACATTTCAGTACTTATTGTACACACAGTCCCTGTACAAGAGAGGTTGTTGTTAGGTGTCACTAAGTTAGTTCCAAATCATAGTGACCATATCACCACAGGGAGAAACACTGGCTTGCCCTAAACCATCCTCATAATTGTTCTTATATTTGAGCCCATTGTCTCAGCCTCTTTCAATCTAAAAAGTTTTCCTCTTGTTTACCAAGCTCCATGGTTGAAGTGATATAGCTCTTGTTTTTGCCTCCGGTTTGCAAATACACAAAACTCTAAAGGTTTTACATATATAGAATAAGAAAATACATTTAAAAGAAGAACAATAAAGTCAGAGCTGTTGTGTGAATTCTGACTCATAGAACCACAGAGAGCAGAGAAACAGCTCCTTAGGCTTTTGTGTTTTACATTTTATAGAACATGTTTCATCTTTACCACAGCAAGTAGTGTCCTTATAGACAATAGTCCAAAACTAGACAGGTGATGCAGTGGTTGATTTTCTCAGTCTCACTGACTGCCTGGGTCAGAAGGACTTGGAACAATCTTGTAAAATGCTCTATCTGGCAATGAAGGTGGCTCAGTTACAGTCCTGCCCCTGCTTCTGTAGTCCCATTTATAACATGCTGTACTGATGCTCCACCAATCAGAAACGTGTGACCGTTTCCTCTGTTGCAATCTTATTTCATTCGATTCCCGACTTGACTGTTTCCCTGAACTGCACTATGATCTCCATCCGGTGATGGGTCCGCGTCTTTGTATTCTCTTTGTCTCTTTTAATAATTAATAAATGTTCTCCGTAAATTATATTTGAGATTGGAGTTCCTTTTGTAGTCCAAATCAGAGCACAAGCTAGTTTTTGATGGGCAGAAATGGTTAAGAACATGCAGTAGAGTAAAAAGGAGACCGCGTTTTAAATATAGTTTAAAGAGAACATCTATTAAATCTTATGAGACAAAGACAGCACAAGGGCACAAACACATCATCTGAATGAAGGAAGCCACCAACAGGAGGTGGAAATGGCTTCCAAGGTTCACAACTGAGATGTGAGCCAAAGAGGGTGTGGGGGAGGGGCGGGGCAAAGGAAACTCACAAAAGCATGCATCTCAATGGCAGACATTCCATCCTTAGACAGCAGGCTTACAAAATGGGTCCAGGGCCTCCTGACCAATGCAGTCAGGGACAGGCTAAAAGCAAGTGGCTCCTGACTAGGAGTCCCCTGGACTGTCTCCAGTTTGGTGACCTCCATCAAGGACACACACTCAGGCAAACCTCCCAGAGAAACTGCTTCTCCATGGGCTGCCTGCAGAGGTGAAGCAAAGCCACCCTGCAAAGCCTGAGGGCCAGATTACCTACTACCTTGGTTCCTGGGCAGAAACCACTCAATAGAGGCTCACTCCATGTGGGGCTCTGCAATCTATGCAAGGACCAGATCTGTGCGGGGATTTGGGGCTGTCACTGCTCTGGTACCCCTTTGCAAAGCAGGGTGCTGAGAAGTTAAGCTCTAATACAGACCTCGGTCATCAGTGGGGTGGCCTGATGACTGAAAGGCTGCCTCTCCTTTCAGTAAAGGCCACTCTGGGGTCCCCATGCTCTCATGCCCGCGACCTGACACGAAGGGACAGGCCCCAGGCAAACCCCCCCCCCAAAAAAAAAAACAAAAACAAAATCACGCAATCGCGCCTTTCTGGACGGAGGAGCTCTGAGCAGGAAAAGCGGCCAGAGTATTCCCGCGCCCGAAGGCAAAGGCCTGCAACCAATTCAATAAGGATTTAACTGGAAATGTCCCAGGGGGTCGCGGCGACCTGGAACACTGTTGTATGGGGTGCGGGAAGTGTAACGTCCACGGGAACCCGGACACAGCTGGGACTCCAGGCCTGCAGGGGATTCCGTGCCAGGGATCAGCACAGAAACACAGAAACTCACCCACAGAAGCTCTTGGGCCGCACTCTTGGATCCTTCTCACTCAGAGGAAATGGGTTCAGCAGGAAACTATCACCTGGGGAGGGGGTGGGGTGGTCTCTGTGGGAAGGGGCGGGGCCTGGAGGTAATGAGGGTGTCGTGGAGGGAGGTTCCTGGAGGTGAGGCTCAGGGCCTGGCAAGGCAAAGGATTCATTCTTAGTAGTTTCTTCTTAGTCTGGAAGCCCTGCTGAAATCTGAGCACTTTGGGTGGCCCAGCTTGCATTTGAAAAGCGTTTGCATTTGAATCCCAACACCACACAAGTCCAGGCACAAAGACAAACTGAAAGAAAAGTGATGGGTGGAAGGCATGCTTCCCAAGTGGGAATTTCCCCAAGAGACACTCCAGCAGCTAGGGCCACAGAGACACACACTTGACAGCATCTGCTGCCATCTGCTCCACCTGACCACATCTCTCCTGCTTTTCACCTGGACGCCTCTGAAACTCAGACACTGATTTCAGGCTCTGCTCCCTGTGCTTCAGGCTCTGCTCCCTGTGTATGATCAGGTGAGCATCAAGATGGGGAATCCCTGAAAATGCCAGTTATCCTGTTGTCTTCTTCTCCTCCCTTGCTCTTCTCTCTCTCCCCGCACTGCTAAAGATTTATTTCCCCCCAATCTGTGGGTTCTTATGTTCACATAGGTTTTTATGAAACCTTTCTATGTGAATAAGTGTCTATTTCGACCAAGTTACAGTCAACTAATTGTCCTACACAGAATGTTTCCTTGAATATATTTCATGTGTTGAGGTCTCTCCTTTCTATTTCTATGTTATTGAGGGTTTTTATCAGGAATAGGTAGTAGATATTGTCAAATGCCTTTTACGCATCTATTAATATGATATGGTTCTTATTATTTGTCCTATTTATGTGGTTGGTTACATTAATTTTTTCTAATAGTGAAACATTCTTGTATCCCTGGTAATAATCCCACTTAATCAAGTTGAAATATGAACTCAAAGTCAGGGATAGGCGCTCTCTAACTCAATCCATCCCATTTCCACAAATGTAAAGATAAACTGGTCTGATGTATGATCTACTCACTCACCTAAACCAATATTATGTAATCATCAAATATGTTCCTTTATTGTTAAAATATTAGTATAATATATTCTGTTGTAGAGTGTATTTTATAAATAATTTTACCCCATATTCTCTGTAGTCATAAAATTTTCTTTTAAAGTTTCTCATGCATTAATAAAAAGGTTTCTTGTACAAATCTATATTTATTCAATTTTGCCCTTTACTATTGATTCATATTGCAGGTATACATATTAAAACCATGATTATATTTTTTTCAACAAGATTCTGGAATGATTATTACTTTACTGCTTATTTTAAAAAGAAACACTCTAACATTTCAGTACTTATTGTACACACAGTCCCTGTACAAGAGAGGTTGTTGTTAGGTGTCACTAAGTTAGTTCCAAATCATAGTGACCATATCACCACAGGGAGAAACACTGGCTTGCCCTAAACCATCCTCATAATTGTTCTTATATTTGAGCCCATTGTCTCAGCCTCTTTCAATCTAAAAAGTTTTCCTCTTGTTTACCAAGCTCCATGGTTGAAGTGATATAGCTCTTGTTTTTGCCTCCGGTTTGCAAATACACAAAACTCTAAAGGTTTTACATATATAGAATAAGAAAATACATTTAAAAGAAGAACAATAAAGTCAGAGCTGTTGTGTGAATTCTGACTCATAGAACCACAGAGAGCAGAGAAACAGCTCCTTAGGCTTTTGTGTTTTACATTTTATAGAACATGTTTCATCTTTACCACAGCAAGTAGTGTCCTTATAGACAATAGTCCAAAACTAGACAGGTGATGCAGTGGTTGATTTTCTCAGTCTCACTGACTGCCTGGGTCAGAAGGACTTGGAACAATCTTGTAAAATGCTCTATCTGGCAATGAAGGTGGCTCAGTTACAGTCCTGCCCCTGCTTCTGTAGTCCCATTTATAACATGCTGTACTGATGCTCCACCAATCAGAAACGTGTGACCGTTTCCTCTGTTGCAATCTTATTTCATTCGATTCCCGACTTGACGGTTTCCCTGAACTGCACTATGATCTCCATCCGGTGATGGGTCCGCGTCTTTGTATTCTCTTTGTCTCTTTTAATAATTAATAAATGTTCTCCGTAAATTATATTTGAGATTGGAGTTCCTTTTGTAGTCCAAATCAGAGCACAAGCTAGTTTTTGATGGGCAGAAATGGTTAAGAACATGCAGTAGAGTAAAAAGGAGACCGCGTTTTAAATATAGTTTAAAGAGAACATCTATTAAATCTTATGAGACAAAGACAGCACAAGGGCACAAACACATCATCTGAATGAAGGAAGCCACCAACAGGAGGTGGAAATGGCTTCCAAGGTTCACAACTGAGATGTGAGCCAAAGAGGGTGTGGGGGAGGGGCGGGGCAAAGGAAACTCACAAAAGCATGCATCTCAATGGCAGACATTCCATCCTTAGACAGCAGGCTTACAAAATGGGTCCAGGGCCTCCTGACCAATGCAGTCAGGGACAGGCTAAAAGCAAGTGGCTCCTGACTAGGAGTCCCCTGGACTGTCTCCAGTTTGGTGACCTCCATCAAGGACACACACTCAGGCAAACCTCCCAGAGAAACTGCTTCTCCATGGGCTGCCTGCAGAGGTGAAGCAAAGCCACCCTGCAAAGCCTGAGGGCCAGATTACCTACTACCTTGGTTCCTGGGCAGAAACCACTCAATAGAGGCTCACTCCATGTGGGGCTCTGCAATCTATGCAAGGACCAGATCTGTGCGGGGATTTGGGGCTGTCACTGCTCTGGTACCCCTTTGCAAAGCAGGGTGCTGAGAAGTTAAGCTCTAATACAGACCTCGGTCATCAGTGGGGTGGCCTGATGACTGAAAGGCTGCCTCTCCTTTCAGTAAAGGCCACTCTGGGGTCCCCATGCTCTCATGCCCGCGACCTGACACGAAGGGACAGGCCCCAGGCAAACCCCCCCCCCAAAAAAAAAACAAAAACAAAATCACGCAATCGCGCCTTTCTGGACGGAGGAGCTCTGAGCAGGAAAAGCGGCCAGAGTATTCCCGCGCCCGAAGGCAAAGGCCTGCAACCAATTCAATAAGGATTTAACTGGAAATGTCCCAGGGGGTCGCGGCGACCTGGAACACTGTTGTATGGGGTGCGGGAAGTGTAACGTCCACGGGAACCCGGACACAGCTGGGACTCCAGGCCTGCAGGGGATTCCGTGCCAGGGATCAGCACAGAAACACAGAAACTCACCCACAGAAGCTCTTGGGCCGCACTCTTGGATCCTTCTCACTCAGAGGAAATGGGTTCAGCAGGAAACTATCACCTGGGGAGGGGGTGGGGTGGTCTCTGTGGGAAGGGGCGGGGCCTGGAGGTAATGAGGGTGTCGTGTCGTGGAGGGAGGTTCCTGGAGGTGAGGCTCAGGGCCTGGCAAGGCAAAGGATTCATTCTTAGTAGTTTCTTCTTAGTCTGGAAGCCCTGCTGAAATCTGAGCACTTTGGGTGGCCCAGCTTGCATTTGAAAAGCGTTTGCATTTGAATCCCAACACCACACAAGTCCAGGCACAAAGACAAACTGAAAGAAAAGTGATGGGTGGAAGGCATGCTTCCCAAGTGGGAATTTCCCCAAGAGACACTCCAGCAGCTAGGGCCACAGAGACACACACTTGACAGCATCTGCTGCCATCTGCTCCACCTGACCACATCTCTCCTGCTTTTCACCTGGACGCCTCTGAAACTCAGACACTGATTTCAGGCTCTGCTCCCTGTGCTTCAGGCTCTGCTCCCTGTGTATGATCAGGTGAGCATCAAGATGGGGAATCCCTGAAAATGCCAGTTATCCTGTTGTCTTCTTCTCCTCCCTTGCTCTTCTCTCTCTCCCCGCACTGCTAAAGATTTATTTCCCCCCAATCTGTGGGTTCTTATGTTCACATAGGTTTTTATGAAACCTTTCTATGTGAATAAGTGTCTATTTCGACCAAGTTACAGTCAACTAATTGTCCTACACAGAATGTTTCCTTGAATATATTTCATGTGTTGAGGTCTCTCCTTTCTATTTCTATGTTATTGAGGGTTTTTATCAGGAATAGGTAGTAGATATTGTCAAATGCCTTTTACGCATCTATTAATATGATATGGTTCTTATTATTTGTCCTATTTATGTGGTTGGTTACATTAATTTTTTCTAATAGTGAAACATTCTTGTATCCCTGGTAATAATCCCACTTAATCAAGTTGAAATATGAACTCAAAGTCAGGGATAGGCGCTCTCTAACTCAATCCATCCCATTTCCACAAATGTAAAGATAAACTGGTCTGATGTATGATCTACTCACTCACCTAAACCAATATTATGTAATCATCAAATATGTTCCTTTATTGTTAAAATATTAGTATAATATATTCTGTTGTAGAGTGTATTTTATAAATAATTTTACCCCATATTCTCTGTAGTCATAAAATTTTCTTTTAAAGTTTCTCATGCATTAATAAAAAGGTTTCCTGTACAAATCTATATTTATTCAATTTTGCCCTTTACTATTGATTCATATTGCAGGTATACATATTAAAACCATGATTTTATTTTTTTCAACAAGATTCTGGAATGATTATTACTTTACTGCTTATTTTAAAAAGAAACACTCTAACATTTCAGTACTTATTGTACACACAGTCCCTGTACAAGAGAGGTTGTTGTTAGGTGTCACTAAGTTAGTTCCAAATCATAGTGACCATATCACCACAGGGAGAAACACTGGCTTGCCCTAAACCATCCTCATAATTGTTCTTATATTTGAGCCCATTGTCTCAGCCTCTTTCAATCTAAAAAGTTTTCCTCTTGTTTACCAAGCTCCATGGTTGAAGTGATATAGCTCTTGTTTTTGCCTCCGGTTTGCAAATACACAAAACTCTAAAGGTTTTACATATATAGAATAAGAAAATACATTTAAAAGAAGAACAATAAAGTCAGAGCTGTTGTGTGAATTCTGACTCATAGAACCACAGAGAGCAGAGAAACAGCTCCTTAGGCTTTTGTGTTTTACATTTTATAGAACATGTTTCATCTTTACCACAGCAAGTAGTGTCCTTATAGACAATAGTCCAAAACTAGACAGGTGATGCAGTGGTTGATTTTCTCAGTCTCACTGACTGCCTGGGTCAGAAGGACTTGGAACAATCTTGTAAAATGCTCTATCTGGCAATGAAGGTGGCTCAGTTACAGTCCTGCCCCTGCTTCTGTAGTCCCATTTATAACATGCTGTACTGATGCTCCACCAATCAGAAACGTGTGACCGTTTCCTCTGTTGCAATCTTATTTCATTCGATTCCCGACTTGACTGTTTCCCTGAACTGCACTATGATCTCCATCCGGTGATGGGTCCGCGTCTTTGTATTCTCTTTGTCTCTTTTAATAATTAATAAATGTTCTCCGTAAATTATATTTGAGATTGGAGTTCCTTTTGTAGTCCAAATCAGAGCACAAGCTAGTTTTTGATGGGCAGAAATGGTTAAGAACATGCAGTAGAGTAAAAAGGAGACCGCGTTTTAAATATAGTTTAAAGAGAACATCTATTAAATCTTATGAGACAAAGACAGCACAAGGGCACAAACACATCATCTGAATGAAGGAAGCCACCAACAGGAGGTGGAAATGGCTTCCAAGGTTCACAACTGAGATGTGAGCCAAAGAGGGTGTGGGGGAGGGGCGGGGCAAAGGAAACTCACAAAAGCATGCATCTCAATGGCAGACATTCCATCCTTAGACAGCAGGCTTACAAAATGGGTCCAGGGCCTCCTGACCAATGCAGTCAGGGACAGGCTAAAAGCAAGTGGCTCCTGACTAGGAGTCCCCTGGACTGTCTCCAGTTTGGTGACCTCCATCAAGGACACACACTCAGGCAAACCTCCCAGAGAAACTGCTTCTCCATGGGCTGCCTGCAGAGGTGAAGCAAAGCCACCCTGCAAAGCCTGAGGGCCAGATTACCTACTACCTTGGTTCCTGGGCAGAAACCACTCAATAGAGGCTCACTCCATGTGGGGCTCTGCAATCTATGCAAGGACCAGATCTGTGCGGGGATTTGGGGCTGTCACTGCTCTGGTACCCCTTTGCAAAGCAGGGTGCTGAGAAGTTAAGCTCTAATACAGACCTCGGTCATCAGTGGGGTGGCCTGATGACTGAAAGGCTGCCTCTCCTTTCAGTAAAGGCCACTCTGGGGTCCCCATGCTCTCATGCCCGCGACCTGACACGAAGGGACAGGCCCCAGGCAAACCCCCCCCCCAAAAAAAAAAACAAAATCACGCAATCGCGCCTTTCTGGACGGAGGAGCTCTGAGCAGGAAAAGCGGCCAGAGTATTCCCGCGCCCGAAGGCAAAGGCCTGCAACCAATTCAATAAGGATTTAACTGGAAATGTCCCAGGGGGTCGCGGCGACCTGGAACACTGTTGTATGGGGTGCGGGAAGTGTAACGTCCACGGGAACCCGGACACAGCTGGGACTCCAGGCCTGCAGGGGATTCCGTGCCAGGGATCAGCACAGAAACACAGAAACTCACCCACAGAAGCTCTTGGGCCGCACTCTTGGATCCTTCTCACTCAGAGGAAATGGGTTCAGCAGGAAACTATCACCTGGGGAGGGGGTGGGGTGGTCTCTGTGGGAAGGGGCGGGGCCTGGAGGTAATGAGGGTGTCGTGGAGGGAGGTTCCTGGAGGTGAGGCTCAGGGCCTGGCAAGGCAAAGGATTCATTCTTAGTAGTTTCTTCTTAGTCTGGAAGCCCTGCTGAAATCTGAGCACTTTGGGTGGCCCAGCTTGCATTTGAAAAGCGTTTGCATTTGAATCCCAACACCACACAAGTCCAGGCACAAAGACAAACTGAAAGAAAAGTGATGGGTGGAAGGCATGCTTCCCAAGTGGGAATTTCCCCAAGAGACACTCCAGCAGCTAGGGCCACAGAGACACACACTTGACAGCATCTGCTGCCATCTGCTCCACCTGACCACATCTCTCCTGCTTTTCACCTGGACGCCTCTGAAACTCAGACACTGATTTCAGGCTCTGCTCCCTGTGCTTCAGGCTCTGCTCCCTGTGTATGATCAGGTGAGCATCAAGATGGGGAATCCCTGAAAATGCCAGTTATCCTGTTGTCTTCTTCTCCTCCCTTGCTCTCTCTCTCTCCCCGCACTGCTAAAGATTTATTTCCCCCCAATCTGTGGGTTCTTATGTTCACATAGGTTTTTATGAAACCTTTCTATGTGAATAAGTGTCTATTTCGACCAAGTTACAGTCAACTAATTGTCCTACACAGAATGTTTCCTTGAATATATTTCATGTGTTGAGGTCTCTCCTTTCTATTTCTATGTTATTGAGGGTTTTTATCAGGAATAGGTAGTAGATATTGTCAAATGCCTTTTACGCATCTATTAATATGATATGGTTCTTATTATTTGTCCTATTTATGTGGTTGGTTACATTAATTTTTTCTAATAGTGAAACATTCTTGTATCCCTGGTAATAATCCCACTTAATCAAGTTGAAATATGAACTCAAAGTCAGGGATAGGCGCTCTCTAACTCAATCCATCCCATTTCCACAAATGTAAAGATAAACTGGTCTGATGTATGATCTACTCACTCACCTAAACCAATATTATGTAATCATCAAATATGTTCCTTTATTGTTAAAATATTAGTATAATATATTCTGTTGTAGAGTGTATTTTATAAATAATTTTACCCCATATTCTCTGTAGTCATAAAATTTTCTTTTAAAGTTTCTCATGCATTAATAAAAAGGTTTCTTGTACAAATCTATATTTATTCA